>NC_056730.1:1019939646-1020109646 GCF_019279795.1 Protopterus annectens
GGGGCCCCCTGTGGACCCGGGGTTGGGGCCTTGGGGCTTTTAACCCCAAAAAAAACCCTCACCGGGTACAATGGACATTTGGGTTCCAACCTCCTAGGCCCCCCAAAAAAAAAGGGGGGCAAACACGGGCCAACCCGACGACCCCTTTTTTTTTTTTTTTTTTTTTTGCTGTCCTGGGACATACGGCAGGATGGTGAAACTTTCCCCTGGTGGAACCGGCCAGAGCCGACACCTCACCACGAAGATGGGTAGGACGTGCTGGGGGAACAGGGTCAACGCCTAGAGACCCCCTACAACACGGAGAGGATTGCCAGCCCATGTGAAGCAGAGGCCCTGACTGACTTTGTCCAGGAGTAATCATGACGTGTGGATGTGTGACCATAGGTATGCACCAGGCATCATCTCTGTGTCAGTGCTGGATGGGGGACAGGGGACCAATGGATGTGGTATCCTCATCCTAAGGGGCGTTAGCAGCCACACACACTCTGGCTAGGATTACACATGCCATAGGGCACATAGCCTGGTATGTACATGTGCGCCTATGTACCTATGTAGGGGTCCATGCCGTTGCGGGTACCTGTGCTATGCTGATATTGCCAGATGTGCCTGTGGGTACCCCACAACTACACGTGGTGAACTGATAACAGTGCTCCCAGTAGGCGCATGTAAGTACACCATAATTGGCATACGGGTTAACTGAACCAACATGGTGCTACACATGTAACCACCACGCATACCGTGTACACAAAACAATGAATGCTGCACCTGCACTACATGGTATGCCTGCTGCATGATGTCAGTGCACGACCCATGTCACATACGCACCTGTCACCTGCCATACACAACCACCACAACATACACATCGCGTACTATGCGGACACAGGTATCACATACACCTCTCACTATCTTGTCCACCCTGTGCATCAGAATATGTTTGCATAACCGTGCATCGATGGTGTAGCTCACGGTTCTGCAGCAGAGGCTTCATCATATGCACAGGGTGATATGTGTGCCATGGGCATAGGCTGTACCAATGGATTACAGCATGTGTGTGTGTAAGGGCCTGTGCATTTACTGGGCATGACTGTGCAGAATGCATGTGGATGTGGTGGAGCCCTACAGTTGTGACTGCTGTGTGTGGGTATGTGTGTACACAGTTCAGTCATCTGTGATGCCTACACGGGGTATACTTGGCAGCCCCAGACTGTACAGTGCAGGTGGTACGGCTCACTGTGTCTGCCTGCAGCCACGTGACCCGTGCCTGCCTGGGGTCGCACGGGCACTACCGGGTGGAGGTATAGAGTGGCCACTCTCCAATGACACATGTCCGCTGGAAACGTGTCCACGCTGGGACCATCCAGGGCCACGTCCACGTGGCCTGCTGTGTCCTGGTGTGGTTGGTGTAGCAGCAGCTGCACTGCTGCTGCTACCAGCACTGTGGGTGGGCATGGGAGGTGGCACGCACACGTCGACCTGCACTTGGTGGTGTTGCTGGCCTATGCCCACGTGCCCTACGCCTCACTGCTACCAGGTGTTCCAGCACGGACAGCTCATGCTCACGGATGGCCATGCCTCGGTCGAGGATCCCAGCCATCTCACCTAATCTCCTATCCAGAACATCGGCAAGCTGCTGTTGGGCATTCGCCAATGACTGGATGTTCTCATTTAAGGAATGGATTGCGGACCTCTGCAGCCTCTGCCCTTCCTGGTTCTGCTGTTCGGCACGTGCCTGCGCCGCCATTACAGTCTGAAACATGCGTCTGGTTATACCAGCTGCTGCACCCTCTACGGCAGGTGTATGTCTAGCAGTGCTCCTCCTACGAGCAGCACCTGCCACATGCCTGTGTGGCACTTCACCAGTCATTACACTGGCAACATGGTGTGTACCACCTTCTGCAGCCACCACACATTCCTGCTCGGTGCCAACAGACGCTGACTGTCCGTCATCTGTGGGCAACGGTGTTGTGGTATGTGTCGACATCTGAACCGTGTCCGGGGATGAAGGGGACATAAGTGTGATGTTCTCCAATGGCACAGTGTCTGCCCGTGACGACCCTGCCTGTGCCTCATGCACATGGTCATCACCGCTAGTATCTGTGGGGACACTAGCATCAGATGGACCGCAGGAGGGGAACGCACCTACAGCACCTGTGAATACAAAGACATACCGTAAGTTACATTACACACACGCAGACACACACACACACACACACACACACACACACACACACACGCTTGACACACACAGACACACACACATGCAGACACATCATGCATCTGATATTGCAGGTGGCATGCAGCATTCCCACACCACAGCCCAGTGAATGCAGCCCAGACATTAATAGTGGCAGTATGCATACTGCCCTGGAGTGCACACTACATCAGGCAGGTGTCTTTTAGTAGGCTTGCAGTACACACATTCATGGTAGTTTGCATGCATCACCGTGATACACCGTGTGGCCACGGGTGGGTTAACAGTACAGATGGCTGGCGTCACTATGTCATGTACACCGCAAACATGTGCGGTATCATGTGGACATGTGACAATGGTGTCCCACCACATGCACCACATCACAACGGATGTCACAGTGCAGTGTTATGTGTACAGTCTACAGATAGAATGCATGTGTAACAAGGATGTCTGTGCAGGTGTGGTTGGTGTGAGCTGTGTACATAGCTGTACGTCGGGGAGTACGGGCACTGTGCCACTGCACGGCAGCAGGACACAGGTATGTTTCTGTGCGATGCGTGACCTGGACGCATTGCGTTGCCATGTCTGTAAGTCAGTTCTGCTGTTCAACAGCACGATATGGTAGACATTGGTGGCACCTCTAGTGGCTGCAGACAGGCATTCCATTTCTCTGGTGTACCACATCGGATGTCCAGGGGGTCCACTACAGTGATGAGCCCACTATGTGTGGACAGGGTGCAACGGTGAATACCCACTGCGGATGTACTGTGTGGCAACATGCCTGTAGGTATCACCCATGGCCATGTTTGTCTGGTTCATCGACAATTGTGTGTGATGGGCATCGTGCACACAACCTTGTGGTGACCCATGTGACATACTACCGTAGTAGTCTGCGTGTCACATTCCTAAGGCTATGCAGACATTGTGGATGTCTGCTATGTCGCATAGGTCATGTCATGGTGTGACAATGTTGCGGACAGACATCCACGTGCATGGGACATGTCATTTGCCATGTCACAACATGTGCACCCAATGCAGGGGCATAGGTCACAGTGGTAACACCTGTGTTCTGGCCAGGTCGCAGCTCACTATGTGGTACTGTGTGCATACCGCAGAGGCATACCGATGCATACTACACATGCAGCCATTGTGGAACACCTCCACCATTGTATGCATAGCTGACTGCACATATCACACCGATGGGTTATGTGGTTGCATGCCGGTCTATACTAACGGTTGTATCTACTGTACATGGGTGGTGTGTGTGTCGGGTGGTGCAACCTGTATACCGTGACTGGGGCACACCCAGGTGTGCATGTCATACCTGGACACATGGGGAATATCGATACACCGTATCATGCCTTTTACTAGCAATAGTCTTACCTGCGACAGACCCATGTCTGTGCGACACGCCAGACGTACCTGTATAGGGACGACACAAAAGTATACACATTATCCATTACTATCACCATGGTAAGCACTGTGCATGTCACATCATGCACCTGTGTGTTAGCATGTGCTATGCACATGTCTGCAAACACAACATAGCATACTGTAGTATGCATCTTGTGTGGCCATATACCTGGCATGTGTTGCTATATTATGTGTTGTACTATGACACCCACTCCTACATCGCTTTTCATACAAACATGCAACACTGACTTACCAGGCAGCTCCAAGCTCGTTGGTTGGGAGACACCCACCTCCACGATGGATGCGAGGGTTTCAGCATGTTGTTCCATGGGTGTCCCCAGACTGGCCAGGAGCTCCTCCGTTGGTGTGAGTGGGGGCTGGGTTGGTGGCCCACCACCTGTCCCACCTTGTTGTCTGGCGATTGCAGCGGCACGCTGTCTCGCATGCCGAATTAGGTCTGTGCAGTGCCTGCGGATCTGTTGATATGTGCGGTTGTGGCCGCCCAGGGTGTTCACCCTCTTGCGCATATCCTGCCACATGTCTTCACGTTGTTGTGCCTGCAGTGGCACGTGGCTGAACAGGATGTCATAGTTATCATGGAGCAACGGTATTATCACCTCATCTTCCTGTCGGCTAAAGGCAGGCAGCCGGGAACGTGGCATTATCTGTAAGACATAATGATGGTGACAGGTCACATTTACACTGCTGTGCGGGCATACTGCTGGACATACATTGCTATGACATGTACAACATCTGCACAGTAATCTCTGCGATGCATCATGGCAGTGACACAGCCGATGTGTTGCCGTCACACCATTGAGCAGTGGGTGTCATATCATATCTGTGTGTCACCTCATCACACTGTACACGCACTATGTTGATGTTAGCCTGCTGTGGACATGTGTACCTGCCTGCACCTGTGTCCATATCAGTTGGCACGGGTCCCCATGTGACCACAGTTCTACTGTTCACCTGGATGCTGTGTATATGTCACTAGACATCACGTACACGGCCATTATGAACGTCAGCGGTGGCACTGCACACATACACATGGACACCTGCACATGCATGTGTTGTACCATGTACATCCACACAGCACTGTACGGGAGTTGGACAACTTGCCACGGCTCACCTGTGTTGCACATGTGATACACATGGGACAATGTGTAACCATGTCACATTAGCAGGAAAGGTCATGCATAGCATGTGTACATGCACGTTGGCCACAGCAACACACAGCACCTGTAACACCACAGGGTGCATCACCGCCACATTACTGCTGTGGACGGTTGATACTGACAGTGCCTTTTGTCCATTGCACCATGTAGGACTGTGATAGCACGTGCAGCCTTGCTGGGCAGGGCTGCATGGTATGGCAGGGTATGCCACATACATGGCACTGGGATGTGATCCACCTGGGGGGTAATGATATTGGCAGGGTGGCTGTCCATTCCATATGTCATTGCTATGTGTATATGGACATTACACATGTCTATCATCATGGTGTGGACACTGGCCTTATGCAAGGTAGGCTGCACGCTGCTTGGTGGTGGTGTGTCTGGTGCATGCAGGTATCGCACATCCATGCATACACTTTAACCCTGACAGGTGCTATGTGCTGCGATATTGATCAACACAGTGCTGTATGTGGCCACACACTGCTATCCCGTGCACATGGATGGTTGCCTGGACTGTCGTTGGTACCACATATGTCTACATCCAGTGCCTGCTGCCACCCCCATGTCTGCTGGTGCACTGCACACCACCATCCCTCCCACGGGAAACGTGGTGTTGGGCACAGCATAGGTATCCATGTATGGGGACAGGGATGTTCACATAGCAGGGGCACTGATGGTATCGTCGATCTGACCATACACGTATGACGCACCCCTCACACATACAACCCATTCATTATGTTGTTCACAACGCTGACACAGCTATACTGCTATGCCGGAGACATTCACAGACGTACATACACAGATGCGTGCACGTCCATCTGTGGCATGGCCTGGACTATTGGTGTGGTTCGGCACATAACGTGTTTGAGTGCGGCTGGCGCAGACCTACTGTGCACATGTCTACACAGTAAGCCTGTTCTACAGTAGGCATCGGTAATGTGCTGTGCACATATCATATCTGCACATTGTGTTGGTGTCTGTCTGTCCACGGGCCACTGGTGGGACACACAGGGATATTGTTGAACATATATGCATGCAACCCTGTACTGCTGTACCGCTAGCTTCTCGGGTGCTAATGTGTCATAGACATGCACACCGTACCCGAACATGTGGTAGTTGGTTGCCACCTGTACCCATCTCCTCTTGTGGGTTGCTATCATCCAACACCCTCTTTGTATTGTATGTTCAGGCTATGCACCTGTGTGGGGCATGTGGGCATGCAATGCAGTACTTTGTGCCTTTGCACCCATCGCAGAACAAGTCACACAGGTACACTGGCAGCCGTACACTTCACAGCTTGGTGACGGCACAACACATGTTGTACACATGTAACACATGTCCTGTGGGACATGGTCAAATGTACAGGCATGTCCAACAGTCACATGCCACTGCTACCCCTACATGACGGCTATGCAGGACATGTGGCGGTACAGCAACTGTCACATGTACACGAGCAATGCCCCCTACCTACATCACGTGGTATTGCCTGTGGGGCATGTGCATCTGCATCCATGCTATGGCCATAGATGACAGTTGTACATCGATATGTGCAACATACCTCATTGGGTGTTCTCATGTGTGCATGTTCAACATGTCAACGCATTGTTTGTGTCTGTCAGACACTCATTGTTGTGCATGGTTTACATGGCAGCCATGGCGTACTGTGTGTGATTCCAGGTACTTCATTGGGCTACCAGCATTGTACATTATCACAGCATATTCCAGCCATCACGTAGCCATCCTAGCTGACACTGTTATCTGGCCAGTGGGAGGTGTTCTGCCATGTGCACATATGTCACACAGTACGAGGGTGACTGACACACATTGTCAGGACAGGGTTCTGACCGCTGTGGATGTGTGTGATGCTGTCGACGACCATGACTGCGCCAGATGGTGACATCTGGATGTGTAACATTCACAACACACACCTACCTTCACGTAGCAACACATCATCCACAACAATGGACATCCCTGCATGAACCCTGTGTGCAGTATGTCTGTATGACCACTGCAGGCACCACTGGTAGCCACCAGCATGGCTGCCAACAGCAGCAGTGTGTATCCTGTGTGAACATGGGTTACACCATTCACAACACACCTGTGTCAGATGGCCCTGTTGTGGGTCACAGTGCAGTTCCACACATCATGTAACAGTATACATCATGCACCGATATGTTGCGGACATGTGAACGGCTGTGCAACTCAACATATGCACACATGACACATCACCTGGTACAACGTGTCTGTCGTACCACACGTTATTGTGACCACCCTGTGATGACATTGTACAGGCTACGTGGGCTGGGACATGTGATGGCTCAAAGGTATATTCACCTTCCGGTGTGTGCCTAGCCAAGTGTCCAGTAGGCAGTGATCTGCACAAGGGGTAACTGTACATTGGCCTACTCTGTCACTGCGACTGTTGACTATGCTCATACTGTACTTATACAGGCATGTGGTATTTGTCCAGTATGACAGTCGTGGTCAACCACACTACTGTGGCACACGTGACCTGCGGACATCTGCCTAGGGTGTGGGGCCCACATGTACATCTTCACATGCTATGCTGCCTCTGCAGCGGTGTCACATGTCTGTCTCCAGCAGGGCTGTCACAGGCAGGCACGGCATGCAGTGATGTGTGACAATGCTTGCACCCTCCACTGTGCTGCACACAAGCACTGCACACACAGTAAGGCACGCATGACATTTATCTACGGTGCCTGGGACCTGCCTCCATGCTCTGCACAGCACACCTGCCAGTCCAGATTGTACACAGATCATACCTCCCAGGCACACACCTGGACTGCAATACACACACGTGAGGGGATCCCACATCACACAATGATTTACACACATACTGTATATTTTCCGAACACAATGCATCATAGGTACTCCATGTTCGGATACCCATGTTTGTGACCGCTGGACACATTGTGACACACAACAGAGAGTACACTGTACACCATAGGTTACATGCTGGCTGTGTTGTCATACTGTACATTGCACCTCGGACAGTTGCTACTGCCATGTGCTGACAGCAACCCACACTTCCCTAGTATGGACTCCCATGTACCCACACATGCTTGACCATGCACTACACATAGCTGGGTGAAACATTACACAACACATACCATACCTACACTACCCTTGGCATGCACCATACCTCCATGTGTCTGTGTGTTAACCTACGGATATCTCCCCTCTGGTAGATGAACATATATGCTTCGCGGCCCTGCTAGCCACACCCTGGACACACACCCATCGCAGCATACATGGTACATGTGCTCAACAGCCGGTACTACTGGCGTCTGCTGGCGGGGTGGTTAATGGCATGGCACCCCAGCAGCTGGACAGTATACGTGACTATGCTGACACATATCACAGTGCACTTCCGCTACATGTACGCAATGGTAGGGACCATGCTATTCCACACAGAGACATGGCGGTACTGGCCTTTTCACAGACACCATGGTGGTATTCATGTTCCATGCACATGTGCTGTATGGGCGCATGTGCAGGCTGTTGCATGGTGGGTATATTCAAATGTGTGGGGTGCATCACTTGACAGTCATGGTGGGTCCTCGTGGTCCATCACATGCTCCACAGCTAGCTACCTACACATGACCGCCGTACATTGCAGTGTGGGCCCTCACGCAGTGTGGTGGTATGTCTGTGTTGTTTGGCTACATCCACATTCGATGTAGCATACAACAGGCACCCAGGCATTGCCAACTGAGATGTTGTTGGCAACATGCCAGCCAATGGGGTACCTACCAACAATACACACTCTCACTCACTACAGGGTTCCAATCCATACATGGACATCACATTGTCCCTGTGGACACATACATGGTACTGCCATGCACACGTTATGTCCTAGGACACTGTCCCAATGTCACCTCCAATCTCCCTAGCTGTTATGTCCCGCCAACCTGGTTGGTATGTGTCTCTGCAGCAGCCCACTGAATTAACTGCTAGCCTATTCATGGATGTTGTGTACGTTGACCACCACACTACCGCATCTATCACACTACACATGGGTGGTACTGCATTGCACATGTGGGACTGCATTCATACAACCATGACTGGACCATTCAGTATGGCACTGGGGCACATCCTCACATCCATGGTTCACACAGTCATTGATGACCTCCATGCCTTTACTGGCACCCTTGTTGGGCCTCTGTGTGCCACAGCACGCCACATCCACATGCTGGCCACCTGTCATACCATCGCATGGGTGGTTGGTGTGGTACAGAGGGTAACAGATCAGACATTATCCCCACATTGCCCTTCAGCACCATTCCACATTCTGGTATTGCCAATGTACACATCCACCATCACATCATACCCTGTGTCTCAGGATGTTAGGCTATATGACTCCTGGACAGGTCACACAGTGGTGCAAGCATATCATGCTACCTACTACATGTCAGGTACATGTGGCATTACACAGTCATCAGTCATGTGGCCCCTGAAGTTCACTATTTGCTTACATACACAACATGCTGTCACAGAGTATTGTCCATGCCTACATATCCCACATCTACATACCTGGCAGCATTCTAGCTCCACCAGCTCATACTACTAACAACCATACAGGTGTCGGTGTGGCAGATATATCGTGTAGATGTCATTGCATCGGATACATCACACATGGTGCATACACATCACCTTTGCATAGCGACAGTCATTCACTGGGTATCACATGGATATTGTCCCCATACATGCATATCACATTGTACATGGTTGCTGTACACACACATGCCCCACATGGTGCTGTGGTTGCCATATTCCACTGTGGCGTGGGTACACATCTGCAGGGCCACACATATCTGTACTGTGTGTGTTGCTGGTACATTGGTAGCCTTTGTACCATACACACATCTACACATGGGCAGGGTTACAATAACACATTCGTGGTGTACCTTCCACAATGGCTACAACTTTACATGCCACGGTATAGTCATGCCGTGATGTATACCAGGCTCAGACAGTTTACATATGCAGATGACAGACGGGAACACATCTGTACTCATCTGCATACCACTACACAGGGTGTCATCTACTCTGACATGGGCCATGTCCTCCGCATTAGTGATGCATGTAGTACTCCTACATGGCATTTGCAGTGGGCGGGGTGAATGAAGTGCTCCTACATATGTGCACACATGCCACGTTGCTCAGCCTGGGCTTCTGTGTTACCTCCGCAGACTAGACACACACCATGCTGTGGAACGTAGGTCCTGTGCACATCCCACAGGGACACACTGTGGCACTGGTCATGGTGATAGCTCCCTTGCTGATAGGGTGACACATAGACATGGTACCACCACAGCGGCAGTACTGTGTAGACATGCAGTTGACATCCACCTCTGCTGTTCAGTGGACACTACCATGAGGAGGTGACACTACTGTGTACATTGCACATGTGTTTACACATGGACCTGCCGGACGTCATTGTTGCACACATTGCACCTGCTACAGATCGTTTGGACATGGTTACTAGGTGTTCCTTCCATTTCGGGTGGCTATTCTGCTACTACTCTGTCCCATATGTGCAGGCCATACATATCCTGTTAGTGTACATAACAGTAGGCCATACCTCCAATATGCATGCTATGCCTGTGATACTGTGTATAATGTCTGAACATATCCATCATGACAGCTTTACATTACACATACTTGACATAGTAACCCCTACTGCGAGGCATACGTGCACGTCGTGTGCACATTACGTATGACATCGACGGTATATGCCCAAACACATGTGTGCTGTGACAGTATACATAGATGTCCTATCCCCTGCTGTGGCACTTCCTTGTTGGACATCCACTGCCAGCATCGGCGTGGGTGGTGGCATTGTTCTGTGTTTTGCCCCCCTATGGCAGCCCTTGGCTTATCCCGGCTGTGTACATGATGTCCCACTGCTGTGCACACGGTGTCCACAGTCGTTGGTATGCTCAGCGGGTTAGCACTACATAACCACCTTTCACCACTCTCTGCTTTATGGACAGGTATCTTTACTTACAAACACCGTTCACATACAGTGCAGCTTCGTCATACATATCATGCGTTACACACCAGTACATCTCGTGGGTTCTACATACCTTTCCTGTATTGACTTCTGTATTCCGTTCGAGTCTCGCTAGATACTTGATTCTCACTCTAGCCGTTTGTTTGGATTTGTTCGGTATGAACATACAGTTTGAATATCCTAGGAGTCTTCCTTATATCCGTCATCACCTGCGACATGTGGGTTCATGACACCAATAGCTGTTCCTTGGTGTGTAATTATCGCATATCACCTGTGCATCTCCTCCATTCGCAATGCTGGCGTGAACTAGGGCATGGTTCATTCCTCGGCTGGGCGTTGGTTATTTGCACTACCTTCATGGGGATGGTATGTATTGTGTTATGTTATGTGTGACTGCAGCCGCTATGTGTGGCGTCAGGTACATTTCGCTGTGGTGTTAGCCGTGGATTGTGTGTGTTGGGTATGGTATTATGTTCGACATGTGGGTGTCCCTGTCCTAGCGGCGTCTGTCGATGGCGTTTGGCATTCGGATGTGTAACATAGCTCTTGTATTCCTTTACACAACGGATGCAGGTATGCATCCGCTGCTGATAGTGTTTCCCACGCGAGATGTTGCGGTTATGCCGCTGTCATTGACTGCCTGTATGTTTTTGCTGCTATTGCGGCTTGTATCCCTTTGATATGTGCGATGGTGTATATCGGCGGATGTGGGTGACGGGTACGGGTTGTGGGCCTTGCATTTATACATACACGGTATGCTTGTGTGTGTGCTCCATCCCTGCCTGGGGAGCTGCAAGTTACCTGTCTGTTCTAGGAGTGTAGGTTTTGTGGATGTCGTCTGGTGTCGGTATCGCCTGCATGTGTGCTTCCTACATGTATTCCTCCATCACATCGGTAGTATATCTGCGGCTGTTCGTACGTGCTGACTATCCGTTGGCATTTTGTCACGGATATTTACGGTCAATGTGGTCCTGTACTTGGGACGGCCTGTCTGCTACCGGTTGCCACCTATTCGGGTGGCGATTGCTTGTTTAACACTCGTTGAACACACAGCGGTGTTTACGGGATGATACGTGGCCACGATCGGTGCCGAGGTAGCACATGCGTATTTCTGCGGTACATGACTATTGCTGTGCAACTTTGCCGACGTATCATTTTGAAATTAACATATCAGTGCCATACATACGGTCATGGTTTGTACATGCGTCCTTTGCATCTCATGTTGGCTATACTCCTGTGGTACATTCTGGGACATTTTCGCTTTGCATCGTTTTACGTCACCACACGCCTAGCCAGGGAGGAGCTCTCAGTACTACTTTGTGGGTACTGCTGTACATACGCCTGTGGTTCCTATACTGTATGCCTACACATGTTATTCCACTCCGTCTGTCACATGTCACCTACATACACATTTTACAGTGGCACACACATTACACTCGCACAGCGGAACACACGACACCCTCACCTCACACATACACATACTGCCGCTGTTGCAGGGATGGTTGCACACAGTACCTACATTGCCCGCATCACCGGCGGCAGTGTCTACCTCTGCCCTCATATCCTAAGAATATTACCCGCACATGTCCTGTTACTGTACCGTGGCCTGGCGATCATCCCGACTCGCGAATATGCATTTAGGTAGGTTGACCTTTCCATGGGTGGTGTTCCCTGTTCTGTCCACCCTCCCGGATACTCGGGTTGTCGTTCACTATGTTTACTATGTAGAGATTTTGCGTCTTACTTCTCTGTCACCTTGCATCCCTGTGATTCCCTGTTTTACCTGTTGTACTTTCTATCTGTGTATGTGTACATATATTTCTACGTGTGTAATGATATCTGTCTCCATATCTGTGTATGCACATATGTACATATGTATACACCTTGCGGCAAACGTGGCAGCATATGGCTACGCCGTCTGCTGTAGGACCCGCGTACGGCTGAGGTGTTGGCGTTCCATGCTCCGCTGGCTGTTGGGTGTGCAGTGTTTGGGTGCTACCTATGTTGGAGTCACACATGGGACCGCCCATACGGTACACATTATGGGCAGCCATGTTTGTGTGCCATCCATTTCACTGTGTGTGCAGGTAGGGAGGTGTCAGTCCATGGGGCCTACGCTGTAAGAGTATGTGCTATACGTTCCCTCTTTGCCAAGGCACAGGCATATTGGGTACGCCTCCGTCTGCCTACTGGGGCTGGCACAGTGTGTTCATGGTGCTGAATGTTCTGTGCCTGTGCTTGCCTTGGCAGTTGTGGCGGGCTTGGTGGCCCTACACCATTATGTCCCTGCAGCAGCTGTTTCCGCAGGATCATATTATGTAGCATTGCACATACTATGAATATGTGGGCACATGTGCCTGGAGAGTACTGCAGGGCTCCACCGGATGTATCCAAGCAGCGGAACCGTGATTTCAACATCCCAAACACACGCTCTATGATTATTCTGGTTTGTGCGTGTGCCTCATTATGGCGGTCTTGCATGTGTGTGTGTGCATTTCTGATGGGTGTCATCATCCACGGCTCCAGTGCATAGCCAGCATCCCCACAAGGTGTCCTTGTGTGATGTCCCCTGGTGAATACCTGATACAGCTGTGAGGCATGCCAGATATGGGAGTCGTGGTAGCTTCCAGGGCTGCCAGCACACACATCCATGATAATGCCCTGCGCATTGCACACGACCTGGCAATTGATGGAGGGAATCCCTTGGGGTTTATGTAGCGTCTACCCTGCTCCCGGTGGTGACTTGATTTCTATGTGCGTACAGTCTATCGCACCCAGTACCTCTGGGTATTGTGCCACATGGTGGAAGTGGCGCATATTGCTAGCCAACTCCTCCTGAGATCTGGGGAAGTATATATACTCATGGGCATGTCGTAACATGGCATCCAGAAACTGGTGTAGTACCCTGGATGCTGATGCCTGTGAGATGCCCATTATATCCCCAGTTGGCCTTTGAAAGGTACCTGTTGCCAGTATTCGCAAGCTTACACATACCTTTGTGTCCACTGGGATGGGCTCCCCTCTGTTGTCTCTTGTTCTCAGGCGTGGCCGGCACAGCTCCACTATTTGCTGTAACGTGTCCCTGTCCACCCTGTAACGCTCTACTATCTCCAGGTCTTGAAGCCCCTGGTAGGTTACCCTTGGTCTGAACACTCTCCTTCTCCTCTGAGGCCTACGGTAGTTGTCGGCACCCTCCTCTGCAACTCCGTCTGTCTCTGACACATGCCGATGCATCACGGCCATGGCGGCACCCAGCATATACATTTTAAAAGGTCCCCGTGTGTTTAAACCCTAAAGTGCAGCGTTTGGGAATACGTGCTGTGTGTTGTGTGCATTCACACTTTATACTGTTGTGCTCTACACCCGGTGATGTCATTGGGTGTGTCTGTGGCCGTATCTGTGGATTATTTTCCGTGTTTTACCGTTGGCACTGCAACGCTGTTGCCTTTGGTGTTACATTACACTTGCCTGCATTGGTTTAGCTTTACACCTTACCTTACTGTTTCTGCACGTTGCACCTACTATTGCCTGGAGTGCATCCTGCAGGCACATGGCATATCATGCATTTTGTCTGCCGCCGCCGTTATGGTACCTCTCTACTTGGCTGTGCTGTATCGGTTCTTCGCTCTTTGCAATTCTGCTACATCCCCTACTTTCTTTGCATTCATATGCCTCCCCTTTCCCGTTTTGAGGGATTCTGCATGCAGAGTTGCCAGCTGCCGCCGATTGATCTTCGTGGGTTGATTGGTGTTGATTGCTCATTACGACTCCAATTACACTGCTTCCGCATTTCCTCATATTCTCCGCATCACCTTCCTGTATCCGTGGTTGTTGACGGGGCGGCCGTCACATGAATGGGTTGGGGGACGTAGTCATCCTCGTGCACATGCATCTGTGCGCGCATTGTGTACTCTCAGCGCATCTATTTCCTCACGCGCCGGTCCTGCTGCTGTGATGTGCATTGTACAGCCCATGTTTGCTAGGCTCCAATGTGCTTCCTCCTACAGTGGCACACCCCTCTGCGATTGACATGTATTCCCACTAGGCCACTCCTCGGTGTATTACCGCTGCGCCGTTTGGTACAGCCTTACGCCGGGGGGTTTGCGATTCAGTATTATCTGCCTCATTTGCATGGCATTGACTAGTCAGACCTGGTTACCGGCGCCAGACACTGCCGCCACTCCTTGGCAACCCTTGGGCTGTGGTTGTGGCTTTACATGCATACTATGGTGTATTGTGGCTGTGAAGCTGATATGTATTATACTGCTCTTTTATGACATTGTCATATTATTTCATTGTTCCGCACCTTCCGTGGACATGTCCTGGGGTTCTGCTGTGGTTTCTGCGTACATACCATTTATGTCATTATTTACATTTTCTGCATGTTTTCTTTTGACATTCTCGGTGTCTTTCGCCATTGGCATGTTGCACCAGTATGACACCTGACGTTGACAGCCTTCCGTTACTCCTATGTCATGTTTGGATATATGTAAACGTTTTTTTTTGGTTTACATTGCCGTGCCCTTATGCTACGCCTGCGCCACTTCGTGAATCACTACATGCCTTCATTTGCATGGTGCAACACCGCACATGGGGTGTTTAACATACCTACGCCAGAGGCGGCGCAACTCAGGCGCACGCCGGTGGTGCACGTGGAATTGGTTCATACCTGAATCGCTCGGCGGCCATGTCTGGCGTTGTGGCGCCTACGCCATGCGTGCGCCTGGCGCAAGGTTCATGAATCCCGGGGTATGTTTCCTACTGGGAATACATCTCAGTGAAAATCAAATTAGCCAACTACAGAAAAAGAAAGAAATTAATTACAGTACTAAATAGGCTGATGATTAAAGCAGAGGTGACAAGTATTAGCTATGTATAACTATACTGCAGAAATAAGTGATGACTACAATGAAAAGTAGTTCTAAGGATATACAGTATCATTAATCTAAAAAACTGAAATGTATTCATTTCTTGCTAAACTGCAGAGAAAACTTATAACCAGGATGTGCACATGTCAGAAATTGGAACGTGGAGGCATGACTATGCTGTTTTGATTAACATCTTCTGTAAACACAACAAGCATGCAAGCACCCTTTAAGTGATTTATTTGTCTGATGGGTTCAATAGAATGCCTGCTTTGCATTCTGAAACTAGTGTTTATGCGCAGTCATTTTTAATCTGAAAAGCCATTAGGGCATTGATAATTATATGCAGCAGTCTGTCAACAGTCTGATATCAATACACAACATTGTTTATCTTAAAAGAGTATTACTGGAAGTCTATGTCACCTCAAGACCCACCACAACATGTTGTGTTCTTTTTTTGCACATTTAAACTTCTGGCTCCAAACATTCACGGCATGTGAGGGAATGCAAGCAAGGACTCACATATACTCTAAAAGTAGATGTTATTGTTTTAGCTTTCAATATGTTTCCTGAAGAATGTTGGTTATAATGTAACTTACTGAATAAAGGCAATTATTTACAAATGAGCTTTGTACTTGAGTAAGTCTGAAAAGATTATTTAACAGAAAAAAAACCTTCCAGGTCAGTGTTGGAGCCAGGCAGTTGTGCCTCCTTGGTCTTATCCAGATAATTACAGCTAGATAAATGCATAATCAAATAGACAGACTGTTGAAGAGAGTTCCTTTTCCAAAACATCTAAAATGCAATACAGAAACAGTGCTGCAGCTTTAGTAAAAGTAATAAAGCCATTTTTCACTTCATTAATAGAAAACTTTACTAGATTCAATGGAGAAATAAATCAGTTGTATCCACTGAGTACAAGGATAGACTCCAGCAGCCTATTATTCAGTACTGGATTAAGCAGGTAATCAGAGAATTAATAAATAAATTAATCAATGATTAACATCTTGGAATTATCTTAATGAGTCCTAATACCAGTGTTTGCATGTATGAGTGCTTGAACATGCACAGACACACACTCACATGCACACACATGCCCACACACACACACACACACACACACACACACACACACACACACACACACACACACACACACTCGCATGTACGGCATACCTCTCAACTGCCCAGATTTTTGCCTCATATTTTTGGTCTGTTCCTCATAAAAGTTGTGATTTCCTGGCAAATTACTGGGGATTGAAGTCCCTAAATAATGACAGGTATTTGAGTTTCAGACTTTATATCCTTTAGAACATACATGCTAACAGAAAATCTGTTATTCTAGCGACTTTATAAGTTTATAAGCACAATATTTAAAATCTGTCCTTATTTTAGGGCCTTTGTCCCCCTGTTTATTTTTTGCTTTGTCGAAATTTCTTGTGCTAAGAGGTTGACAAGTATGATGCATGCGTGCGCACTGCAAGGAAGGGTTATGGTTAGGGTTAGTAAGCATCACTAAGATGGTGCAGGGGCAAACCCTAAGCCTGTTCCTGCCTCTAACCCTACACCTTTCCAAAGAAAAACTTTTTCCATAACACTACCACTATACAAGACAGCTTGAATAGAGCGGAAGTGATACAAACATAGATACACATAAAGATTACAGGCATGGCAATAATGCCCTTCTAGTCTATCAGTATATCAAAACAGTCATTCCATAAAAAGTGTCCAAGTTGTTCTTAAAAATATTTAAACTTGCCCTTGCTCTAATGTAATTTGTTAGTCTATTCCAGGCAACAGCTATAGTGCCAGAGAACCAATTAGTACATCTTACATGCCTATATAATCTCAAACACAGGTTGGCTGATGATTCTGTACTACTCTTTGATAACCCCAAACATTCCAAAAGGTAGTTGTCTTTAAATGCCCTATATATCTGAATAAGGCCTCCTCATAAATATTTATATGAGACCCTGTACAAGTTTAGATAATTTAAGCTTTCATCTATGGATGCCTTTGGTATATTTTCACTGTACTCTTTCCAATTTACTCATGCTAGTTGTCATATATGTTTTCTATATTATTATTATTCAATACTCTAGTTTGGATCTCAGATAATTTGCAAACAGTGATTTTATCATTTTTGATTTCCTAGACTTTATAAATCTTTTATGTAGCCTATAGTTCTATAACTATATTTAATCAATTGGTTGGTATGATCAGAGAACTCATGAATGTCATCTTTCAAGTCCAACAGCCAACATTCACTATCAGCTATAGCTGAAATATAACAGCCATGTTTGAGCAGTTGCATGGTCAACTGACAGCTACAACAAATACACATCATCTGGATGTAGCACTCCAACCCTTTCTATATAGCTGTTCTGGTAAATGTCACCAGTTTATAGTCTTAAATAATTTGAAGCTCACCAACTTAGAGCAATGGGGATGACTGACCCTTTTCCACACTCTCTTCTGACAGTGAGGTTCCACAATCCCTTCCAGTCTACCTTTAGCCGTGCTTTGATAGGGTCTGTACAGTTTTCTACTCTAACAGATAAATCAAATTTTGATACCTGTAAACTATTAAAATTTCTGACTTGGTAAAAAATTCTGTCTTCAGTTAGTCAAATATAGTAATACATCTGTTGCAAAAATTCTCTTACTTTATCTTGACAAGTGGACTCCATCCTGTCTCAGTACAAATACCCCAAATTAGGCTTGGATGTTCTACACATTCCCACTTTTAAAATGGGCCATTTTTTCATGTAGGCATTTACCAAACAATATTTTCATTCACACTCCTTTCTATATGGGATTTGTGAAAAATACATCCTAATACCTATACAAGCTATATTATCCAAGAGGGCGGTAAGCTCCCTACTAACAGTCAGTGAGTCCTTTAAGATGAGATCATTTGAACTAACATGAATAAATCAACCCCATACTTCATTGCAATAAGGCATTTTATGGCTTTACTCACATCCTTTATTTTGCTCCTGACAAGCATAACACTATTAAATGTTCATTAGCCCTGAGTAGCATTCTGCCTTCGCCCAGAATGATACCACAGTATAAGGACAAAATGATTGACTTCAACAACTGGTTAAGCTTCTGGTGTCATACAAAGGGGATCCAGTATCTAAACGAAAACAGTCCTTGAACCAAATAAGGAATCAGATGAAAAAAACAGAGAATACAAGGAAAAGAAAAATGATCTGGTTCCACACAGCAGTGAAAATCAATATGTCCTTTATTGTAGCAAGGTAAGCGCTTTCTCAGAATAACATCCGCTTCATCAGACCAACAAGGGTAGAATAACAGTTACATTTTTAAACACTAAAACATCCAATCAAAAATCAGATAAAATGTGCATCATAGCTAAAAGCCATGTGATAAAATACATCTGTAGAATATATAGATCTTTAAAAAATGTAATAAAAACAGACTAAATGAACAATGTGTACTTAAAAATGGTAACAAATACAATAGTAAAAAATAATAAAAGATGGACTATAGAAATATATATGATAAAATATTAAAAGAGAAATCAATGCTTTAATGGCCGTGCTTTAAGGAAGGGTTTCAGGGAAACTCTGTTGTTTAAACCAGGAGGTTTAGCAGCTTGAAAGCGCAAAATCCATTTCTGTTCACTAGATTCTATTCTATTATTTATGTCACCTCCTCTCTTGGTACTATGCAGAATCACTACTACCATAAAGCTAAATTTATGTTCTTTACCTCTTTATCTACATGTAGTGATAGTGCGCTGGTTTCTTTAACATTCCTAATATCCCTAAGGTGCTCAAGTATTCTATCCTTAAACACCCTGTTTGTTTTCCCTATGTAAAATGAGAAGCAGGTAGTACAATAGCAAAAATAGACAACATTTTTTGTTCGACAATCTGCATAAAAGCAGTATCTATCTTAAAACCCAAAGTGGGATATGTGAAATGATTACCAGTGTGTATATGTGTACAGGCCATACAATTCCTACACATATATATACCAAGTCTATCAGATATTATAGTTGATTTAGTATTAAAGGATCGATAACAGAGCTGACTCTTAAGTGATATATTATTTCTAAAAGCAAAATCTGGCTGTGTGCCAATGACCTCATTCAGCTCATGTACAGTAGACAAAATATCCCAGTTCTTTTTAATAATATCACATGCTACATGCACATTTCTGGCAAAAGTCAATGGCATCCTTAGTTTATTCCTAGATGTATCAGTGGAAGCGTCACTTGAGAAAGTATTGTCAGTATTATCCCTGTTGTTAATACTAGTGGGGAGGGGGGAAAAGTATGGTTGGCACTTACCTGATCTATGCCACTATTCTTCTGCTATTTGAGAATCAATAAGTTTACTGCTATAGCCTCTTTCCAAAAATTCTTGTTTAAGTGTTTGTAATGCAACAATGAGACTATCATCATCATTAAAAAGTCTCATAGTTTGAAATATCTGTCCTTTCAACACATTAAATTTTGTATGACTCAGATGCATACTGCCATAGTGTAAAACATTATTCTTTCTAACAGTTTTCTTATACAAAGTAGTAGACACAGTGGATAAATTATTTTTAGTAACTTTAACATCCAGAAACTCTACTTCTTTATCAGAATATTCATAGGTAAAACTCAAGAAAGTATTTAACTGATTTAAGTATAAAAGAAACTCTTGTAGCCGATGCTCTGAGCCATGCCACAACAAAAAAATATCATCCACAAAACGTTTATACCATTTGATGTTAACCTGGTATTCATTATTTGAAAGTACATGTTTAGCTTCCCAATTAGCTAGGGATAGGTTGGCGTAGCTATTAGCACAAGCTGTGCCCATAGCTATGCCAACTTTTTGTGCATAATAAACATCATTAAAAATAAACACATTGTTTTCTAGGATGATTTCCAAAAGTGTGCATATAAGTGTCACCTTAGTATCAGGGGTGTTTCTCTCACACAGTAATTCTCTGACATTTTCAATTCCCCATTCATTGGGTATAACAGTGAACAATGATTCAATATCCAGAGTTACAAATAAACATTGTCCTAAGATAATTTCATTTTGTTTAGATGGCTCACTTAAAAAAAACTCTTGGTATCCTTTAAAACAGTGCTACAATTAGCCAAGGCAGCATGCAAAGTCTTTTCTACAAAGATAGAAAGTGGCTTAGTTACCCAACCTCGGCCTGAAACTATAGGGCGCATAGGTGGAGTTAAAGGATTCTTATGTATTTTGGGTAGACCATATATCAAAGGGACTGTTGGATGTTCTACCTTGAAATACTCAAACAGTTGCTCAGATATCATGCCTGTTATTAATAAATGAAAGATCAAAAACTGTACTTTTTCTATAACACTACTAAGTATATGCATAGGTAAGATGGCATATGTGTCAACGTCACTGAGATGACTTAACATAGATTCTATATATTTGTCCTTGTCTATAACAACACCACCTCCTTTATCAGCTGGACATATTTCTATACTATTTAGTTCTTTCTTGTATCTCTGCAGCTGATAAATTACTAAAATTATTAGTTTGCTTATCTAGAGACTTCTCTCTGAGTTGATTTTCACAAAGGTCAATAAACAGATCTATAGTAGAATTACTAGGTGGTATGTAAGTGCTGGGCTTTCTAAATATACAATCAGCATTATTAGAATTACCAAACATAGCTTTAAGTGTAAGAGTTCTGCCAAAAATGTCTACGTCTTTAATTACTTCTGTTATGTCCATTCTTTGAGCTGGAACAAAGTTTAAACCTCTGTTTAACACAGATAATTGTGAGTTAGTTAACGTTAAAATAGAGATATTGTAAACTAAGCTTGTTTGTATCTCTTTCCTGATCTTATTTCGTCCTCCTGGCTGTGTAGTCATCATGTACATTGATTTTGCAGGCGATTCCTCAATCTGCCTCTTATAGGCAGGGGTTCTTTCAATAAAAAATGTCCACAGGTGGAGCCTGATAGCACAGAGGCCTGCTCTGTGGAATTCAAGCTCACACTGGAAGCCATGCTTGTTTTAGGTCTAACAGCTGCAGTGCTTATGCTAGCATCAGAGTGACTGCTTACAGCAGTTACAGATGTATTTAGATTAACTTCTGAAACAATTCCCTCACTAAAAGGAACAATAGGAACATTGGGCAACAGTTCTGTGGGTTCTGTAGAAGTGGTAGTTTTAACAGCATTTGTGTGTGCTGCTTGTTCATCTGAAACAGTTGAATGCAATGCAGTTCTGGGTCTTACAGAGCTCTGGCCATTTCCTGTTATATGCTGTATGTTGGAGTTAGTATTAACCCTTCATTTACCCAAGAGAAGACATTACCTTCTTTAAAATCCTTCAAACCCCTTTGTAATTTTTGTTTTTGGTAGCAGAAAGTCTCGTCATAACCAGTAATATTTTCAAACAGCACGTCCATTTTATCACCAACAAGTTCATCTGAATAGTTATTGTTAATTATGTTTTGCAAATCAGTGATTTCATTAGATAGTTTTAGCTCCTCTGGTGTAAAAAATTTAATCGGAGCTGCATATATTTAGCACTGCACTCAAGGTTAATTAACTGTCAATGCCTAAGTAGCTCAGGATAAGCTTGCCCATAACTGGCAATGGTGAGAACCCTACGTCCCCTTGGTGCTATATTAAGGGTCAGTGAAGCCTCAGGATGAAAGCGCTACCACTGCAAGTGCTTAAACTTACAAAGTTTATTCTCCAGATTGCGATAGTCACCTCTGAAAGCTGCAGATAAATCAGGATTATCTGGAGTCAGTGATGTTGTCTGCATATAAGTTCCATTAAGTAATGGATTAGTTTGAAAGTCCAATAAAGTAGACAAACAATAGTTGTTCCTCCTATTAGATGGCAAATCCATTAAAGGTACAAAGTTGTCCAAATGATCCATTTCATTTCCTGCCATGCTTGCTTCAAAGATAAAGAAAATATACCAAATGAAAACAGTGTACAGGTGGCTACACTCCGTGGTACTTATGTGAGCCGTGTAGCAAAGACAAATGTGGACAGAGCCATGCAGTAAAATATGAATACAGAAAAGTAAAAAAGAATCTGTAGAATGGTACCACACCTCCTTACTCAAACTTCACGAGAACTGAAAACATGAATTTACAGACCACTGCATCTCAAAATAAAGCAGTGCATACAGAGGCTATGCTGCAAGTGCTACCACATTGTTCAGCAGTATGGCACAAAACAGAACATAAAGCTATATAACCATACAGCGTTTGCAACTGCAATGCTATAGCTTTATGTGCTGATATATATGTCAGATATATGAAATGGGAGGAACAGGAAAATGGGAATGGTAGCAAGCAGAAGACACACAAAAGGTCAACATATAGGAGTGTGCAGGATGGAGAGGCACTGTAACATTTTTTGATAGATAGACCCCTGTTTTACTAGCATGGCAACATGTTTTGATAGACAGGGCCCTGTTTTACTAGCACAGTGACATTTTTTGATAGATACAGCCCTGTTTTACTAGCATGGTAACATTTTTTTGACAGATAGGGCCTTCTTATACTAGCACGGTAACATTGTTTGATACATAGGGCCCTGTTTTACTAGCAAGGTAGCATTTTTTTATAGATAGGGCCTTGTTTTACTATAGAGAGAGAAGAGGCTAGGAAGAAGAGTAAAAGGTAAAGAATGGCAGAAAAGGGAGGCAGGTCAGTGTGTAGGAGCAAACAAACACATAGCAGCACAGATAAACAATGGTGGAAATAGCTTAACCATTATGCCAATCCCCAACTAGCTGTCCTTGTAGTCTATGTTAAGTCTAACCAATTCCCTTTTCAAAGGTGAGAATCAAAAACCATACATTGTG
Source organism: Protopterus annectens (assembly GCF_019279795.1). Classification (NCBI taxonomy): domain Eukaryota; kingdom Metazoa; phylum Chordata; order Ceratodontiformes; family Protopteridae; genus Protopterus; species Protopterus annectens. Next base: position 1,019,963,178 of record NC_056730.1, read on the forward strand.
ATTGCCAAGTAAACACCTTAACCATTATACCAGTCCTCAAATCAGCTTGCCATCTGCCATCATTACCTAAAGGGACTTTACTGTGGCCCATCATCAAATTATGGATCAAGGTGACAATTGCTATAGCCCACACCCTCTCCAGCTGCCTGACTGGCCAGCGAATCTGCTATTGAATTTAGGAGACTTTCCATTTGGGCCATATTTCTGCCTACTGCTCTCTGTCATGGTATAGTATATGTAACAACTATAATATTGTCATGTGCCCTTGCATAATGAATGGGACACATACAGTAGAGGCACAAATCATGCTGTGACATGTGACAGTCCCTTTTATTTATTCTGGTATAAAATATGCAGTAGACACAATAGTGTGTTCTACTCTAATGTATGTGACATAGTGTCATGTATTATGGAATAATGTATGTGAAAGATGCAGAAGTTTTATGTTCTGCTGTAATGTACATAACCAATATATGCAATGAGTGGTGTTTTACTTATGTGACAGAGACTGCAGCGCCATGTGGCCTAATAAAAATGTATGTGATAGACATGCAGTAGTGCCATGTGCTCTGGTATAATGTACGTGATAAGCATGCAGAAGTGCCATGTGCTCTAGTATAATGTATGTGATAGACATGCAGTAGTGCCATGTGCTCTGGTATAATGTATGTGATAGACATGCAGTAGTGCCATGTGCTCTGGTATAATGTACGAGATAAACATGCAGAAGTGCCATGTGCTCTAGTATAATGTATGTGATAGGCATGCAGTAGTGCCATGTGCTCTAATATAATGCATAAGATACGGGTCTACTACCATTAACTGAATTTACACTGGTCCAAAATCTAAAAAACCGAGAAGACTCCACCGAAACATTAATAAACCAAAGCAACTAACCACAGATCATTTTAACAGGGAAGCTATCCACTTGGCCACCATGACACAAAACAACAAAAGCAAATTAAATCCATGCAAATGGGGGGGCTTCACCACCCACACCCCCCTAACTAAACTATACCAACTCCAAGATTGCACTATACTGGGTAAAGGGGCAAAGTTCACCCTGGTGGCCAAGTGGATAGTTTCCCTGTTAAAATTATTGGTGGTTCATTGCTTTGGTTTATTAACGTTTTGGTGGAGTCATCTCTTTTTTTTGGATTTGGGTTAAGTGTAATTTCAGTTAATGGTAGTAGACCCATGAGATAGACATGCAGTAGTGTCACATGCTCTGGTATAATGTATGTGATAGGCATTCAGTAGTGCCATGTGCTCTGGTATAATGTATGTGATAGGCATTCAGTAGTGCTATGTGCTCTGGTATAATGTATGTGATAGGCATTCAGTAGTGCCATGTGCTTTGGTAAATGTGATAGGTATTCAGCAGTGCCATGTTTTTCTGCAATGTACATGACAGATACAGTAGTGGCATGTATCCTGGTATAATGTACCATATAGATGCAGACGTTCCAGATGTTCTGGAATAATGTATGTGGCAAATACAATAATTGCAAAAACACATCCAGTGAGCCAGAAAACTGTTGCCTGAAAAAATATTTATTGTTAAGAAATCATAAAAAACAACAAAAAAACAGACCGGTTTTGGCTGGACAAAAACACAGCATTCCTCAGTGTAAAATAAAATGATCAAATGTTGCTGTTTAAATACATACATCTGAAAGTTCATTGGTTCAATCTAGAATTGTTCATTCAGACCAGGTGGAAATAATCCACCCAATTTAACAATCCACTTCTTTTCTTTTGAATTTAAAATAGAGTGCCAACCTGTTTTATTGAGTTTGTTATCTTTTATAACATCAATTACCATAAAAGAAAATCTTGCAGTTTTGTGTACCAGATGGTGTTTATATAAAGCATTGTTGACTTTTTTGTTTTTAATGTTACTTACATGTTCAGATATTTTGAGTCTAAGAGGACGTGAAGTTTGTCCAATGTAAAAGGATCCGCAAGTGCAGGTGGCCAAATAGACCAACCAATCACTACTGCAGTTAGCAAAGAAATTGACATCATAGACTATAGCAGAATTCCGACTGGTGAATTGTTTGATTTACTTACTTTGTCACAATTGGTCTGTGGCTTCGCTATTTACAGCAGTCTGCTGCGATGGTTATGGACTGGGTTTAGGGAAGTGAGCGAACAGAAGTTACATATTGGGTTCAGGTAAGTGTGGTGCGATGGTTATGGACCGGGTTAAGGTAAGTGAGCGAACGGACTGGGTTAAGGTGAGTGTGCAGTAGTTAGGGACTTTAGGATTAGGGTGCGGGTAAGGTGAGTGTGCGGTAGTGACAGACTTTAGGGTTAGGGAGGGTTAAGTGAGTTAGGGTTAGTGCGCAGGTCAGGTAAATGTGCGATTGTGCGGACGTGAGGGTTAGGGTGGGGTAGGTGAGTTAGGGTTAGGCAGCGGGTAAGGTGAGTGTGCGATAGTTAAGGACCTTAGGGTTAGGGTTGGGTTAAGTTAAGTGGGTAGCTAGTGGTGTATGTCTGATTTAGTGTAGGGTTTCGTGAAGTGTATGTGTGTGGATTATTTATTTAGGTGTGGTTGAGTTGTGTGTATGTTTATCGGAACAGCAAATTTTTTCCCCTGGGAAAAAATTTGCTATTCTGACTGTTCGGTTTTCTGGTGTTTCAATTGAATGGGGTCAATATTATAACATTCAATGTTTTTAGACTTCGATGTTATAATATTGACCCATTTTTTTTACCTCTAATTAAAGAACTGAAAAAGGTACAGATTAAGACTCACCTCTTGTTTCCAACAAGGCTGAAGATTTTTCTTCCTGATGGACCTTCATTGTTTGAGGATCTTGATTCTGCTGTGACATATGTTAAAAAACTCAAATTACTGGAAAAAATAGAAAAGATGGAGTGGGCTAACCCCTTTCTTAAAAGAATGGCTCCTAAAACTACATAGAAATCTACTGAAAAACAAAAGAGACTAAAGAATAAACGAGGAATACAGATTATTTATAAAACAAACTATTATTGTGGACTATGCTTTTATTAACAAGTCTGTTTTGATATGTTATGAATACAAGGTAAGATCACTGGTTTTCATATGTTGCATATATATAATGTTTCATTCATAACTTAATTTGATATAATATAACATACTTAATCTACCATCAATATATTTATAATTAACACTTTAAGTATTCATTTCATATAAGTAAGCATACCATATAAAAATGCATTACCTCAGTATCTGCTTCGTAGTATAGGATACTACTTAGCTGTATAGTACACTTTCATTTCACATAGCTATAATATATACAGTTATAAATATTTAATATTCTATGTAAGATAAAATGAAGGGATACATTGGAAAATATAAAGTAAAGAAAAAGGGAGGGTAGGGGAGAGGGGAGGGAAAAAAAGAAAAAAAGTTTTTTTTTTTTTTTATATACATATAATTTCCTGTATAGATAGCATATTATACATAAGTCTCTCTAAACTCAAAGTAATAACAATGCATAACATATTCAAAGCCTTCTTCTCTCTTTTAATTGCACTTTATTTAAGTCATAGAGAATAACATATTCATATAACAGTTTTCATCTCACTTCTAATCATACAGTACTGGTCAGCACTGAGCATAAACTGTGTTACTCAGAGTAGAACAAGAATTCACAATGTAATTATTAAATATGTACATGATATACATTTGTTCAGGATAGGTAAATGTTGGGAAGGTAGTGTAGTATCTGTGGGTTTAAATGCCAATGCATACTTCAGCTCTGAGAAGCTGGGAGATGTTATATGTGTTTGTATTACAAGTCTTGTTATTTATATGTTAATCTAAACTCTAGGGAATATATATAGTTAAAAATAAACATAGTGCTTTTAAATGACAAAATAGAGCAGTAGGAAAAGTTACAACATTTCTTTCATGCTTTGTTTGAAAACTTTTTTATTGATGACAGTTTTGCAATTTCTAGTATGGGAAACAGATATATGCTGATTCACATGTATAAAAACTTTTTTTTTACTGAAATTCATCTGTTTCCCACCGAAAAAATAAGGGAGACAACTTTGAACATTCTCCTTACCTCATGCAGTGCTCTCATGAGCTAATTGTTCATTTGGAAAACTTTCTACAGTTTGTGGAATCATCTCTTCTCTCTCTGAACTCCCTCGAAGATGTGAAGCAGCTGGATGATGTCATCACTGCACGACAAACATTTCCAGGAAGTGCAGAACTGTATTTTGACTGTAACTTGGTTTAACAGTCTTTTTTGTTTTAAATCAACTATTTACTTAAAATGATCATTTATATGGTCGATGACAAGATTACATATTATAATAACGGGTCTATATTAGAACATCGAAGTTTTAAAACTTCGAATGTTCTAATATCGACCCCTATTCAGCGAAAGCTGAAAACATCGAACATAAGAACAGCAAATTTTTTTCCTAGGGAAAAAATTTGCTGTTCCAAAACACATACACACAACACAAGCACACCAAACAAACAGCAATCCACACACATACACCTAAAATCTTACACCTAACCCTACTCTAAACTACACACACACCACTAACTATCCACTTACCTTAACCCAAACCCTAACCCTAAGATCCATCACTATCGCACACTCACCTCACCCACGCCCTAACCCTAACTCACCTACCCCACCCTAACCCTCACATCCACACAATCGCACACTTACCTGACCCGCACCCTAACTCACCTAACCCACCCTAACCCTCATGTTCACACAATCGCACACATACCTAACCCGCGCCCTAACCCTAACTCACCTAACCCGCCCTAACCCTCACGTCCACACAATCGCACACATACCTAACCCGCACCCTAACCCTAACTAACCTATCCCGCACTCAATCGCACACTTACCTGAACCCGACCCGTAACTTTCCACCACAGCACTGAAAATACTGAAGCAACAGAAACGGACAACCAAATTCTTTCCCTAGGAAAAAATTTGGTTTTCTGTTGCTTCGATATTTTCAGCTTTCGCTGAATAGAGGTCGATATTAGAACATTCAAAGTTTTGAAACTTCGATGTTCTAATATAGACCCAGAATAACATAATATCTTCATCTTTTGTGACTTGAAGAAAGGATTACAGAACAGATAAAGGAAGAAAATGTAGAAAGAAAAGTGGTGAGAGAGGAGATGGTTATGAGAGATCTGTGTGAGTATTAAAATGTAGATATCTATATGCTTTATTCTTAGACCCTACAAGTGTAAATACTGATGGTAACATTCATTTACACACACACACATACATATATATATATATATATATATATATATATATATATATATATATATATACATAATATTTTTTTCCTCTCTCTCATCTTTCTTTGAAGTATCATTGCATACTATGATTATGGTTACCATACTCAAAGTTAGCATCTTCACAAATTTGTGCAATCTTTATATTTAAGTGTCATAAGTAAGGTTATGCATATCATTTCAGAATGTTTGTTTGCATAGCAAAGAATTGAATAACAAAAGTATTATACTAAAAATAACTTTGCAAATAGATATCTTATTCTGCCACTAGTGAAAGCGGTTGTATATACATGTGTTTATCGTGACTCTACATCCCATTTGGGGATGATACAATGTTTATTTAAATGACATATTGTTTATAATTACACTTATGTCTTCTAAACAGTCATTCTAAATATAACAATTTACAAGGGACCCTAACTACATGTTAGCCTTGTTTTACTTTTTTTTTTCTCTCTCTCTTTTCTCTCTCTCTTCCCTCTCGTGTTCATGTATATAAGTTAAATAAAGGAAAGAGATAAAACGAGAGTTACAAACATGTTAATACAAAATAGAATTACATTTAAACAAACCATGGTTTGAACAATAACATCGTGTCCTGGATAACGTATTATATATGATAACCTAATAGAAATGTTGTTTATACACACAACCTCTATTATCTATGTTAATAGTAAGGCAGTGGGCTAAATTACTTAGTCCTTTTAAATAATCTGTTAGACATTTGCCTTATTTTGGAATGTAAATCATATTTTGAATCTATTAGGTTACATAGGTTTCTTATTAGATATGTTATCTATGAACGGGTCTACTTTCATACACACAACAACACATCCACTAACCCCCTATGAACGTATAAACCTTCCAGATAATACTATATTAGGTCAATTAATGATTTCATAAGAATTTGGTTATCTTAATGTTTCTAACTTAAAGTATATAAAGTATGTTATTAGTGGAGTTTGTACTCTGTTGTTACAGTTTAGGGGTTGATCTCAGTGACAGATGTCATTGGGATTAGAAGGTTATAACTCCAGGTGGGGAGCGTTGGGATGTTTGTTTTTATCTAGTGTATGTAATATTTTTTTAAAGAGTTTTTTGATATCCAGAGTAGCTTATTTACAGAAAATATAGAGAATAAAGTTTAAGGAATACATTTTTTTTCCTAAAGATATTTATTTATTTATTTTATTTTCAGTTTGATTACCAGGGAAGTCCACTGGGCCAAGAAGTGCCCATTTTCAGTGGAGGCCCAGGGAGAAAAGCTCCATGAACAGTATAATACAATATAGGTTACAAAATGCAAATAAAGGTTGCAAAGTGAAATACCATACAGTATAGGTTGCAAAATAGAAAATAAAGGTTACGAAGTGAAATACAAGAGTAGGGTTCATACATTTGAGAGTTGCAGAGTGTAATATACATTATGAGACAGTTTAACAACTTGACGACAGAGTGTTTTTTTTTTTTTTTTTTTTTTTTGATGAAGCAATATTTACATGCTTGGAGTCAATTAAAGTCTGCTAGTTCTGGATCTTTTGAGAAATAAGAATAAGTATGAGAGTATAGTGGAGTAAGGGTAAGGAGAGCTTAGTGGGGAGTCCCTAGAATTTAAGTGGGGTGAAAGCAGGAGCATTTCCATTTGGAAGATAGGTGAAGAAAAAGTTGAGTTTTGAAGGATTCAGTGCTGGGTATAGTCCTAAGTGAAGGAGGCAGAGAGTTCCATTTTTAAACGTTGAGTTTTGAAGGATTCAGTGTTGGGTATAGTCCTAAGTGAAGGAGGCAGAGAGTTCCATTTTTAAATGTTGAGTTTTGAAGGATTCATTGTTGGGTATAGTCCTAAGTGAAGGAGGCAGAAAGTTCCATTTTTAAACGTTGAGTTTTGAAGGATTCAGTGTTGGGTATAGTCCTAAGTGAAGGAGGCAGAGAGTTCCATTTTTAAACGTTGAGTTTTGAAGGATTCAGTGTTGGGTATAGTCCTAAGTGAAGGAGGCAGAGAGTTCCATTTTTAAAAGTTGAGTTTTGAAGGATTCAGTGTAGGGTATAGTCCTAAGTGAAGGAGGCAGAGAGTTCCATTTTTAAACGTTGAGTTTTGAAGGATTCAGTGTTGGGTATAGTCCTAAGTGAAGGAGGCAGAGAGTTCCATTTTTAAATGTTGAGTTTTGAAGGATTCAGTGTTTGGTATAGTCCTAAGTGAAGGAGGCAGAGAGTTCCATTTTTAAAAGTTGAGTTTTGAAGGATTCAGTGTTGGGTATAGTCCTAAGTGAAGGAGGCAGAGAGTTCCATTTTAAACGTTGAGTTTTGAAGGATTCAGTGTTGGGTATAGTCCTAAGTGAAGTAGGCAGAGAGTTCCATTTTTAAAAGTTGAGTTTTGAAGGATTCAGTGTTGGGTATAGTCCTAAGTGAAGTAGGCAGAGAGTTCCATTTTTAAAAGTTGAGTTTTGAAGGATTCAGTGTTGGATATAGTCCTAAGTGAAGGAGGCAGAGAGTTCCATTTTTAAAAGTTGAGTTTTGAAGGATTCAGTGTTGGGCATAGTCCTAAGTGAAGGAGGCAGAGAGTTCCATTTTTTACCTAGAGAAAAGGAGAGTAAAAGCTGGCCAGCGGGTCGTTTGGGTTTAGGAATGGAAATTAGGTTTTGGTGTTCAGATCTCAGTGATCTGTTAGGGATGTATGGAGGAAGGATGTCCTTTAAGGCTGGGCATTTATCAGGGGAGAATATTAGTTTGTGAGCAGTGGTTAGTTGTAGATAGTCTAGGTGGTTAGGGAGTTCTAACCAGTTCAGAGAGTGAAGGCTGAGGCAGTGGTGAGCTGATGTTTTGGATTTGGTGGCAAATTTAGAGATCTTATTATAGCAAGCTTCGAGCTTAGAGGTGTTGGTAACAGACAAATTGGTTAGAAGAGGGGCTCCATATAGAAGGGAAGGTAGGAGGTGGGTGGTTGCCAGGGTATGCCTAGTGGAGATGGAAAGAAAGTGATTGTTCCTATATAGCATACCTAGCTTTTGGTGGGTTTTCTTTATGTTTTGTTGTATGTGAAGATCAAATTTGAGGTGTTCATCTATGGTAATGCCAAGGAGTTTTGTAGAGGGGACCACTTCAATGGCAGTGTTAGTTTGGTTTAGGACACTGAAAGTGTTTTTGTCCAAAGAGGAAACCTTGGAGGGGAGAAAAATTAGTATTTTGGATTTATTGGAGTTGAGAGAAAGGTGGTTTTGGTGCATCTAGTTCTTTGTAGTGGTAAAGGCTAATTGGGTTTTGGTCAGTAGTTCAGGAAAGTTTAGGGCAGAGCAGACCAAGGTAGAGTCATCAGCGTATTGGATGACTGTGGTGTCAGGGATGAAGGTGTGAAGGTTATTTATAAAGATGTTGAAAAGCATGGGTCCAAGGATGGACCCCTGAGGAATGCCAGTAGGTGTAGGCAAGAAGGAAGAGAAGGAGTTCTTCCATTTGACTGCTTGAGATCTATCAGATAGGTAACTGGAGAACCAGGAAAGAGTATTTGGGGAGAGATTGAGATTAGCCAGATGATGAAGAAGGTGAGTGTGGGAGATGGTGTCAAAGGCTTTTGAAAGATCTAGCAGTACTGTGGATACAATGAGTCCAGAGTCTCGTGCTTGATTGACAGTCTCTAGGAAGGATAGTAGGGCAGTTATGGTACTGTGGCCAGGACGGAAGCCACGCTGGATGGGTGTTAGGAGGTGATTTTGAATTAGATAAGGTAAAAGATGGTGGTTGACACATTTTTCTAGAATTTTAGATATTGGAGAGAGTAGGGCGATGGGGCGGAAGTTAGAAATAGTGGTGTTTTTGCCTCCTTTGTGAAGAGGTAGGATGTAGGCTGAACGCCAGAGTTTTGGTATGTATGACTCATTTAAGGATCTATTAATCAGAATACTAATTGGGAGAGCAATACCTTCAGCTGCATGTTTGAGGAAGGAAGAGGAAATGTTGTCAGGGGCATTAGAGCATGGCTTTAGCTTGGATAGAAGCTTTTTTATAAAAGTGGTGGAAACAGGTTTGAGATGGAAATTGAGGGGATTGTTGTTTGGGTTGCTGGGTGAAGTGAAAAGGGAGTTAGGTGGGTTGTTATTAGGGAATGTTTTGGTTAGCTTAGCTATGTATTCAGTAAAGAAGGTTTTGAAGTGGGAGCTCAGTTCACTGTCGGATAGATTAGGGTCAGGGCAAGGGTTGTTTTGAGATCCGGGATGAAGTAGGGAGTTGACTGATTTCCAGAATTGTTTTGGGTTTTTATTGTTATTGAACTGGAGTTTATTATAGTAGTTTTTTTTGTCCTTGGTAATAAGTTTTTTTACTTAGTTGCAGAGTTGGGTATATAGAAGTAAGGTAGAGGACAATTTATTTTTCTGATAGAGCTTCCAGGATTTGTCTCTGTGACGCATAATTTGTTTAGTTTCTTTGGTCAGCCATGGTGCAGAATTAGTTTTGATTCGCTTATTTCTTAGGGGGGCTAGGGAGTTAAGAGTATCTAGAAAGATAGAGTTAAAATGCTCAACAGCATTGTTGAGTGGGAGGGTATTTAGAGGTTGCCAGTTAATTTGTTTAGAGATGTTAGAAAAAATTAAGGGGTTGAAGTTGCTGAGGTTACGAGTTTAAATGTAGAGATGTTGGTGTTGGATGGAGCTACTTGATCGATGGATGAAGGCAGGGAGATAGTCACTGAAGGTGTCAGGGATAGTGCCACAGAGAGTGATTTTGTTTGGATGGGAGACTAGAATCCAATCTAAGATGGACCCTGGGGGGTGATTTTTGTTAGGGCGAGTAGTTGAAGAGATTACTTGGGTGAAGTTTAGAAGGTTAATGGAAAGTGAGGGGGATGGTGTGTTCATTTTATTCCAGTCGATATTGACATTGCCTAGAATATAGGTTTCATATTTTATTTGAGCTGAGGCCCAGTATAGAATATCTTCAAGGGTGGAGATATTGTTGCCTGGGGAGATGTATAAGGAAATGAAGCAGATATTTTTATGTTTATTTAATCGCAGAAGGCTTGCTGTGATTTCGGAATTTTTGAAATTAGGTGTAGGGATTTGAAGAGGAATTAGAGAGAGAAGATTGGAATAAATTAGAGCAGAGCCTCCGCCTTTTTTGTTTAAACGGTCACTTCTGAGGAAGTTTAAAACTTTGAAACGAAAGCGCTTACATATATCTGGTTTTGGTGTTTTTAAAAGTTCGTTTATTTGGCTGTATAAGTCTCATTTCATTATTAAATTGGATTTATTCATCTGGCTGGTGGCTTTTCGTTCATATTTGTACTTCTGAGGATATGGCAACCAGGAGGTAATATTTCAGAGTCAGTGATATGGGGTTTTAGCCAAGTTTCAGAGATGGCTAGGATGTCGGGTTGATTGTGATTAATCCAGGCTTGTACATGGTGACATTTGTTTTTAAGGCTCTGGGCATTGATAGCGAAGATCTTTAAAGTGCTAAGGGGGGAAGTGGGAGGAGAAGAGAAAGGGTGGGGAGTGTTATTTGTTGTAGGTGAGGAAGATGGTGGAGGGATGGAGTAGTTTGTGCTGAGGCAAGGGCCAGGGTTAGGATGAATGTCTCCAGATAAGGCTAGGACATTGTAGGTGATAAGTTTTGGGCTGTACGGTTTGTATAGTAGGTATTTGTTAGGGTTTAGCAGAAGTTTCAGAGAGAGAGAGTTTTAGTTGAGGTATAGAATAGTTTGGGATGAAAAAGATGCAATGGGTTGGGTGGAATAAGGGAGGAGGATATGGAGTGAAAGTGAGGGAGTTGGAGAGGTTGTGGTTGGGGGTTAGGGATAGTTTGAGTAGGAGGGAGGAATGGAGGAGCATCATGGGAGTAAGAAGTAGCAAGATACAGAGGTATTAGTAAGATGAGAAGGGAGCTAGGGAGTTGAATAGTTAAGGGGAGTTGGTAGGGCATGTTAGGATAGGGTAGGGTAATGTACAGTGAAGAGAAGAATAATGTGGAATGCTAGTTGAGAAGGGAAGGTCTAGAAGTGAATGGAGAGAGTTAGATATTGTAGGCAAGGATAATGGAAGAATGAGTGTATAGGAGTATAGGAAAATTGTAGTGGGAGGGGAAAGAGAGGTGGAGTGTTCTCTGATTAGAGAATAGGGGGAGGGGTAATTGGAAGAGGACTGTGATTGGATAGTAGGTTTGGTAGGAGGAGTTTGTTAGGTATAAATGTAGATGTGCTGGGGCGTGTGGGAATTGGGGGCAGGGTAGGGGAGCGGAGTGAGACTGTAGGGCGAACGGAGCGGGTTCAGACAGGTAAGTGAGCCAGTCAGCCAAAAACTAACAGTAAGCAGTTGATTACTGAGTTCCTTAGTTAAGACAGGGTAGATCAAGGGGGATAGGTAATATTGGTCGTGAAGGTAAGTAGTAGCAAAGCAAAGTAAGCAGTGAGTAGCAGGTAGAGATAGGGCAAAAAGACAGTTCACAAGCCTAGGACAGAAACATTAAAAAGCTATGGAGATCAGGGAAGAATGGAAGAGTTATGTACTGTCCTAGTTTAGAATGCCATCTAGTGGTCAGTTAGAGTAATAACAACAGAGGCAAGTGAGCAGAGAGATATATTAGGGTTAGGGAAGGCTCTTAAGGAATAGTTTCAGGAGACAGCACAGAAGTGAGAAAGGATCTAAATGCTAGGGGATAGAGAGGGGAGAGAATGGCTGCTGGGTATCCTGGCTAAGGTAGCATATAGTACGTACATTAGATATTAAGCAAGTGTTTAAATAATACCACTTTTAACACATACTTTCTTGCCTCCTAGTGAACAGGGTTCATTATGCACGACGGCATGTCTTTATGCTATAGTAGACTTGAATGGATTTGGTCTGCAGGGAGTCCTTTCACCAGGTAGGTATGTTCAAGGTTTAGTGTAAGATAGAAGGTTCAAACTTTCTTGCCTCCTAGTGAACAGGGTTCATTAAGCAGGACGGCAAGTCTTTATGCTGTAGTAGACTTGAATGGATTTGATCTGCAGGGAGTCCTTTCACCAGGTAGGTATGTTCAAGGTTTAGTGTAGGATAGAAGGTTCAAACCTGTAGTATCCTTCAGTAGGCTTCTAAGAATGTACCAGAATGTCTTACTGGAGCCATGTTTTTGTGGGAAGTGGACCGTTGTTTCAACTGAGCCAGCAGGAAAACCTACCCAGTATCAGTAATGTCCAAGTGTGTAGTCTAAACAAGTCCCATTAATTCTTCAAGCAGCAATCTTCTACAAAGCTGACTGCTTCTCCAGACTCGACAGAACAGCTTAAACAATAGAATATAGCCATTATCTGTCTATATATAGACATTATCTATATGATGTTTAATATTTTTACTAGGAACAAATTCATTTTTTGTGGAAATTTTCACATTATACATATATTGATACAATATATATAAACAGGTTTTTAGCGATGTGCTACCTCAAAATGGGACAAGTGAATTTACTTACAGTGATGCTGTGTCCAACCAGACGAGTAGTACATCTGGTCATTACAACCTGAGATCTAACAACCAAAATTTTTTAGGGGGGAGACAGAAACAGCAACAACCAGTTCAACCGAACCAAAAAAGGAAACAGAAGAACAACTGAATTGTAAAGTGGTGGGTTTACCACTAGGAGTCAACAGTGAAAGTTTGCCTAATGACTCAGTCTTACTTAACATTAGTGAACCAAGTGTCTTACCAGTTTTCGACGGAGACTTGACTGAAGTACCTCTTGACTGTTCTATTACTAATAACGCCACTATTATTGTGGTTGATGAGGATGTAACTAGTAAAGTTCCAACGTTTCTAGTTAATGATAAGGGTGATTTCACTGTGTATAACTTTTCTAATGTGACTATTCCATCTGAGGTTGTCGAACTCTTGTCTAAAGGTAACACCTAGGTTCCACCTAGGAAAGTGGATATTGTTAAAACTATTATCGACCTAAAGTTATTTACTAGGAAGCTTAACTTTAGGGTTATGTTTGGTGATGACCCTCAAAGGGAAATTAGTCAGTTTCACATCCCTAGTACATTTAATCCACCACTTAACCCTCTGATTAAAACTTTCGAACAATTCTGTGAACTGGATTTTCGGAATTTAGTTAATTCTGGTTCCCTTGACACCTTTAACACACATCAATCTAGTGTTATGCGATCAGAAAGGGACAGTTTGGATTTCATTAAATTGAACAACTTAAGAATATGTAAGCCTGATAAAGGAGGAGGTGTAGTGGTGTTTGAACAACTAGACTATGTTAATAGGATGGAGACTTTACTTAATACAGGGTCTTATGACACAAGTTCTCGATCTGAGATTAATACAGCATATAACAGGATTAAGAATGTGATAGAAGACCTTTATATCGAGGATAAAATCACCCGGGATATGTATAATTTTATGGTCACCGCCTTTCCAAGGTTTCCTAGCCTTTTTGGGATCCCCAAGATCCACAAATGCATAGAAAATCCACCTATGCGTCCCTTAGTGGACAGTAGGGGTTCCCCTACTTATCCCTGTGCAAAGGTGGTTGACCGTATTTTACAAAAGTACCTTGTTGGTTTAAAACAAATTTGTAAGGACTCTTGGACATTTCTAGGTAACATCAATATATTAGAATACAATCCAAATTACAATTTTTTAACTATAGATGTTAAGGATTTGTATTCTTGTATTCCACACACTATAGCTACAGAATGGGTAGGAGAAATGTTGAGACTCTTGGACAGCCCTAATGATGACATTTTACTTGTAGGTGATTTATTGGAGTTGATTCTGAAAAATAACTTTTTTGTGTTTGATGGTGACTTCTACCTTCAAAGAGTAGGGGTGGCAATGGGCTCCCCATGTGGGGCCAGTGTGGCCAACATGGTGATGGCCTATTGGGAACATCAGTTTGTATTTAACAACAACTTATTTAAAGACAACATCATATTTTACACCCGCTTTTTGGATGACATTTTTATTCTTTTGGATGGTAATGCTTCAGAAGCTGAACTATTGGTTGAATACTTTAACACATCATTTCTTGAATTTACATTTAATTTTAATGTTTCGGTCATTGATTATTTAGACATCTCTTTGACTAAAGATATTTCGTCAAGTAGATTTGTCTCATCAATTCACAGAAAGAAAACCTACTGTAACTCCATGTTACATTACACGAGCTGTCACCCCTACCACCAAAAACGTGCCATTATTAAAGGTCAGTTAGTTCGAGCAGCACGTATTACAACATTGGATGATGTTTTTGACCAAGAGTGTGTATTTATTAAAGAAATGTTTCAGTCTAGAGGGTATCCCTTACACCTTATTAGTGAATTAATTCACGAGGTAACTCATAAACGTCACATCTTGGTTTATGTTCCCTTATTGTCTAATGGGTCAACTAGGTCATCTACCACTACTTTGCCCCCCAGCCTTGTTGTTGACCATGACTTAGATAACTACTTACAACCGGATAGATTTAACTCTGCTTTCATTACCAATTATTGTATTAATAGTTCAGCCTGTTTCAATATCCTTAAGAAAAATTGGGACATCTTTAAAGGTGATATTGATGTCTTTTCTAAAGTGGGGGATCAACCCGTAGTGATCTATAGAAAAGGTAGAAACCTTAAAAGCTACTGTGAAGGACTCAGATCTAACCCTGTTAGGACTCCTGGCATGTATAAATGCCAAGCTTGTAACTACTGTGGTTTTATCTTAGAATCCAACAGAATTTCAGTGAACAACTTTGTGTATAATTTAAAGTTTAGGAATAACTGCAACTCCAAGATGGTTGTTTACCTGGCCTTGTGTCAGTTTTGCCCAGCGTTTTACGTGGGCAAGACTGAAAGAAAGCTACGGGAACGCCCAGTATGAACACCTTTACGCTATTAGGAAACATAAACTTGAAAATGCCCTAGCGAAACATGTTAATCTTTTCCTGGGCACACTTTTAAATTTATTGTTATTGATCAAGTGCTCACTAACTCAAGAGGTGGCCCAGATGCTTTAAAACTTGATGAGTTAGAACTTTCCTGGCAGATTAGGTTCAATGCTTACCACCAGCCTGGTTTAAATGATGGCTGTGTTATAAGTAGCATATTAAAACTTAAAAGTTTAAATCGCTAGTTAACTTTGTTAATAAATAGAATGAAGTTAGAATTTTGAATTTTATACATAACTTTCTTTTTTCTTCTCCTTCTATTTATTTTAAAATATCTTTTTGTAGTTAAAGTAAAATTGATTTTATATCACATTTAAGTTGTGTTTATAGTTCTAGTATTAGACTAGTTGATGGGATGACAGAAATTATTTGTATATTTGTGTGTTTAAATGATTTTTACTTGCTTTATTAAGGGGGTGGTGTGTTTGTTAATAGTTTCTATTTTAACTAATGTATTCTATTTGTTGATTGGTTAATGCACTTGTCTCATTATGTATTTAAACGTGATCTGAATTGTAAATTTTGTCTGAAGAAGTTTATGATTTAACATAAACGAAAAGCGCTTTATTTTATTATAGAGGTCTTGTGTGTGCCTTCTTCCTTCTGTTCCAGTATTTTGTGTTTAACATATATTGATATGTTATAGGTTCATAGGTTCATAGGTTCATACTAGGCTATCTGCCCGAGGGCATTTACAAGCCTAGCCCATAGTTTTGTGGCTTACCCCTTTAGTATGGGGAACTATACCCATTATTTTGCTGTGCCTCTGTCGAGCAGTGACACTGAGGTAATCCCTGGGGTATATCTGCGATCTCCCATCCATTGGTCAAGATTTCTCTTGAACAAGGCCAGCGAGGTGCTCTGCCTCACATATACCGATTTTATTCCACAGCATAGGAGTCTTTGGGTGATGAATCTATCCC
Source organism: Protopterus annectens (assembly GCF_019279795.1). NCBI lineage: Eukaryota > Metazoa > Chordata > Ceratodontiformes > Protopteridae > Protopterus > Protopterus annectens. The sequence goes on from NC_056730.1 coordinate 1,019,979,282, forward strand.
TCCAGCACGCCCTATTAATAGCCGTGTCGAGGTTTAAGTCTCGCCCTTGTGGCTCTGATGGATCTAGATTTTTGAGGTGAAGCATATTCATCAAATCTGGGTTTGACATGGCCTTGTATGTTAGGCAAAGGTCACCTCTGAGCAAGCGTGAATAGAGCTGGAGTTCTTTCAGTCGGGCAGCATAGGACAGATGTTTGAGACCCTTTATCCTTTTGGTGAGGAACTTTTGTGGCCTCTCCAGCTGCTGCAAGTGTCGGGTCAGATACATTCCGAATGGGGCATTGTACTCAATCATTGGTCTGATGAGTGATGAGTATAGGAGACTATGACCTCCCTTGATCTAGATGAGAATCCCTTCATGATAAGGTAGGCAATGTAGAAGGTCTTCCTAACTACTTTAGCTACATGGGTGTCGAATGACAGACTACTATCAACCTGGGTCCCCAGGTCCCTGATAACTTCTTCTGTGCTCAGTGGATTGCCACCTATTTGGTAGCTAGGGTAACCTTGTTTTTCCCGAAGGGTATGACTATGCATTTTTGGCATTTAACTTTAGGCCATGGCTCTGGCACCAGTTATCCGTTTCTGTGAGACCCTTCTGAAGGATATCTGTGTCAGATGTGTTTTCTACTATGGCCAGTTTGCAGTCATCTGCAAACTTTGTCATCCATAACCCTCCTGTGTTTGCTTGTACTTGGAAAAGGTAGATGCCAAACAAGAGTGGGCCCAGGACTGAGCCCTGTGGTACACCACTTGTGACAGGCTTTGAGTCTGACATGGCGCCAGCAACTCTGACCCTGTGGGTTCTGTCACTCAGCCAGTTTGCAACCCATCTTGTGATGTATGGGTTAACATTTAAGCTGATGAGTTTTCAATGATACCCGAGTGGGGTATTGTATCAAGGCCTTCGCCAGATCGAGGTAGGCTGTATGGACTGCCTTTCCCTCATCAATGGCTTTGGTGACTGTTTCGAAAAAGTCAACCAAGTTTAGAAGGCATGATCTGCCTTTGACAAAGCCAAACTGGGATGGATCCAAAGTCTGCAAATTTCCTATGTCTTTATTTATGAGGTCCATTATGATCCTCTCCATGGCTTTGCAGATAAGGCTTGTCAAGCTAATGGGCGGTAATTTCCAGGGTCGGTGGAGGCACCGCCTTTGTGAAGTGGGACCACAGTTGCAGTGCGCCACTCCCTGGGTACATATTCAGAGGTAAGACTATGATTAAACAGCTGTCCTAGCTGTGGGTTTAATTCCTCGTTGAGTTCGTGGAGCACACAGCCGGGGACACCATCAGGTCCCATGGATGCTGTGTTTTTTGCTTTGGAGAGAGCAGTTCTCACTTGGACGTTGGAGATGTTTGGGGGGCTGCAATCGCTTGGTATAGATATCTCTCCTTTGGGGAGGGGAGAAGTTTGCACTGAACCTGTCAGCCAGTATGTTGGCAATGTCTGTAGGATCAGTAATCTTCACATCATTTTGAACTAGTTCTGAGCATATCTGGGAGTTTCCTCCCAGGTTTCTAACATAGCTAAAGAAGGCCTTATGATTGTCTTTTGAGTCTTTAGCTATTTTTCTCTCAAAATTTGCTTTGGATGATTTTATGAGAGCTCTTAGTTTTTACTTATAGTGATCAAGGGTGTCTTACCTTTTAAGGATTTTGCTCTATCTTGTAGTAGCTTCCTCCTTTTGTTGTAGAGTTTGTTTATGGATGGGGTCCACCAGACTGGACGCTTGCCTTTGGTACAAAGAGTCTTTGTTTTGCTTGGGATTGCCTTATCCATGCAGTCCTGCAGGTGCTGGTAGAAGGCATTTGTAAGTGATTCAGCGGCTTGAGTACTGTTTGGGGCCTTAAAGGAGACCACACTAGTCTTTAGAAGTGTGAAGTCGGCTTTAGAGTTGAAGTTTTACTGTGGTCTTTTATTTCAGGTGGGGGTGGGATGAGGACCTCCAGCGAGATTAGTTTGTGATCTGATCTCACCAGTGAGGGGTATACTTCCGGTGTTGAACATTGTGCTCCCATGTTCGTGATGATGAGATCAAGTATGTTTTCTCCTCTTGTGGGGATGGTGACTAGTTGTTCCATGGCATTTGAGTTTATGAATTCCAGGAACTTTTGGGCTAGGGTGTTTGGGCTTGAGTAGTGTTCCCAGTCTATATTAGGGTAATTGAAGTCACCTAGTATGATGGTGTTTGGTGATACATTTATCCCCTCTAGTGTACATCTTTCAGGTACAATTACATAATATGACTATGTTGAAAGGTATGTCACTTAACATAAATGGTTTGAACGATCCGTATAAAAAAAATAATTTATTTAAATATCTAGCTTTTCATAAATATAGTATTCTTACAAGAAACCCATTTAACAAAATATATTATTAAATTTCTAGATACAAATAATTACACAAATATAGTAAGCTCAGAGTGTACGAAAAAAAAAGAGGTGTAGCAATGTTGTCGAACAAAACATTACCATTACCCAGAATAATCAAAACATACCAAGACAATAAAGGTTGGCTTTGCTTGACTGTAATTGAGATGGGTAAGAAACTATATACATTAATAAACAACTATTGGTTACCTGGTATTGGTACAAATACTATTAGACACATATTGAATCAAATAGTTTAATTATCTGAGGGACATATCATTATGTCAGGTGACTACAACTGTATCTTAGACCTTAAAGATACAACCACTTCAGGAAAAAGAAAAATCACAGCACAAGCTAAACAACTTATAAATTTCATAGACTTATACCTACTCAAAGACATATCATTTTGTGGATCATAACTCATTACAATAAACATTCTATTCTAATAGATACAAAACATATTCGAGAATTGATAGAATATTTCTTTCCACACAGATAATAAATAACCTGACCAATAGTAAAATTATATCCTGCCCAATCTTGGACCATAATACTATCAGATTTGAACTTAATATTAATAACACCCATAGTGTCCAAATTAAAAGGATTCCAGCATACTTCACACAACTTAAGGATTTTCAATTATTCATAACAGAAGAGAAACAAAACTTCATTAATATAAACTTAGCATCAGGCACACATGATATATTTATTTGGGATGCCCTATAAGCATATTTATATGGACAAATAAACAAATGGTTTCATAATAAGATGAAAATATGGGATAAAGATATAAGAATAATACAGGATAAACTGGACTCACTATACACAAATAATAAAGACAACCTGTCTTCAAAGAATATAAGGGATGAGATATACAAACTAAATGAAGAATATAGATCTATCCTACATCATAAAACAAAGATAACACTAGAAAACTATAAGTTTTCTGCTTATTTCGTAAATCCTAAACATCTATCAAACCTTAAGAATAAGACCAAAAGATTAAATAAATATAATTATATTAAAGAAATACATTCTGCAAAAAAGAAAAGAGAAGTACATAGTATACAAGATATATTAGAAGAGTTTAGATGTCACTTTCATGAAATTAATCAATCCACACAACATATTCAAACACAAGATAACATAAGAGATTATATTAACAAGAATATATATAATAAACTAAACAAACAACAAATAGAAGTTATTGATAAATTACTTTATCAGATATACAAAGTCAAGTAAGTAAGCTTAAACTAAACAAAGCTCCAGGTAATGATGAAATTATTCTTGAAATATATAAGATAATGCCCAAAATGGCTATTTCCTTACTACACAAAGTATATAATTCGGTCCAAAATGATAATATTACACCCCCATCCTGGAAATATACATTTATATCCCCTATTTTAAAATCAAATAAAGACTCAAAATTCTGTTCCTCATACAGACCAATATCTTTACTGACTATCGATTATAAGATGTTTATGAATATATTCTCAGAAAGATTGAAGAAATTCTTACCCCACTTAATAGATGAAGATCAGACAGGATTTATAACTAACAGAAGTACTTTTGATAATATAAAACGAGCCCTAGCTATTATAGACTTCTCACAAAGGAAGAAAAGGAACTTATCATTAATTAGTCTTGATATTAATGCGGCCTTTGATTCTCTTAACTGGCTCTATCTATTTACTCTTTTGGAATGCTTACATTTTTCACATAATTTTATTAATCTTCTAAAACATTTATATGAAGAAACCTATGCATATATCAAAATAGGGTCATACATTTCCAATAAAATATCTGTTACAAAAGGCACCAAACAAGGATGTTCTCTCTCTCCTTTACTATTTACTTTGATCATGGAACCCTGGGCAAATGAAATAAGAAACAATAAAGAAATAGAGAGTTTGGAAATGGATAAAGACAATATAGCCAAAATCCAGCTGTTTGCGGATGATGTTCTTATCACCACAAAGGGAAATGACTCCTCATTTATGTCATTATATGAATCAATTAAAACATTTCAAATGATGTCCGGTCTATCATTCAATGGCAATAAAACAAAAATTCTATCCACATATCCTAATAATAAAAAATAAAAAAAGGGATGATAGGAAATAATGCATATCACATTGCTAACGCAGATCAAATCACATATCTTGGAATCATTCTTGCCAAAGACATTAAATCAATAATTCAATTAAACTATAACAAATGTTTACAAAATATCCAAGAATTATTTTCAAAATGGAATAGAATAATATTTACTACTGAGGAAAGATTAACCATTATAAAATGATAATTGTACCTAAAATCTTGTACATAATACAATCCATTCAAATTCTACCCTCAAAAAGGTTTATAAATAAAATATATATAAAGGTTTATAAATAAACTAAACACTTTAATACTAAGAGTCTTTTGGTCACAAAACAACCTAGAATTACTATTAATCAACATACTAACAGCTGGAAGAATGGTGGAATAGCTTTCCCAGATCTAAATCTCTATTCGATTTCTGCTATAATCAGATCAACTTCTCAGCTCTTAAATATAACCTATTTAGCTAAATGGAAATCTTTATGGGAAGTATCAGCCATGGAACTTATAATGAGACCAACAACATATCAACTCTTAAACCTGGTCGATTTCTTTGAAACAGTCACCAAGGCCGTTGACGAGGGGAAGGTAGTCCACACAGCCTACCTGGACCTCGCAAAAGCCTTCGATACAATACCCCACTCGGGCATTATAGATAAGCTCACCAGCTTAAATATAAACCCCTATGTCACTAGATGGGTTGCAAACTGGCTCAAGGACAGAACCCACATGGTTAGAATTGCTGGAGCCATGTCAGACTCCAAACCAGTTACAAGTGGCGCCCCACAAGGCTCAGTCCTGGGACTTCTCTTGTTCTGTATATATTTCTCGGAGGTACAGGCCAACATGGAAAGACTGTGGCTGACCAAGTTCTCAGATGACTGTAAACTGGGCACCATAATCGACTCTCCAGCCGACACAAGCATCCTCCAAAAGGGCCTCATAGAAACAGACAACTGGTGCCAGAGCCATGGCCTCAAGCTAAATGCCAAAAAGTGTATAGTCATCCCTTTGGCAAAACAAAGTGCCACAAATTACCACATAGGTGGTAATCCATTAAGTACAGAAGAAGTAATTAGGGACCTGGGGACCCAAGTTGATAGCAATCTCTCATTTGACAACCACGTGGCCAAAGTGGTTAGAAAAACATTTTATATAGCCCACCTAATCATGAAGGGATTCACATCTAGATCAGGGGAGGTCATCGTGCCTCTTTACTCATCCCTCATCAGGCCCATAATTGAGTACAATGCCCCTTTTGGGATGTACCTTACCAGACACCTGCAGCAACTGGAAAGACCCCAAAAGTACCTCACCAAGAGGATCAAAGGGCTCAAACAGATGCTATATGCTGCCTGGTTAAAGAAACTCCAGCTCTACTCAGTGGCCTACGCCTGTTCAGAGGTGATCTGTGCCTGACATATAAAGCCACGTCCAACCCGGAATTAATGGACATGCTGCACCTCAGAAAATCCAAATCCTATCGAGCTACGTGCTCAAGAGACTTGAACCTTAGCACTGAAATAAATAGGACATGCTGGAGGGACAGATTCATAACCCAGAGGCTCCCTTCACTCTGGAATAAAATCCCAGTCCAGGTTAGGCAGAGTCGCTCATTGACTCTCTTCAAGAGGAATCTTGATGAGTGGATGGGAGATCATAGGTTTACCCCAGGTATCACTTCTGTGTCACTGTTAGACAGAGGCACAGTATACTAACCTCAAAAAAGGGCATAGCAAAATTAATTTAAAATGGGTGGCGAAAGCCAAACACACTCTGGCTAGGCTTATAAATGCCCTAGGGCAGATAGCCTAGTATGAACCTATGAACCTATGAACCTATGAATTCATAAACACACCTTTTATATGGATCTTAAAAGAATATTTTATCACACGTACTAATCCTAATCATACTGCCAGTTACATACATAATATTATAATTAACTTTAGAAATTTATATATAAACATGTTAAATATAAAGACTACTTTTTTTGTTATTTCCTTTGGCATATACACAAAAGACTTTTGTTACCTCAGATATTAACAACGTTTCTCAACTGAAAAACAATGAACTCAAATACTGGTTCCAGCTAACTTATGAATACAAGAATAGTTCAATGGATCATATTATACAGGAATATACACTTAATAATTCCTCATGGTTAGATATACAAACACTTATACTATATCTTGATAATAAGCTGAAACTAGCTTCACCAACTAGCAAACATGACACCAATATATTATTACAATTTCTTCAATCAACATTATTACACCAGCATACATATTCAGATAGTCTCTCCTTTATTTATAGACTTTTAAGGGAAGAAACATTTTCTTGCACACATAACTACTGGAGTTATTATAGTTTAATTACTCATAATTCCCAAAGTGAGCAAGATAAGGTTAATATGCTACAATCAGCTGGGAAAACATCATTTTTCTCTGAAATGGAAGATTTACACACGAAGATTCATAAATAGATCCTTTTATATGCCACAAATAATGGACAAAATTAATAAAAAACAGAACATCTGTAATAGATGCAACTCTAATGTAGATATTAACTGGGCACATATGTTTTTTGATTGTCCAACCTTAAATATCTTTTGGAATAAAGTAAATGACTTTTTACAAGCACTTTTTTAAAGACAACTTCATATTGAATAAATCATTAATCATATTTAATACACCTGTTCTACAATGTGTTAGGAAAACCAAATACTCATTACTATGGACTATATCGGCAGTGGCTAGAAAGATCATAACAAAACATTGGATTTCAAAACATCCTCCTACATTCTCTGAATTTACTAATTTATTAAAAGAAGTTAGTAATTTACAGATAAGAATCATAACCTCTAGAACATCTAGAAAGACATATGAACATCATTTATGGGTTAACTTACAAACTATGTTGGGAAAAAATGATAATTTTGCATAAAGGTAATTGACTTTCCTTGTCATTTATGAGAACAAGTTACAAAAGGAAGGTTATAGTGTATGTTAATGTATAAATACTGGATGTCTATGTACATACTTTAGTTTGTTTGCTTTGTTATTCGTATATTCAAATTTAAATGCTATAAATACATGTTATCAATTTGTAAATCTATAATGTAAATTATCTTATATATGTCTATGTGATTGTTTTCATTATAATCAAAATCAATAAAACTGTTTTAAAAAAAAAAGACCAACAAGAAATTCAAAGACAATGGAAAAATAAGGAGCCAAAAGACCCAACTGCTCATTTTCAAATTTATTTAACATCTTTGTCCTTCTAAACACTTTGGACATAGGCTTCCACAGAATAACACTAACTTCACACTTACAGTGTTAAATATTCATCAATCATGTGACTCGAATACATCTACAGACATGAGCCACATTTAAATGTACAAAATCCAAAAAATAAATAAATTTGAAATAGTTAAATAAGTATCAGATTTCATCTCAAAGAACACGGTTTTAAACTTTTAATGATAATTAATAATTCAAACTTGAATAAACTTCAGTATTCAATTGTAATTACCAAAATATTTATTTTTCTTCTAGCTTTGTTTCAAAGACCTCTCCCCTAACATCAAATTGTATGAAATCTAAGACTATAGAAGTGAATTTTTTTAAAACCCTCACAAAGTCGTGTTTCTGTGCAATGCATATTGTATATGCAAAACCTCTAAAATGGCACACAGTGCAACAACCAAAACCAACTGAAAAACACTGTGATGAAAGAACCAGAGAAGACCCACTGAAAATTGCTTTAGCGTAAAAAATCCTTTAATCTCCGTTTTTGTCTAGTTGACTTCTTCAGAAAAAATAATGTTACACTCAAAACGCAGCATATATAAGCCAAAACAATTAAAATTAATTACAGCAATTAAAACATTTAACACACCCTAATTAAACAATTAATAAACTTCTAAAATCACAAATCTAAAATTCTGAACTAAATTTTAGTTTTAAGAAAGTTTGTTGCCTAAAAAGCATTTTATATTTATACTTTCATTCAAACCAGGTGGATTGTCCGCATTTAATCTAAGTTGCCACAGAGTTTCTTTCCTTTCAACTCTCTTTTTGTTGTTACCACCTCTCAAAACTTTTTTAACATGTTCAAGCACAGAAAAAGTTAACTTTTTACTAAATGAACAGCTAAGTGTGTGTCTATATAAGGCATCATTAGTATCTTTACATTTAATAGCATAAATGTGGTCTTTAATACGTGCATTTAAATGCCTAATTGTCATGCCAATATAGAATGCTGAGCATCCTGAACACAAAGCAATATACACAACATTAGAACTCTGGCATGTGAACCTTCCAGGTATAATAGTTCGATTAAAATGTGATACAGTACAATATGGTCCTTCATGAATGTATCTACAAGCTTTACAAGAGAAACATTTGTACAGGAAGCAGGAAGAGTTATGTGCTATTTGGTATTCAAATTTTATGCTAATTAGATGTCCAGATTTTTGTCTGGTTTTACCCACTTCTCAAGGGCCTTTGTACCTATTTTCAACCTCTGTAGGTTTAGAGGTATATGTTCTGGTACAATGCATGTGAGAAAGAGAAAGAGTAACATGCTCTGGTATAATGTATATATAAACAGATACAGTGGTGGCATGGATCCTGGTATAATGCATGTGACAGACACAGTAATGGCATGTATTTTGTTGTAATGTATGTGACAGATACACTGACATCTTATATTCTAATATAATATATGTGACAAACAGAGTAATGTGATATGTCCATGCATAATGCATGTCACAGATCGTGTACCTCTCTGTGTTCTATTGTAATGTACATGACAGGTACAGTAGCACCATGTGTCCTGGTATAATGTATATGACATGTAGGACTGATGTATTTCAGTGTAATGTTGCAGATACAGGCGTGTCATGTATCCCAGTAGAAGGCATGTGACAGAATAGTGACATCTGTTCTGCTATAATGCATGGGACACATGCAGTACTGGCACAAATTAAGGTGTACTGTATGTGTCAGAAACTCTAGTCCCATTTTTACTGGTATAATACATGTGACAGATACAGCAGTAAGGCATTATGCTGCAATACATATGACAGATACACTAGTACCATACATGATGGCATAGCAATATGTGAAAGTACAAACGTGACAGGTATGTGACAGATATGTTAGTGTTATGGCATAACTTACTTAACAAATACCATACTGCCATGTGCTCTGGAATAATGTATGTGGCAGATACAGTTGTGACATATGTTCTGCTATAATGTATGTGACAGAAACAATGGTAGTATGTTTCCTGGTATAACATATATAACAAATACAATGGTGTCATATGACCGGCTATTAAGTATGTGACAGATGACATAATATCATGTGTTGTACTATAATTTTTTGTGACAGACACATGTTCAAGTACAATGTATGTGACCATGTGTTCAGCTATAATGTATGTGACAGATACAATAGTGTCATGTATCTTGATATACTATCCATGACAGATGCAGAATTGTCATGTATTCTGGTAATATGTAGATGGCTGATACAGTAGTACCATATATCCTTGTATAATATATTTGGCAGATGCAGGTATAACGAAGGTAACAGAAACAGTAGTGATGCATATTCACATATAATGCATGTGACAGATACAATATTGCTATTTATCCTGGTAAAGTGTATGTGACAAATGCAGTAGTGATAGGTATCCTTCTATAGTTTATGTGACATACAGCAGTGTCATATGATCTGCTATAATTTGTTTGACAAGATACAATATCATCATGTGTTCTGGTATTAGGCATGTGACAAAGACTGTGGTGTCATAAGTTCTGTTATAATGTATGTGGCAGATGGACTATTATCATGCATTCTGGTCTAATGTTTATGACAGCTATGCTGACAATATGTGCCCTAATACAATTAGCATGGTAGGCACAGTAGTGTCATATATCATGGTATAAATTCACTGGGTAGAAACAGTAATGCCGCATATGCTGTTATGATGTATGCGACAGAAACAGTGGTGACTTGTATTCTGGTGTGCCGAATGGGATAGATACAGATGTGATGTATATCCTGCACAGTGCTTGTGACAGAGTGCTGACATCTTTCATGGTGTAGTGATAGTGATCTGTCTCCTGATATAATTCATGCCAAGAATACATGACATATATCCTAGCAAAATATATGTGAGAGATGCAGCAATAATGTGCATCTGAGTATAATATGTGTGACAGATACAGCAGTGGCATGTATCCTGGTATCCTTATAATCTATGTCACAGATACAGTAGTGACATATATCTGATACGATACATGTGAAATATACTGGAGTGACTTGTATGGGTATAATAGATGTGACAGATACAGTGCTGACATGTGGCCTTTCCTAGTATAATGCAAGTGATATATGTAGTACTGATATGTATCCTGGTATAATGTATGAGACAGATACTTTAGTAATGTGTGTCCTGGTATAATAGATGTACAATTACAGTAGTGACTAGCATCCTGGTATAATGCATGAATAGTGATGTTTGTCTTGCTATAATGTATGTAACAGATACATTAGTGACCTGTTCTTGGAGTAATGCATGTGACAGCTACAGTAGTGTAATGCATTCTAGTATAATGTATATAATAGATACAGTACTGACAATTATCTAGCTATAATGTAGGTGGTACATACTGTAGTAATACACAAAGTACCATAACGTATGTGACAGATACAGCAGTGACTTTTTTCTTGTATAACATATGTAACAGATGCAATAGTCTCTTGTATCCTAGTGTAAAATGCATGTCAAATGCAGTCATGTCATGTATCTTGGTATAATGTATGTGGTAGATACAATGATGTTATTAATTACAGTATAATGTATGTGACATATACTGCAGTGCTGTGCACATGGTATAATGTATGTGATACACACAGTACTGCTATGTAACCCAGTATAATGACTATGACTGAAACTGTAATGCCATATATTCTAATATAATGTATGCAACAGATATTGTAATGACATGTAATCTGGTATATTTTTTTTGAAATTTACGGCAGTGCTATACATTGTGGTACAATGTATGTAATATAGTGCTATATGCTCAAATATGATGCACATGAGAGAGTAGAGACATACAATCTGGTATAATATATAGGTCACATGCAGTCATACTCAAGGTCAGTTGCCTATCAGGCACCAGAATTCACCACATTACACAAGCAATCAAGTCCTTATACCACAAGTACACATATAACATAATCATTGGATATGTGAGTATAAACGACTTGAGACATACCTCCTTGGACTATATGAGAAGAGACATGATGGAGCTCCTGAAATATGTGTCTGAGGCAGGTATGAATCAAGCTTTGAGCAGTATTCTGCCATCACTGAGAATGATGCCACTACATAAGCAAAAGATAATTGACTTCAACAACTGGCTTAGATTCGGGTGGTACAATATATATCAGCCTGGAAACAGATGGTAGACTGTCCAAATGACTTTACCAGGAGATGGTTGACAGTTCAAACTGCTTTGCCAAGGATAGCATGCACCTCTTCTCACAAGGCTTCGATATATATTGACTAAGAGATCATCTTTTCCCGTAGGGCATTTTTTAGGGAAAATCCATCTTCTAAAGCTTCCAACATAACTGAACAGAATGAGGACAATATTAAGGTACTGATGCTTCAATGCTAGAAGGTTTAACAAAGACACTCCACACACTACAAGCACTGTTTACCCGGGCAAACAGATATATACATTGTCACAGAAACATGATTTGAGACCAGTGAAAATATTCCATCAGTGGAGGGCTTCATTGCTTACACTCATACAGACCCTCTGCATTGAAAGCAGGCATTAAAGATGGATACTCTTAAAAAAACTCAAGTCCAGATATGTCAGATAAGATAACAATTTGGAGGTCCTCCACATCAACTTAGTATATACAAAACTCCTTATCACATTATAGATAACTACAAGACGCCTTCTATATATCCCTTGTCCCATAACTCCTACCTAGTCAGTATGAAGTCACTATGTGTTAGACAAACACCATTCTCCTGGAAGACTTCAGCTATCCCACCATCAAGTGAGAGACTGATACATCCACCACAAACTTGTATGCCCAGAGATTTCTGGACTTCATAAATACAGACTCCTTGGACCTGTTAGTCCATACTCCAATCAGGGGAGATAAAATCCAGGACTTGGCCTTACCAATATGGGACAGTTCTGCTCCCTGCCTGTAGTGAATTTCAAACTGGTCAAATCAGGCCACAGGTCATTCATATTAACCATAAGACTGAAGCAAGAAGCAACTCCATTACCTCAGTATTCAGAATCCATGTGATGGCTAATCTACTAAAACTGAGTAATGACCTAACTAAATTCAAAAGCCCCTTCCACCTAGATGATCTCTCTGCTTATGCAGAATCCATTACTGCCAAGTCCTATGCAAATGTAAATAATTGCACAGATGCATCTCTTCCTCTCAGAAATAAACACAATGCCAAATTCATAAATAAACTCCTATGGTGTAGTACTAATACAAACAGGTTCAACAACAAAAAACTAATAATAATACTTGTTGCACACAAAAAATAAATCAAACTCTCAAGATGCCAGAAATGCTCTTTCTAAACCAAAGTACTTCAAATCCTGATCAAATCCACCAAACTCAGATATGAGGTAAAATAGCCACACAAGTAAAAAGTAACTGTAAAGCCATCTTTAACTATGTTAGAAATCTCAAAAACAACACCCAGCACTGAGCAGAATTAATCGTAAATTATATCACATACTCAAACCCAGAAGACATAGCCAATCTACTAGCAGACAAATTCAGGTCCAACTGCTTCCCGTTCCACTACAGTGTTCTCATATCAAATATTCACATCTACCCACATCCTGAAATATCTCAGGACTGTATTCTTAAGGCACTGTCTAAGGCCAAGAACACTACCTCTGTGGTGCCAGATAACATACCAGGCTGCATGAAACATGACTTGTTAGAACCCCTACAGAGACTAGTCAACAATAGCCTCAAAATGGGCTTTGTTCTGGATGAACTGAGGACAGCAACAGTCTCCTTTTGCACAAAGGGGGTAACAATGGACTCAGGTAATTACATATACATAGCCTTATAGGTGAGGCTGGTCAGGCTTATGGAAAAAAATAAATAGGAATATAGGTAACCTACAGACTCCTGACTCAACCTAGTTTGGACTTGTCATGGGCAGGTACTGTGTACTTATCCTGGTTGACTCCATTGAAAATGTCACGGAGGTATTGGATGAGGGCAAATCAGTGCAAACTGTCTATCTGGACCTTGCAAAAGCATCTAATCCCATCCCACACGCAAGCGTCATGAATAAACACTTCTAGCTAAATGTCATCCAGTATGAGACTCATTGGTAGAAAATTAACTCAAAAACAGAATACAGGAAGTAAGGGTTGGGGCTCTACCTTCTCCAAAAAACAGTCACTATTGTAGGTTCAGACATTTGCCCACTTTACTTTGGCACTTACCTCTCAGAAGTCAAATCTAGTGAAAAAAGATTGTTGCTGGACAGGTTTTTCAGATTATTGCAAACATGGTGCCATCATAAACTTCCCTAAGGACCATGATCCTACAACAAGGCGTGTGCCAAACAAATAGTTGGATTCAAAACCATGAGCTGAAACTAAATTCCAAAAAATTATAATTTCACCCTTCAGGAAGCATGACTTCCTTTATAACAATCTCCTAACAATATATCTCATAGTTAGAGATCAGGAAATCGATGTTAACAATGAATTGTCCTTTCATCACCAAGCATCAGCTATTGCAAGGAAGACCTTTTTCATCTCAGAGATTACATATCGTAGGATCATAGGAAGTTACTAGGCTATTGGCCCTGAGGCCCTTATAAGCCTGACTAAGAGTTTAGCCCATATTTAGACAGGTCAGCCCCCAAAGCTCCTGTCCAGCAGGGACACAGGTGGAATCTCAGGGGTGTATTTTCTTTCTGTTTCCCATCCAGTTATCCAAGTTGCACTTAAAAAGGGGTAATGAGGTACTCTGCTTGATGTGGAGAGTGAGTCGATTCCACAGATTGGGGAGTCTCTAGGATACAAATCTGTCCCTCCAACAAGTTCTATTGATATCACATACCAGGTTGAAGTCACACATATGGTTTACTCGAGTGGAGCTTGACTTGCGGATATGCAACAGTCCCATCAAGGTGGGGTCTGAGATTGCTTTTGATGCCAGACAGAGGTCACCTCTGAGGAGTCTGTATGAAACTGAGTAGAGAGACAGGGCTTTTAGCCTATCTGTGTATTGTAGACGTTTGAGGCCCTGGATTCTCCTGGTGAGGAACCTCTGTGGTCTCTCCAGCTGCTGCATGTGCTTTTCAAGGTACATGCTGAAGGGGGCATTGTACTCAATAACTGGCCTTATAAGGGAAGAATACAGGGATGTTATGACCTCTTTGTCCATGGATGAGATACCCTTACTTATGAGGTGGGCCATGTAGAAAGCTTTCTATACAACAAAAGCAACATGGTGGTCAAAAGTCAGGTTGCTATCAACCTGGGTGCCCAAATCCCTCACTACTGATTGCGTACTTAGGACATTGTTATTAATGTGATAATATTTGGGGGCATCACTCTCCCCAAAGGGGATGATGATGCATTTTTTGGCATTCAGCTTGAGGCCATGTTTCTGGCACCAGTCATTTGTTTGGCTGAGACCCTCTTGGAGCACATCCACATCACTTGGAGAATTGATGACTGTGCCCAGCTTGCAGTCATCTGCAAACTTGGTCAGCCATAGCCCAGTGTTTTTGGCCTGCACCTCAGAGAAGTATATCCTGAATAACAGAGGACCCAGGACCGATCCCTGAGGTACACCACTCATTACAGGTCTACTGCTTGAGGTGGCTTCCCCTGTTTTGATTAGGTGGGTCCTGTCAGTGAACCAGTTTGGTATCCATTAGGTAACATATGGATTGATGCCTAGTTGAGAGAGTTTATCTATTATGCACAAGTGGGAAATAATTTCAAAGGCTTTGGCCAGGTCAAGGTAGTTGCTGTGCACCGTCTTCCCCTCATCCATGGCTTTGGTGACTGTCTCAAAGAAGTCAACGAGATTTAACAGACATGACCTCCCCTCAACAAAACCAAACTGTGTGGGGTCGATTGTTTGGAGGTTGCCAATGTCCATGTTAATGAGGTCCATGATAATCTGTTCCATGGTCTTGCAGATCAGGATGGTTAGGCAGATGGGTCTATAATTTCCCATATCGGTGGACACTTCACCTTTGTGTAAAGGGATGACAGTGGCTGTCCTCCACTTGGCTGGGACAAAGATGGTACTCAGGCTTTGGTTGAATAGGGTGCCTAATGGTGCTGCAAGTTCATGCCTGAGTTCATGTAGGATGAAGCCTGGGATGTTATCGGATCCCATGGAGGCTGTATTTTTTGCCTTTGAGAGGGCAGTGATGACCTGTTCCCCTAGAGATAAGGGGTGAGGGTCAGGTACTAAGGATGTCCTGATTTACTGATGGAGGGACAGAGGGGTGAAGTTTTCACTGAATCTGTCAGCCAGTAGATTGACTATATCTACAGCATTTTTGTATGTGGTGTCCTTGACCACCAGTTCTGAACAGATCTGGGTGCTTCCTTTGAGATTGCAGACATATGTGAAGAAGGCCTTATGATTATCTCTAGTAGATGTGGCAAATCTGGACTTGATGTTGGCTTTAGAGGATTTTACTAGTGCTCTTATTTGCTTGTTCAGGCTAAGGAGAGATTGGTTCCAATTTGGCACCTGCTCCTTCTTGGTCCTGGACAGCAATTTTTTCCTTTTGTTATATAATTTGTTTATTGCAGATGTCCACCAGACAGGTTTACTCTTCCTTGCGGAGGATGATTTTATTCTGTCAGGTATTCCTGATTCCATGCATCTATATAAATACTCGTATAGTACTTTGGTGTAGGTTTGGACATTGGTGCCAGTTCCTACAGTGGGGAAGGGGGCTGTGAAGCTGTTTATACCATCCTTCAGGAGGTTGTAATGAGCTTTGGAGAAGTTTTTTTGTTTGACCCTAGCTGGGGGGGGGGGGGGGGGCAGGGAAATGATGACTTTGAAAGTGACCACTTTTTGGTCGGATCTTACCAGAAGATGATACTGTAGGGGTGCTTCAGTGGTTACTCATGTTGGTTAATACCAAGTCCAAGACATTATCACCTCTTGTGGGGGTATTGACTAGCTGTTACAAGGCATTTGCATTGATAAAATTGAGGAATCTCTGGGCATTTGTGTTCTGGCATGAATAGTGTTTTAACTCTATGGTTGGGTAATTAAAGTCACCTAGGATCAGGGTAAAGTATTGAATGTTGATAGATCTGAATAGGTCCAGACAGATGGAGTGGGCATCATGAGTCAAAGTTGGGGGGTCTGTTGCTAACTATAATTTGAATAGAGGTCTTGTCAGTGGTTAACTGCACCTGGAGTGTCTCCTGTGCATCATACTGTCTGACCAGCCTGGAGGTGTGTGTGTCTTTAATATATATTGAAACTCCACCTCCTTTGACTTTGCTGCCCACAGTTTGGGGTCTGAATGTATGATAGGATGAGTAACCAGGTAAGGCTGGGGTGCTCTCCACAGCTTTGAAGCAGGTTTCTGTGACTGCACAAATGTCAACATCTTCCATGGTTAAAAATGCTTGCAATGAATGCAGTTTCATGTTTAGACTCCTAGCGTTTAGCAGCATGACCTTTAATTTACATTTTGTTGAAATTTTTATGTTGGTAGTATCGACCTCATGACTTTTCTAAAAAAGGCACTATGGGGGAGACAACGGCCTTTGCCAGAAGCCTGAAGCCCAAGTGAGACAGATGCAGGCCATCTCTAGCAAAGCATTGTGGTCTGTCAATTATATCTTCCCAGGCTGTCAGGTACTGAATCCCCCTGGAATGACACCAGAAACTAAGCCAATTGTTAAAGTCAATCATTTAGAGCGTCTTCTGCGTGGAGACATGCGTGAATGGGCGTACCTTCGTTGAAGGTTGTGCATCAGGGCTGAAAATTCGGCATGTAAAAATCAACTACCAATCATTAGCGGACCGGAGTTCTGCTGTGGCGACCCCTAACTGGGAAAAAGCCGAAAGACACAACAACAACAACAACATTTTCTGTTTGTATTGAGGCATCATTCTGGGTGATGGTAGAATGCTGCTTAAGGCTAGGGACATACCTGCCTGGGACACATATTCAGCAAGCTCAATCATGTCTCTCTTCATATAGTACAGGGAGGTACATCTCAAGTTGTTCACGACAACATGGACTATGACAGAGTCATAACAGTACCTGTTGTTGAGAGACTTGAGTGCATGTGTGACACTGTCATTGGAGAGAAGGAGAAAGAGGAGTACCAAATCTGAGAACAGTTTTTTTGTTTGTTTGTTCGTTTTTTTTTTAATTTGCTCCTCAACTTAATGTTAAGAATGGCAGATCAAGGAATGCAATGGGCACCAGATGAGCCAGCTACAGCTCGACCCTTTACTACAGTTACTAGCACACACTGAGCTTCATTGCAAAATGGGAGGGCAGGATTAGTATTCATTTATGAAGCCTAAATAACCTTGTTGCTCCATAAATGAATGCCAATACTGTTCTTTGCCCCATCGGCACATGGTGAACACAACCCCTAGCAGCTTGCTCCTGAAACAACCAGCCTCCTTCACCCTGCCCTAGTTCTAGCTCTGACTTGTACTGTGCCTTATCCATACACTCTTAGCAGATCATTCTCCTTGCATTTCTCAGTTTCATTATGATCCATTGCCTGTAAAATCTTTCCTTTCTTCTACATTCTAAGATGAGGCTCGACAAACAGTATAACTGGCTTCTTACTTACTTCTTAGGTTTCTTAATCCTGTTCATGATGTTAGTAGGATTTTAGTATGCTCCAACTGCTTATTTACTTTATATGTTTGATAATATACAGTGGCTTAAAAACACATGTATTTTAGTGCAGTGTTTTCGCAGAATAAAAGATTTTATTCAATGGATTTTTGTCTCTAGAGCTATTCCAGGACAGCTAATGCTGAAAGTGCCCACAGATAAACGTGCACTCATCCTGTATTACTGCAGTTTCAAAGTTCAGAAGTAATCTCATCATTGTGTCATTGCCTTCCAGCATTTTACGCATAAAAATGTCATCATTTGGTGATGTAGGTAAACATTGTATTTCGTATGTTGAAAAGTGACTCCTCCTCCATTAGATACTGCCTAACAAATCATACAGAATGCAGCATACAGCTATTGTCTTCATTTTCCATTCTTCAGTTCCTAATACCTTATTTTGCAGACCGCATTCTTCACTGTGATTGCTCCATTACACCTCTAAGGCAAGATAGTATTGATAGGTGCACATTTCCTTTGTTTTGAAAATCTTAACATTTTACCAAACTACATTTGCTCATAAATGGGAGGGTGGTCTAATGGTTACAGTGTTTGCCTTACAAACACAAGGTGCAGGGTTTGAGTTTAACTAGGAATAATTGGCTAAGTTAAAATGGCTCGCAAGGGCAGTTAGCTTAGTATGAACCTAAATAATAATGGCCCATTAGAACTTTAAGTATTAAACAAACAGTGTATTTTCATGCATAATAAACCACTTAACTAGCACTATGGTACTTTCTAGGCAATAATGTAATTAAATAGTTATTTTTGTATATAATGTTTTACATCAATTTTGTGAAGCACTGCAGTGCATTAATAAAGTCAAGAAAGCCACCCCCAAAAGATTTAAAACTTCTACAAAACTAAGAGTCTAATGGAACCTGCTACTAGCAGCAGACAGGGACAAATAATATTATGAATATTAGCTGCAAAAAAAGTAGTTTGGAAAAAAAATTATTGGATATTCATTACCTTCTCCTCTCTCGTCTTCCCCTTATAGTGCTTTTCTATACAGGTCCAAGCAAGAGGGTTGTCTGTGTACATGAGGCAATTGCTGCATTGCCCCAAGATGCCCAGATTAATCAGGTAGACAGAAGAAAACACCGGGAGCTGATCCTTAGACAGGCCTGGCTAGGTGCTTATTTATTAAGTACTAAAAACTGTTTTCGTCTAGACAAGTGAGGAAAGTTGAGTGCTGTAGTAATTTGTAGCTTATTTAGTGCTTACAATGAGTTTTGAACAAGTGCTGAACTCAAAGAAACAGATCTGAGTGCTGAAACTAGAAAACTGGCTAGTTCTAAGAAACAAAATTAAGCTAGAAGGCTTCCTCCAACACAGAAAGGCTTGGGGGCTCAGAAGCTTACAAACAGTCCCGGATACAGCAAATCTGTATCTGGACTAGACGGCTATGGAACATATCATCATGGAACTTATAAACAATGACATTGGTAATCTCCAAACTCTGAACCCTACCCAGTTCAGGTTTGTAAAAGGCAGATCATGTCTCCTAAACCTGATAGACTTCTTTGAAGCGGTTGCCAAAGCTGTAGACGAGGGTAAGGTGGTTCACACAGCCTATCTAGATCTCGCCAAGGCTTTCAACACCATTCCCCTCTCAGGAATTATAGTTAAACTCATTAAACTAGGTATAAACCCCTATGTCACAAGATGGGTTGCCAACTGGCTCACTGACAGAACCCACACTGTGAAAGTAGCAGACTCTAAATTCAGCTTCAGACCAGTGACAAATGGAATACTACAAGGTCCAGTCCTGGGTCCTCTCCTGTTTGGTATCTACTTCTCTGAAGTACAGGCTAACACAGAAGGTCTTTGGCTAAAACTTCACAGATGACTGCAAACTAGGAGCCATAATCAAAACTCCTAACGATGTGGACATCCTGCAAAAGAACCTCACTGAGACAGATGCCTGGTGTCAAAGTCATGGCCTCAAGCTCAATGCCAAAAAGTTCATTGTCATCCCTTTTGGTAAAAACTCTGTACCCATGAGCTACCACATAGGCGGTAGTCTACTTAACACTGAATGTGTGATAAGAGACCTTGGGACACAGGTCGACAGTAGTCTCTCCTTTGATAATCACATCACCACAGTAGTCAGGAAATCCTTCTACGTGGCACACCTCATCACAAAAGGTTTCTCATCCAGGAAAAAAGAGGTCATTGTTCCCCTCTACTCATCACTCATTAGACCCATTATAGAGTACAATGTCCCTTTTGGCATGTACCTCACAAGACATCTACAACAACTGGAAAGGCCACAGAAATACCTCACAAAGAGGATTACTGGCCTCAAACAGATGCCCTACGTAGACCATCTCAAAAAACTCCAGCTTTACTCTGTCGCATATCGCCTACTCAGAGGCAATCTCTGCCTAACATACAAAGCTATGTCAAACCCAGAGCTGTTGGACGTGCTCCACTTAAAGAAATCCCAATCCCTCTGAGCTACACGCTCTAGGGACCTAAACCTTGTCACCACAATAAACAGAACATGCTGGAGGGATAGATTCCTGTCCCAGAGACTTTCCATACTCTGGAACTTACTACCTATCTATATCAAACAAAGCTCCTCATTAGCACTCTTCAAGAAAAATCTTGATGATTGGATGGGAGCTAGTTAATTCACCCCGGGGATCACTTCTGTGGCTCTGCTTGGCAGGGGCACAGGAAAATAATTTTCTTGAGTGACAAAAGCCAGGGTACCATTTGGCTATGCTTATATAGGCCCTAGGGCCAATAGCCTAGTACCTACCTATGAACCTATGAACCTATGAACTTACTCTTACTTTCCTCCAAAGGATTATATTACTTCAAAGAACTGCCACACGAGACTCGTATATACCTTATCCAGAAAGATCTTACAAATATATATTATGTTGTCTTTCTTTTATTTCCATTGTAAGCACAGCTTCTTTGATTCATAAATATAATAAGTTTTTCATTAGCAGAAACAGCTAGCAGTCTTTCCCTAAAACCAAGTTTATCATTGCCCTCTTCAGACAGAATTCTAATATGTAAAAAGGTGTGTGTGTGTGTGTGTGTGTGTGTGTGTGTGTGTGTGTGTGTGTGTGTGTGTGTGTGTGTGTGTGTGTGTGTGTGTGTGTGTGTGTGTGTGTGTGTGTGTGTGTGTGTGTTTTGTTTTGCAAAGACAATCACACACTGACACACACACACACACACACACACACACACACACACACACACACACACACACACACACACACACACACACACACACACACACACATATATTAGTATCTCCATCCATATATAGATAGATCAATGGATGCCAGCAGCAACCTGCTCACCAGTCCACAGGACATCAAAAGCAGATGGAAAAAAGTACTTCCAGCAGCTTCTGAATGAAGAAAACCCAATAGAATCTGTACAGCCCCAGACACAGCCTATAATCAGAGAAGAAAGGGAGACCACCCTAGAAAAAGTAAGGACAGCACTAAGAAAAATAAAGTCAGGGAAAGCAGCTGGCTGAGATGAGGTCACAGCAAATATGATAAAGATGATGGG
The DNA here is from genome assembly GCF_019279795.1 of Protopterus annectens. Lineage (NCBI taxonomy): Eukaryota > Metazoa > Chordata > Ceratodontiformes > Protopteridae > Protopterus > Protopterus annectens. Next base: position 1,020,001,269 of record NC_056730.1, read on the forward strand.
TGAGATAAGGGAGAAATGGCTTCTGAGTGTACTAATAGCAATGTGGAGAGAAAGACATCCCAGATTATGAGAGAATAAGCATACTCATGCCAGTGTACAAGAAGAAAGGGGACATCCACAACTGTAGGCAGTACAGAGGCATCAAACTCCTGTCACATTGCAAGAAAGTTCTAGAGAGGGTGATTGATAAACAGATATGCAGAGTAGTAGAAAGTAAGATGGGAGATAAGCAGTTCGGATTCAGGTCAGGATGCAGCACAACTGACCCAATGTTTGCAGTGAGTAAGATAGATGAGAAGAAGGTAGAGATGAGGAAAGAGTCCAACTGGACATTCCTAGACTTGGAGAAAGAATGTGATAATGTCCCAAATAAGCTGATTTGGGCAGTACTGCTGTGGTCCAAAGTCCCAGAAACATTGGTAGAATTAGTGCAGGCTATGTAGAAGGACCCAATGACTCAAATAAGAACAAGGTTTGGTCTCACGGAGGGGTTCCCAGTGGGAGTGTGTGTGCATCAAGGTTCAGCTCTGAGCCCACTGCTGTTCATACTGGTAATGGCTTACATTAGCTAAGAGGTCAAAGGAGACAGATCAACAAAGCTGGTGTATGCAGATGATGTGGCATTACAGGCAAAAAAGCCTTCAGTGACCCTGAGAATTAGGTCATTGTGGAAGCTTTTAGACAACATGGTGCCTTTCTGCTTGAGAGGGGATGTGCTGATATGTCAGGCAGAATGCAAATTTGGCAGCAGATAGTTGCAGATGTGAATGCAGTAGGCAGCCACAGCAGGACATATGATCATGTGCACCACTGACCACTGACATGATCTCATCTGCACGGAGGAGAGTGGCTGCAGTGGCTCGTAATTGAATGGATACCAGGGGGGCCTGGTACAGAGCCGCCACTAACAGAAAATAAAGAGTTCCTGTCCACTGTCAGGGATCCTGACAGCTCACATGAAAGTGCAGAACAGCATGTCCTTGACACTGGTGTTATTGTTTCAGGAACAGCAAGTATGTCCCAGGAGAAGCTTCCAGGTAGACTTATGTATCTCAATTGTTAAATACTTTTGTATAGTAAAATATGTACAGCAATATGTTAGTTCTGTTTAAAAAGAAATTGGGAAGATTGTAGATTGCTACAGTTAACAAAACCTTCTGATTGATTACACATGGGGCTTAGGCTGGACTTGTCATCCAAGTTCTTGTTGAAAGTATAGTTAATGGACATACAAAGGGAAAAAGTTTTACCCCATGTTACTGTTAATTGTAAATAATGTTATCCTTACCTTTTGATTAACTTCTTTTAGGACCATCCAGTACAGGGAGCCTGCAATCATCTGCACATGGTAAGCCAAATATTTTTATGTCAGTACTGATGAGCATTTCAGCATAATATTTAGTTTGTGATGTTGGTGTTAGGATTGTTGTGTATATTGCTGTACTGCCTGTAATAGTGGCACCACTGTTAGTTTGTTAGCATATATTGGACTAGAATAGTGTATGTATTACTTTTTCCCCTGTGTTTGCTGCTTATTATCACATGTTATGCTGACAGTGGAAGTTTGGGACTTCTACCACCTGATGTCAGAGTATCAGCAGACTCTGATGATGATGGTGTCTAAACAGAGGCACAGTTGGGGGGGCAGAGGTTGAATATGACACTGAGGTTGATATTCAGCCATCCCTGCAATTCCATTGAACACAGCCTGTAGGCCTATGACTACCCATTCCAGTGAGCCCTCAAATATTGGGCAGGTGGAGGGTGAGACACTCAATCAGGGAAGTGTGGTTACTGTGGCTTCAGTGACTGTTGACTCTGGCCATAGCCAAAGTGTGGGCAAAGTGCCATGCAGGAGGGTTGTAAGGGATGCTCAGAGGAGGCCTGCTGTCCTCCCTCCACCTGATCCATGTATCTCTTCCCATGCAACTTAAAGCATGTTTAGGGCCATCATGGAAGCACAGGCACATTCCCATAGGTCCTCCACAGAAATGCTTAGGCTTGTAGATGTGGCACAGGTTGACATGCATGACTGTCGCCACCATGTTGCTGATTCAGTGGATCAGATGAATGACATGTTGGAACAGACAGTGTCTGTGATGGAGCATCTGCTTGGAGGGGAATGGCATCCTCGTGGTTATAGGTCAACCACTTCATCTGATTTTAGCTAACATGGCTGTAACTGATAATGCTTCCATACTGGCAGTACTTCTACTGCTCCACCAGTGGTTGAGCTGTCCACAACCAGACGTGGCAGACCATGGAGTTGTGGTCCTGGGTGTCTTCATGAGGGGAGCTCATCCCGCAGACATCAGTCACATTCAGGTAGCAGCAGTGCATCTGACCATGGGTGTGGACATGCCAATGCAACTCCTGACAGAACCAGTTTTCATAGCTGGGTACAACACTGATGAACTGTCACCTCTAGCATGTACAGCTCACACCTGTCTGACATATCAAGGCATCGAGCTAGAACAGAGCTTGGCTGTGTTCATATAGACACTCGCATACCAATTTCACCTGGAGAACCCATACAAACACACATACAACAGTTACATGGTTCAGCCATGAAGCTTAAAGCTCATTTTGTCTCACTGATGATTTATTTATCTAAATGTCTGCCTGCTTCTCTTTCTTACTCACATGCACAGTCACCAACCTTTTGTGTCACCCTAGGCTTCCTGCCCCCACACACAACACCTTGTGCAAGTGATGATAACTGTGCCATATCCCTGTTTTCTATTTTTTGGATACAGGGATACATAGCATTTCTGTCTGATGCTCAGGATGCATGGCTGACTTAGTGCTTAGTATATCTGCATTTGTGATGTTGAACTGGTAATTGCACCTTTGACTTATATTGGTCTTAAAAAGTTAGACAGTTGATAGCATCAAACATTTTTTGCATCAGTATTGGTAATGATCTTGTGAGGGCTGTGAAGTCTGAAACTGAAATATGTCTCATTACTTTCTAACTTCTCTCTTTGATGATTTTCCATTACAAATGTATGGTGCTAAACTAAGGACATTTGGTGACCATGATTACTTTTGAGAGGTATGACTGTGTGAATCTTTGATGCCTGAGGACTACTACTTGATAATGGATACACATAAGTTACATGTCTCTGCTGCCACATATTAAAGTCATTTCTGTACAAATCTAACACATTTTACTTGCTTACACTACCAAGTAACAATATGCAAGGATATGCCATTCATTTGTATTATTATACAATGCACTCCAGGTTCAACACTTACCTTGTAAATCCAGCAATTGCAACATTTTTAGTTCAGGGATGACTCTCTCTCTGATGCTAGCAGTACACAGCCATTACATAGGGAGGTAAAGGTTGTGTGAGTTGCCTGGCATAGATGCTACTATTTGTATGTGCATAGGAGGAAGGTTTTAAGCCCTTAAGTGGTGAGTGATTGTGCTATGTGCTGTCTCTTAGCCAATGCAAGGCCATATTGAGCACTTCTACATCTGCCTACACCCACAGCAGCTGCTAGCCCCCCCTCTAACTCCTCACCTGTGTGTGGCTGTGGTGACCTCGCCATTAATTGTTGGAAAGTGCCCCTTCCCCTTGTTGATCCTGCTGTAGCTGTTTTCCCAGGATGATGTTGTGTAGCATGGCACATACAGTGAATATTTCAGTACATGTACATTGATTGTACTGCAGAGGTCCCCCAGATGTATCTAGGCACAAGAACCGCAACTTCAGCAGCCCAGACATACACTCTATGATATTTCTGGTTTGTGTATGTGCCTCAATATGGCTTCTTCAGCAGGTGTGTGTGCATTTCTGATGGGTGTCATCAGCCACAGTTCGAGTGCATAACCTGCATCCCCAGTAAATGACCCTGTGAGATATCCCCCCTAGTGAACATCTGATAGAGTTGGGAGCTGTGCCAGATATGTGAGTCATGGTAACAGCCTGGATTGCCAGCAGACACGTTCAAGATGATTCCATTGGCATTACAAATGACTTGGCAGTTAATAGAGTGGAAGCCCTTTCTATTTATGTAGAGCCTTTCCAGTTTCCCAGGTGGGGCCTTAATTTCTATATGTGTGTAATCTATGACCCCCAATACTTCAGGGCAGTGTTCTACAGGGTAGAACTCCTGTATATTTCTGTCCCTGTCCTCATGAGTACGGGGAAAATATATGTGATCACTGGCATATTGGAGCATAGCATTCAGGAACTAATGGAGGATCCCGGATGCTGATGCCTGTGACACCCCCAGCATGACTGTCAGTCCCTGAAAGGTTCCTGTAGATAAAATTCTAAGTTCTACACATACCTTTGTCTCCACTGGTATGGGTTCCCCCTAGGTTTGCCCTGGCTCTGAGTTGAGAACGACAGATGTTGCAGAGTTCCTGTGGTGTTTCTATCCATCCTCTAGCGGTCTACAATTTCCACATCATGCAGATTTTGATAAGTTAAACAAGGTTTGAAAACTCTTCTCCTTCTTGGCCTTGGTCTATTAACAGCAGCAGCAGCATAAACATCAGCCTGTTGTGCATACACATGAATTAAAGCAACTGCAGCCCCTAACTGTGTTTCCATGTAAAGTACCTTCCGTGGCTGTATTCCAATAGGTTTTGGAATTTGCAAGGAAAACCAGCACTGACTCTACATGGCTGCTTTATAGCGTGTTGAATAGCTCCTCCGTCTTGTACTGGTTTATTAGCATACAGTTCAGCTGCCATGGTGTTAATCTTGTTTGCGCAGCTCTACACACCTTGTAGATCCACTTACTGAATCTGAAAGAGTGCGCTACTCAAAACCAAGGTGGAATCTTTCAAAGCCCACGGGCCTGTGGAAAATATGGCCCAGACTGCAGAATCCTTTATAAATGCATTCTATGAACACTTTCAGGAATGCATGGATCTTGCAATCCCAAATAAAACCAAGACCCAATCCTCCAAAGGCAGACGTCCTGTCTGGTGGACCCCAGCCATAAACAAACTATACAATAGAAGGAGGAAGCTACTACATGATAGAGCAAAATCCCAAAAAGGGAAGGCATCTCTGATCAGTATTAGCAAAAAACTACGGGCACTCATAAAATTGTCTAAGGCCAGCTTCGAGAGAAAAATTGCACAGGACACTAAGGATAATCACAAGGCTTTCTTTAGTTATGTTAGGAACCTGGGTGGGAATTCCCAAATATGCTCAGAATTAGTCCAAAATGACAAAAAATACACTGAACCCACAGACATTGCCAACATCCTAGCTGACAGGTTCAGCGCAAACTCCCCCCCCCCACCAAAAGGGCAAATATCTATCCCAGCAGAGTGCTGCCCCCCTGACATCTCAGATGCTCAGGTAAGAGCCTCCCTCTCCAAAGCAAAAAACACAGCATCAATGGGACCAGATGGTGTCCCAGGCAGTGTCCTACATGATCTCCAAGAAGAGCTAAACCCAAACATAAAACTATTGTTCAATCTCAGCCTTACTACAGGATATGTACCCAAAGACTGGCATACAGCAACAGTGGTCCCTCTCCACAAAGGTGGTGCCTCAACGGATCCTGGAAACTATCGCCCCATAAGCCTGACTAGCTTGGTCTGCAACGCTATGGAAAGGATCATCATGGACCTCATAAATAAAGATATTGGGGACCTACAGACACTGGATCCTACCCAGTTTGGCTTTGTTAAGGGCAGATCCTGCCTCTTAAACCTGGTTGATTTCTTTGAAACAGTCACCAAGGCCATTGACGAGGGAAGGTGGTCCACACAGCCTACCTGGACCTTGCAAAAGCCTTCGATACAATACCCCACTCAGGCATTATAGATAAGCTCACCAGCTTAAATATAAACCCCTATGTCACTAGATGGGTTGCAAACTGTCTCAAGGACAGAACCCACATGGTTAGAATTGCTGGAGCCATGTCAGACTCCAAACCAGTTACAAGTGGCATCCCACAAGGCTCAGTCCTGGGACCTGTCTTGTTCGGTATATATTTCTCGGAGGTACAGGCCAACACGGAAGGACTGGCTGACCAAGTTCGCAGATGACTGCAAACTGGGCGCCATAATCGACTCTCCAGCTGACACAAGCATCCTCCAAAAGGGCCTCATAGAAACAGACAACTGGTGCCAGAGCCATGGCCTCAAGCTAAATGCCAAAAAGTGTATAGTCATCCCCTTTGGCAAAAACAAAGTGCCCACAAATTACCACATAGGTGGTAATCCATTAAGTACAGAAGAAGTAATTAGGGACCTGGGGACCTAAGTTGATAGCAATCTCTCATTTGACAACCACGTGGCCAAAGTGGTTAGAAGAACATTTTATATAGCCCACCTAATCATGAAGGGATTCACATCTAGATCAGGGGAGGTCACTGGGCCTCTTTACTCATCCCTCATCAGGCCCATAATTGAGTACAATGCCCCTTTTGGGATGTACCTTACCAGACACCTGCAGCAACTGGAAAGACCCCAAAAGTACCTCACCAAGAGGATCAAAGGGCTCAAACAGATGTCATATGCTACCCGGTTATAGAAACTCCAGCTCTACTCAGTGGCATACCGCCTGCTCAGAGGCGATCTGTGCCTGACATATAAAGCCATGTCCAACCTGGAATTAATGGACATGCTGCACCTCAGAAAATCCAAATCCCATCGAGCTACTCGCTCGAGAGACTTGAACATCAGCACTGAAATAAATAGGACATGCTGGAGGGACAGATTCATAACCCAGAGGCTCCCTTCACTCTGGAATAAAATCCCAGTCCAGGTTAGGCAGAGTCCCTCATTGACTCTCTTCAAGAGGAATCTTGATGAGTGGATGGGAGATCGTAGGTTTACCCCGGGTATCACTTCTGTGTCACTGTTAGACAGAGGCACAGTATACTAACCTCGAAAAAGGGCATAGCAAAATTAATTTAAAATGGGTGGCGAAAGCCAAACACACTCTGGCTAGGCTTATAAATGCCCTAGGGTAGATAGCCTAGTATGAACCTATGAACCTATGAACCTATGAACAGTGCGTGCATTGTGACACACTGTGCAAACGGACCGTGTAGGCTTTATTAAATCTGGCGGAACAAGTAAATTAATTCTACGATTATACTTGCCACTTAGAATTTAATGATGCAAGGCCATAAGTACTACAAATAAGATCAATATATAATCAACATTTTTTCAGTTTCTTTTCTTTGATATCATTAAAAAATTAGTATAGTGTCCTGAATACAATAAAAAGTACGTTTGAAACTTGGAAGTAATAGCAGGTTATTTAAAGACAAAGCTTCTGCAAAGTATGTAGTATCACATGCTAGGATTTTTATTTTCAGTTAACTTCATGGAATGTGGGCAGAACTGCACTAAAAAGTACATGCTTTTGCCCTTAAGTGCAAAAACATGTTTCAGATTAATAACTAGCCTCTTCAACCACATTCCATGAGACTAAATGACAAATAAACACCGGCTCATTGTACTTAGTGTTTTGTAGAATACCACTAATATCTTAAAAAGAGAAGAAAAATTATAGTAACAGCAATGCTGCAATTTGGTGGGATAACTAGAGCAGGGAGTAATGTAACCCTAAGTAGGGTGCTGTGAAATGAAAGGTTGTACTTCAAAAGTAGAGGAGCATTTGTGGTTTACAGAGGTCTGTTATTGAATCAGCTTAAAGAGGAATATTTCTAAAAGCTGCATTTTAAAGGGTTTAGTCTGTGATCATTAATGACATCTGATTGTACAAATCAGTCTGGTGATATTGCATTCAAAGAAATTCTTTGGAATTAAGCTGTACAACACTGACAAACAGTGGAATTAATAAAAGCAAAGTGGTACATAAGCTATGAATTCCTACCTTTCATTAACAACTTAAATTTGATAATAGCATTCTGTCAATGAAGAATGATGGATGTTTTTGTAAGCTTGGAGGTAAATGTGATAGGTGAGCTAACCAAGCCATGCCAGCTCAAGGTAAATGTAGAAATATCAGCTGTATACTCAGTATGAAACAAAAATGACATTATCCTATACTAAGTCCAGATTAGTGGAACCATACTAAAATGACTGCCCTATAATTTATTATGAAGTGAAGTGTGTGTACTGCTAATAATCAAAATTCACAACTCCCCTGGCCTAGCACTGCCTAATTTAAAGAGAGTGCCTAGACTGATGTTAACAGCCCTTGAAGTAGTATATATGGAACTGGTAAAGGTAATTAGCAAGGATGGTTCGATTCCCAGCTAGAGCATCTTCTGTGTGGAGGCACAACAAGACGTTGTCATGTTCGATTCTCAGCTAGAGCGTCTTCTGTGTGGAGGCATGCGTGAATGGGCATGCCTTCGTTGAAGGTTGTGCGTCAGGGCTGGTAACTCGGCACGTAAAAATCCACTACCAAAACATTAGCGGACCGGAGTTCCACTGTGGCGACCCCTAACCGGGATAAGCCGAAAGAGACAACAACAACATTCTCCAGTTAACTCATGGTGCAAACATCTATGAGAGATATTACAATTTGTAATAAAGGTAACATAGCAGACATGAAAAACTGCAAATGACAAATAGCAGACATCCCCTTATTACATATTATATAGCATATGGGCAAGGATATTGTTTTTTATTTTTCTTGAAAGAACCCAAAAAATTTTAAATCATACATGATGAATAGAATCAGATCCCTCACAAAGGTAAGTAATGATATTTAGCTTATGACTGCTCAATGACAAACAACAGTTCAGTCAAGCAATTTTAATGAAACTAGCATTTAGTAAAAATACACAATAAAATGTTTCAGTTTAAAAACAAAAATTCTAGTAAGTTTGTTAGAAGGCAAATTCCCAAACCTCTCATGTTGGAGGTTGTGACCTTCACACCTCCCAATAATAAATAACACATATGAGGTCACTGTACCTAACAGATTTAGGGGGAACTCTGTCTGGCCAACATACATATACAACAATGGCACTTGTAAATTTATACATTGACAAACATATGAGCGAAAAAGTGTTCCACCAGCTAGTGTACTACCACCAAAATTGCATTTAATTCCACACTACCACACTGATTTGAACATAATAAATTGACTAGCTGCTCTGTTGTGCCTTCTTTCATTTGTGTTGCTTATAGAATTATAAATGAACCTGCTCAGGCTGCTTTAATGCAAAATGTTGCATTTGTGTCAAGAATTTCCATCATCCAAAGGCATCTTCTTACTTTGAAAGACCGCGGCTTTGAATTTAACACATACCAAGCACCTGATTGATTGCCAGCATGTTAGTTCTCAACTTTAACAATTACTTTTGGCTACAAAGGTACACGCAACACTTGGCACCCACACTTTCCTCACAACAAAGCAGTGCAGAGTTTAATAATTTTCCTTCACTACTCTAGCATGTGAAAAAATAGATCAGTAACAAAACAGACTAAAATATATTCCACAAAACATTTACTATTGGTTCTATTGGAAGATTAGTTAGTTAGTTAGTGAGTTAGTTAGTAAGCTCAGATACCAAATGGGCAGATTGTCTCATAAAAAGGCAATACTGAGTCACTGACTGGTATGGAGTAAGTTAATTAAACAATATTTCATATTCAGGTGTCGCTTGGTCAGAACAGCAAAATTAACTTGCATCACTTGCACCTGGATATAATGCGTTGCTATTAAGCAGTGGCATTATCTTAAAAAAATAAATATCTGACCTTTTTTAAATAATGCCAATGTATGGTGGTATTTTATTTTTCTAGTTTTCTGCCTTTTCCCTCCAATTTGAGTGCCGGAGAGTACATTAGCATGTTATGTGCACATGTACTTGAAAATTTTAGGTTGGTTTGAAGGCCTGACGCGCACGCATATGTGTGTGTGTGTGTGTGTGTGTGTGTGTGTGTGTGTGTGTGTGTGTGTGTGTGTGTGTGTGTGTGTGTGTGTGTGTGTGTGTGTGTGTGTGTGTGTTTAAATATCCCATCTTTGTCTTTGATATTGAAAAGAAAATACATAAAAGATATACTACAGAAGTGTCATTAATATATGTGTAAATGTTTATTCAGTAGATTTGCTGAGTTCAGTTGCTGACACTAGTTTAGTTTTTTGATTTTGGAATGCAGATAAGTTGCATACAGTTTAAACTTTTGGGAAAGGGACAGTTTATGGTTCTATTTTACAGTTAAATGGGATTTTTTTGGGGGGTGCTAATGTTACGATCATCGTTCTTGGTAACAGCAACAAACTTGTATATGTAATCTCATATGTTTGTTTGTTTGGTTGTTTTGTTTGTTTGTTTGAGCAGTCATAATTACCACTGAGTATTGGGTTTGAGCATGGCTACCGAACTTATTTATGTGACTAATGCTGAATTTATCATGGGCATACTGACTGCTTTGCCCACTCCCCATGCACACTTTTGAATATCATTTCTTTCCATTGTATAATATTAAATCATTATTTCCACTATGGGTTCTGAAGAACAAATAAGTATCATATATATTCAAGACAAAATAATGATACAGAGTAAGATCTCAGTTTTTCACATACAGACAGAAAACTGTACAAATGTCATTGTGGTCTGATCATAATATATATAGCAACCATGCTCTGCAAAGTTTACAATTCATGTGTTACATTTGTATTCCATGCTAGCTTTAAGATGTTATTTTAGACTGGATGTAAAAGATGTGAGAATTCTCAAGTGATTTTACTGTAGAATAGTAAGGTATTAAAAGCATTGCCACTGGTACTGAGTGTTTCACCTGTATGAGGCTTATATTTGGGAATTCAGGAGTTTAACTGGGAAGCAGACAAGACGAGACAGTTCTCAGGTGCATTATCTGATTAAGAGTGATAGCAAGTGTGGTACAGTAGCTAGGATTAAGCAGCTTGTCAATAAAATTTCGGGTAAATGTGTGGTAGTCCTACGGGTAAATGTGTGGTAGTCCTATGGGTAAATGTGTGGTAGTCCTGCATGGCTACCCTGTCAGTTCTACTGAACTAGAGGCAGTTGAGATTTTATTTTATTTTATCACTGGTTAAGAAGTAGGAAATGTACACCATTTATTGAGAAGTATTTGTCGTTTTGCTACACAGGTGGCTGATGCTGTCACAAGGACTGAGAGGGCATGCCCAAGTGTGGGAATAAAAATGTTGTTACTGTGAAAGGCATGAGCTTCAGAGGAGCATACGTGGTTTGCTGAGTAGAAATCTCTGAGGTCTTTGCTAAGTTTTGCTTACATTTTTCCAGGTGTACATTGAATGAAAGCTCAGAGTAAAGCAACACGGTGTTCTGCAGCCTGAACCATAGCTAGCTTATTTAGTGGCCAGAACTGCTCCCTACTGCCCCCAGACCCTAAATCTCAACATCCTCTGCATGAGAACAAAAAAGAACCTTTCCTAATCTGGTGCTCCCCTTTTCCCGAAGAAAGAAAGGCTGTCATATTCTACTAGCCCATTTACATGAGGAGCAAAAATAAAAAAAATGCATCTATTGTTTACGCCTTCTAACACCTTACACCCAGGGTTGCTTCCCCCTTTACAGCACCCTACCTATGTTTCTGTCTACAGGAGGCAAAAGTGAATTCCTACAACCTCAGGTGCCTGAAGAACAGGTTGTCAAGTAGCACAATGCTGATCACTGTTTTCCAAAGGAAATTATTACCAGTGTGATTTTTAAGTGTGCACCATCAGTGAGCTATGGAGTGTGTGTGTGTATATATATATATATATATATATATATATATATATATATATATATATATATAGTCGGGGAGGTATGGAGCTTGCCTCCCACATCAGGGGGTACAGGGGGCTCTCCTCCCAGCAAAAAAGCAAAAACACTTGTAATTAACTTTTTCAACTATCTGTTTTTGAGCATTAAGTTTCTGGCATTTCTGATGCCCAGGGTTTTGCTGTTTAATGTTTCATAGTGTAATCAAAGCAACTTCCCAAACTTTATGGATAAAATTACAGTTTTATAGAGCTGTGTGTTGAGGAGGTAATCTTCCAGGTCAATAGCATTTATTCTAGCATGTCTTGAATGACAAAAGGGCTACTTTGTTTCTCATAATGTAAATGCTTAAGTGTTTATGCTGACTCTATTGTTACCCTACCAGTGGACAAAGTTTCAGATCAATTGCCTGAGGTTCATTTCCTTAAGGTTTTGAATGCTGCCATAGAAAACCATTGTCAGTGACATGTGTCAACCTTGATGTCCTCATTTAGGAGATCATTTCTGATAATTAGTGCAGGAGCTCATGCAGGCAATATGTCTGCTGTGCGATCCAGGAACAGCCTGCAGGGGTGTGCACGAGAGCACCTGCACTAATCATGCACAGACTAAGCCCTGGTATGCAAATCACCCCAGGAGAAGTCCATGCAAATGAGGTAATTTTGCAATCCAGGAAGCTTGCAATAGTCCGTGCAAGACTAGTGCTATCTGCAGAAATGTACTTGGTTAGTAACCGATACATTTCTGCAAAATCCAAAACGGAGCTATGACAGCTCCAAACAAAGGCTGCATATCATTGAGGAAGCATGCCAATAGCCAAGTATAAGGCCATTGGCATTGCAAACAATACAAAATATAAAAAAAATCAACTTTCATTTTTTTTTCACCGATCTCGGCTGTTTAAGCATAGGGCAGCGGCTCGCAAACGGGATTGGGGGGTAAAATAAGAAAATAAACCTAAAATAAGCATTCTACCTAAAATCAGTATTCTGCCATGAAAGTCAATGGCAGGCAGAAGACAACCTGGCCAGTATATAGTGATTGCTAAGGGGGGAGGCTCAGTGTGACACATGTAACTATGCATTAGCAGGCAATCCTATGCAAATGAGGGGAAGGATAGTGATTCCCAGTTTTCCCTAGCATGTGAGTCAGGTCCCAACAGTGTAAGAGTAGAAATAGCTGAGTGCAAGACTAGGAGGTAAGTGACATCATGGGTGGGTGTGTCAGGCATACTGTAAGCGGATTGGAGCCCTGTGGCTCGGGTTTGCTTCTAGCTTAGCACAGCTAAGCTAGGGGGTGTGCCTGAACCTGCCTAGCACTCTTTATATTTCCTAAGCAGGTGTGCGTGCCGCGCACCGGGTTTTACAGGAAGAAAAAGAAATTTAAACCAGGAAATAGCAGCAGTGTGCACATTTGAGCACTCTGCACGGCGCAAACATGGGCTTAAACAGGGAGGCAATGGGAAGGGAAAATAGTAGTAGGAAGGTAATCAAGGAGAACTAGCATAGCTGGCAGGTGAAATGTATCAGAACCAGCCAATTACACAGGCAGCAGGCCAGCCCAGCCCAGAACACTACTATAAACTAAGCAAACACCCTCCCATCTGGTTTTTCCCACACTCTACACCACCAGTGTAAACAAGCGAGGAACTTTTAACACTCACAACAGCAAAATGTTAGGGGCTGCAATAGCTATCATACAACTTGTGGAAGAGGCTGAGGGTGGAAAAGATGAGAATGCTGCTGAGCAACCCACAGTGAGGAGATGGAGAAGAGTGTACAGACCCAGGGTAACCTACCAAGGGCTACATGAGCTGGAGATAGTGGAGCACTATAGGGTGGACAGGGACCTCCTACAGCAAATTGTTGAGCTGTGCCGGCCACGCCTGACACACAGAACTAACAGAGGGGAACCCATCCCAGTGGATACCAAGGTATGTGTAGGCCTAAGAATACTAGCTACAGGTACCTTCCAAAGGCCAACTAGGGATATGATGGGGATCTCACAGGCATCAGCATCCAGGGTACTCCACCAGTTCCTGGATGCCATGTCATCACATGGTGAGCACATATATTTCCTCAACACCCGTGAGGCGTTGGCCAGCAATATGCGTCTCTTCCACCAAATAGCAGAATACCCTGAGGTAGTGGGTGCAATAGACTGCATGCACATATGCATCAAAGCACCACCCGGTGAGCAGGATAGGGTCTACATCAACTGCAAGGGCTTCCCCTCCATCAACTGCCAGGTCGTGTGTGATGCCCAGGGCATAATAATGAGCATGTGTGCTGGCTGCCCTGGAAGCTATCACGATTCCCACATCTGGCATCTGACGCAGCTGTACCAGAGATTTGCCATTGGGAACATTCCACATGGTCACCTAGTGAGGGATGCTGGATATGCACTGGAGCCATGGCTTATGACACCCATCAGAAATGCACACACAACCAAACAAGAACTTCATAATGAGGCACACGCACAAACAAGAATCATAATAGAGCGTGTGTTTGGGATGCTCAAGTCATGGTTCCAGTGCCTGGACACATCCAGTGGAGCCTTGCATTACTCACCAACTACATGTACCCAAATTGTCCTTGTATGTGCCATGTTACACAATATGATCTTGTGGAAACAGCTGCAGCAGGAACAGCATGGGGAAGACCCACACAGCTCCCCACCATTGCCAAGGCCTGTAAAGGCACAGAGTGACTTGGAGGAGGAACAACCTGAGCCTGCTCCAGTAGGCAGAAGGAGGCATGCCCAGTATGCCCTGACTTTGGCAAAGAGGCAACGCATAGCACATATACTGACATGGGAGGGACCCGGGGAATAACACCTCTCTCTGACTCTCACATACAGTAAAAGGGATGCCAAACATTACACTACCTGTGCCTAACCATGTGTAGGGAGTGTACTATGTGCATCTGACATAGGCAGCCCTGCAGCACCACCCTCTATACTGGGACACCCACAAGGTAAGTGACTCATGCATTCCAGTCAGGAAGGAGTCACATACCCAACAACAGTCACAGCCAGCAGGACAGGTGTAGACAAACACAAACAAATGCTGTACTATGGCCTCTGAATGAGGCTTATGGGTAACCCCCCCTGGCCTACACAGACAGACTACAGCAGGTCAGGCAGTGGAATGTCAGTTGTGAAGGCTAGGAAGCCAGAAACTAATATGTAGACAATTAAAAGCTAAGAACTGTAGTACACTGGTATGCCCCTAGCCAGCAAGATAGGTAAGACTACAGACTGAAATGTAGTACCCGACATACCAGTATAGTCCTAGCAAATGTGTACAAGTGTCAGGTGCCCCCCCATCCTACGTAGACTGATAGTAACAGTCAGGTGTGCCCCCCCCAAACCTGTGTAGAAATATAGAAATAGTCAGGTGTGCCCTCCCCCCATCCTACATAGAAATATAGTAACAGTTAGGTGTGCCCCCCCCAAATCTGTGTAGAAATAAAGAAATAGACAGGTGTGCCCCCCCATCCTGCATAGAAATATAGTAACAGTCAGGTGTGCCCCCCCACACCTGTGTAAAATATAGAAATAGTCAGGCGTGCCCTCCCCCCATCCTACATAGAAATATAGTAACAGTCAGGTGTACCCCCCAAGCCTGTATAGAAATATAGAAATAGCCAGGTGTGACCCCCCCCATCCTACATAGTAATGTAATAACAGTCAGTTGTGCCCCCCCACACCTCTGTTTAAATGTAGGAACAGTCAGGTGTGCCCCCCTGCTATGCAGAAATGTAGTAACAGTCAATGCCAAATGATAGATGGATACCCTGCAGAGACAGCATGCTACCTGTTGGTGTACAACACAAAGGTCAGCACTGCAACACAAACTACCTGGACACAATCCACACAGTCAGTACAGACAGCCATACTGGGCATGCTTACACACTTAGAGAAATGAAGGCAATGTCAGTCATCAACATACTGAAAGGTCATACTGGGCATGCTCACACATTTAAACACATGAACTCCATGACTGCAAACACCAGTGGACCAGACATATCTGCCAGTTGCAGTTGCTAGTGCAGACACTCGTCAGTATGCACCACTCATGCCTTCACACACAGTGGACAGGAATACAGACATATATGTCAGGACAACACACTATAATAAGCCAACGGTAGATGTACATAGATGTGTGGAAGAGGGGGAATGTGACAAGGAGCCACCCAGGCCTGTCCCACCCAGCACACAGCCAAAGGACCCCAAACACATGAGGTGCAGATGTCACTCACTGCAGATATCAGCCACCAGTATCTGTCAGCATTACAGACTATGTGGTGCACGTGCCAGCTGTGCAACATGACTGTACAAGGAATTAGTCATCTAGCAGCTGTATACATGTACCTGTGATATATGACCCCGTGTGTGCCCGCATGTGGCATGTCAACCCCTAGATGAATGGGTCATGGCCCATTCACACACTGCTCTCCCCATAGCCCTACTATGACAAGCCTGCTAAGGTCATCCAATGTCAAATACACCTTTGGTAGAGTTGTAGCCTAGTAATCTCTGTGGTGCGTCCCACAACTGTGTCATGCTGTAGTGTGATAACCTAGTTAGATAGGTGCTCTAACCCCCAACCTGGTGAGTGTGTGTGTGTGTGTGTGTGTGTGTGTGTGTGTGTGTGTGTGTGTGTGTGTGTGTGTGTGTGTGTGTGTCTGACTGTGTAGAGAGCAATACTTTTTAGGGTGCTCACACTCCTTACAATTCATATACACAACTTTGATAAGGCTGCTGATGTCACCCACCTAAAAATACACCTCTGGGAAGGTTTAGCACAGTAACCGCCATAGCGTGTCCTGCAACTCCATGCTACTGTAGTGTGATAAAGTACTTAGGAATTCTAACCCCAGACTTGGCAACTCTGTGTGTTTCTGTGTGTGTCTGTCTCTGACTTTGTAGAAAGCAATGCTTTTTAGGGTACTCAAACTCCTTACAATTCATATACTCAACTTTGCCAAGGCTGCTGATGTCACCCACCTAGAAATACACCTCTGGGAAGATTATAGCCCAGTAATCTCTGTAGCGTACTTTGTAAATGCATACTGCGGTAGTGAGATGAAATATTTAGATAGGAGTTCTAACCCCAGACTTGGCACCTGTGTTTGTGTGCATGTCTGACTGTATAGAGAGCAATGCTTTTTAGGGTACTCACACTCCTTACAAGTCATATACTCAACTCTGGCAAGGCTGCTGATGTCACCCACCTAGAAATACACCTCTGGAAAGGTTGTAACCGAGTAATCTCTGTAGCACATCCTGTAATTGTGTACTGCTGTAGCATGAAAGAGTAGTTAGGTAGGTGTTTTAACCCCAGACTTGGCAACTGTGTGAGTCTGTGTGCATGTCTGGCTGTGTAGAGAGCAATGCTTTTAGGGTACTCACACTCCTTACAATTCATATATTCAACTTTGGCAAGGCTGCTGATGTCACCCACTTAGAATTACACCTCTGGGAAGATTACAGCCCAGTAATCTCCATAGCATGTCCTGTAACTGCATACTGCTATAGTGTAAAAACCTACTTAGATAGGAGTTCTAACCCCAGACTTGGCAGCTGTGTGTGTTTGTGTGCTTGTCTGTCTGACTGTGTAGAGAGCAATGCTTTTTAGGATACTCACACTCCTTACAATTCATATACTCAACTTTAGCAAGGCTGCTGGTGTCACCCAGCTAGAAATACACCTCTGGGAAGGCAGTAGCCCAATAATCTCTGTAGCATGTCTTGTAACTGCGTACTGCTGTAGTGTGATTTAGAACCGTGGTAAGGTTACATCCCTACCCATGGCAGTTCTGGATGTTTTGTGTGTGTTTCAATGTCTGTGTATGGAGCAATGCATTATAGGCTAGTCACAGTCAGTACATTTCAAATGGCCTACTTTGGCAATCCTGCTGATGTCATTCATTGTGAAATATACCTTTTGGGAAAGAGTTCTCTAGTAATCCTTGTGGTGCGTCCTCTAACAGCTCTATGCTGTAGTATGATATAGACCTCTTTTAAGGGTTTTATACCCACACATGTTGGTTGTGGATGTTTTGTGTGTGTGTGTCACTGTCTGTGTAGGGAGTAATGCATTTTAGGCTAGTCACACACAGGACATTTCAAATGCCTTACTTTGGCAATCCTGCTGATGTCATTCATTCTGAAATACACCTTTGGGGAAAGAGTACATCAATAATGCCCGTGGAGTGCACTACAACTGCGTAGTGCTGTAGTGTAATAAACTAGTTAGGTAGGGGTGCTACTCCCAGACATGACAGGTGTGCGTGTGTGTTTGTAACTCATATCCTGTGTACTGGGGGGTTGTGAGTGTGCGAAACCTGTGGTCAATGTGAAGCAGGTTTTGCATATTTCTTATATGATGGTCCTACTATAAACAACAATGTCCACTGTACAGGGATAACAGATGTGAAATAGTTGACAGGCTGGGGTGCAAAGCCATACCCATACATGTGACATCAAAGCCAGGCAATCAGAGTTAGCAACCCCAGTATTACCCAGAGCACACTCTTGACCCATGTCTCATACACACAAACATGCCAAGGCAACAGCCAATACCTGGGTAGTACACTGCATATTGGCCACTGATACTAACTATGGAGTGATAGCAGTGGCTTACGGAGGGCATGTCACCTTGTCCATCTGTCCAATATGCACGTGCATGTAGACAGCGCACCTCCCCCATGTCCCCCAATGGACACCTGCACCACCTGTGGTGCCATCACATGTGACCAACAACAGACATACCATGCCTGACAACATGCCCTATATGGACAGATGCCACTGACACCAGGGAATGTTGTTAGCATGCTATCAATGTAGGTGCAGGGTAAACATGCTGGCCATTACCAGTTCCTGCTACAGGTGGGCAAGACTGGCACAATTGATGATAATCTGTGTTCAAAACATGGGCCAGACACCCCAGGTACAGTTCCACATGTCACTGTGCATGCATGTGGGAGGTGTGCACATCCCAGACACTGTCCATGTCATGGGCTAAGGAACACATACATGGCAAGCGATGCACAGCATTGGCCACACACAATAGTCACCCAGGTGACTGGATGAGGAATACAATACCCACCTGTGTGGGCAAATGCAGAAACTACAGCCCTGAGCCACAATGCAGACCATTGTCATGTGGCCTGATGCCAAGGTATACCCATCGCCTACCCTTGTATAGCCTGCTGGCACAGATGAACACCACACACCCATGCAGACATGCACCAGTGCATGTCAGTATTGGCACCCTGTGTATTTGTATGTGTGTTGTATGGTGCGTATGTTCACATCCACACTCACTACAACCCCCATGGGCATACTGAAGCATGCTGTCTGATGTCAGACACCGCCTCGTACCCTTTGCCCATACAACCTCCGTATGACCCATGTGGTGCATGTGATACCTGCACAGTGATGTGTTGTGGCAATCCCACTACTGATGAGTTGTACACCTGCACCTGCCAAGTGTGTCAATATATGTGTGTCCCTGTGAGAGTGTGGCTGTGTTGACGCTGGCACTTGTTCATGCAGACAGGCACGTGTACATCACCTACCATATAGCTACTGTATCCCTGTTGCAGATGTCACTCATCATCACATATATGTTCTTAGTGCTCCACAGTAGGTAACCCATGTGGCGCATCCAAAAATTGCCTAGAACTGTAATAGCACTACATAATTGTCAGGGGTTTGATACCCTGTGCTGGTAGGTGTGTCACATTAACATGCTTCAGTTTTACTCTCCCACCCCTCCCTGACATTTCTTTGCCTCTGTCTGCCTCTCCCACTCCCTCTCTGGTTGATGTGGACACCGAAACCTGCTTTGCTTAGGCAGCAGCATGTGTATTTTAAGTGCTGCTCATGATCAGCTGATGGCTTCTGCATGAATTGCAGCCCTCCCCTAGCTGATTGCATGTGAAACAGCTGTGGTAACATTCCCATAGCCAATTGCATGGAAACACACTCCAATATCTAGGAACATCATGGTGGTGTTGGCCCTTATCATTCACTGTGAGCAGGAACTAGATCTGTCGTTTGGCAAACAGCATCTCAGATGGATTGGGGATTTACCTCTAACAACATACACTGAGGAAAGAAGGCAACAAACAGGAGGGGGATGTGCCTGACCTGACTACAGACTGTAAGTGCTGCTATACTGCATTTGAAGTAATGTTGGTTTAACACTGTTTGTGTGGATATGGCTGTCGTACATGTCTAAATACCTGCCATGTCAATTCCATGTTTATGAGGAATACCCATCTGCAGGTCATCTGCAGATTGTGCCTCTGGTTTCATGTGTTACCCACAGAGCATCTATCTGTGGACTGCATAAGGTAGTGTGAGAATTGCAGTCTGTAGAAAGCAAAAGTGGTGGTAGTTACTGACGTCATATCCCTCATAGGACATATATTGCAACAAACCCTGTTACTACAGTAAATGTATGAGGTTATCACAGCAACATGTCAATATTGGCCCTGTGTATGTGCTTCCAGCCACACCTCTGTCAACCTTTGTACATATGTCATGCATGAAGTGGTGCATATGTGCTGCACACCATAATCAGTGTCATCATATCTGATAACAAGCCAGTGATATATCCAACTGCTACACATGTTATGTACAGTAGGGGTAATATTTCATGACATAAACTGGACATTCTGTGGATGTTTGCATGGTACTGAGGTCTGTGTACTTATGGTGAATGTCAACAGTGTGTGTATTGTTAATATGTACTTCAGCCTGTGTACAGACTGTGGTATATGTCATTGTTCTAGTTCCCCTCCTATCTGATGTTACATGATGCTCCATTGCATTGTACTGTATTGCCATACATGTTTGTAGGGCCATACACACACATGTCCTATACCACAGATAGCCATCAGATCAAACTGTGTAGCAGCCCAGTATATGTAGGGTCACTCTATGAGTGGCACATATCTGGATGGTGTAGAACAGATAGTCCATATACTGTAATATTATGCTAGCTTACTATATGTGGCTGTGGCTGTGTTCACATTGGTTATGGTTATGCACTTTCACACAGGTGTATCTTACCCTGTGCTGTGACATGCCTGTTGAGCCTGCTATATATGCAGGTACATGTGCATTCCCCCATAGGAGATGTAGGCTAGTGTTGAGCCAGTCTGCCTATAGCCTGCACAGTGCATTGTTACATGTCTAGCAGCTTACTGTACTTACCCAGTGAGATGTCATGTTCAGATACTTGCCAGATGTACTGCTGCTGTGGCTCCCTTAACAGTCATGTATGTCAGACAGAGCAGTGGGATGCTGTACAGATGTATGTCAATATCCAGTGGGTAGTATGTGGCCATGGCACCCCTGTACCAGTAGTCATTATGTGTCAGGCCAGACAGGGGTGTGTGAATGTATAACCTATGGTGGCAAATGTATGTCAGTCATTATGTGTTATACTCATCTACATGGCTGTCTACATTCATATTGTCAGGCATGGTACACATGTTTTGCACTAAGGGTTTATGTGTATACCTCTGGACTGTACAGAGTGTGTCAGAATTTCCACATATATTGGCCATTATCTCTGCTGCAGTCCACAGGGGCATTATGTGCTAGCAGAGGTACTTTACAATGATGTCCTTAGGATGTCTGTCAGTAGCCAATGGCACACATGTTATTAGCAGATGTGATATCCCACACACACCATGTCTGTGAAGACAGTCCCAATGACAGTAGCAATAGTCTACTAGTATGCCTGCTATACATACCTGACATCACCTTGCACTACGACTTTGGGACTATAGGGGCTGGGGTAGGGCTACACTCCATGTCCAGGATGGGTTTATATTAGATGCTCAAAGTTACTGAACTTTGAATACGATATGATTGACACCATATTGTCGAAGTCCAGTAACATCGAACACCTAATAAAAACATCACAAAAAGTCAAAAAATGAACTTACTTGCTTTAAGCAGGGGGAAGCCCCCCTGCAGCCCCCGCTACTTAAATATTCCAACTCCAAGACAGCATTACAATGAAGTAAATGGAAATCTCCATAAAGGGAGATTTCCTTTTGCTTCTTTGATGTTCTGCAGTTTCAGATTCGACATTGTGAACATTCACGATTCTGATATAGACCTGTCCAAGACATATGGTGGAAATAGATGTACATATACTTATCCAGATAGCTATATATATATATATATATATATATATATATATATATATATATATATACACAGATATGATTACACATGTGTAGTACTTCCAATTACCAGTGTCATGGCAACCACCTACTATAAATCCCTACATCATGTGGACATGGTCCCTTTACATTACCTGTGTGATGGACATCCTTCCTGTGTGTGGGCGTCAATGTTACCAACAGCAGGTAGCAATACATCTCACAGGGAACCGGCACACTCAGGGCAGTCACATATTTGTAAGAGGATCAGGAACTACAGACAGACTGCGAGTAGAGTTGTGTTATGCTTAGTATAGTACTGGTGTTACAGGATGTGTGTGTGTACATACAAGTTTACCTTGGAATGCAGTCTGTCTCCATAGCTCACAACTGTGGGCATATCCTCTTGCTGGCCACAGGTATGCCTATCATGTTTTGTCTGTCAACCATACAGGTCCTGTGTCAAATATTACACTTGCAGTGTGTGTGTTGAGTGCTATTGGTACATGGCTACATCCATTTCTGTTTCTAACCTCAATTCCCTGACTAAGAGTATGTTGCAGACTATCCTGTCACACCAGCAACTTGCATAGTGTATGGCAACAGTTGTCCACATATGTGCCTGTGTTCCAGCCTCTGTCTTCCACCTACATACCAAGCTTTACACATATGTCATGCTGCCGGTGGTTGCTCTGTAGTGGGCTGTGAGTATATCACACTGCCATTGCTGCCATCAGTCCACTGCTGTTGTATCCCCTACACATACGGTGTGGCTGGTGCCATATATGTGTGGGCATCACCTACACAATACATGTGTGCCCTTATGCCCTTCAGAGGCCAGTGTATGTAACAGTGGTATACAGCCCTGTATTATTGGGTTTTGGGGGAGCACCATAAATGACCTAGGCTGTTACAAAATGTGGGGATACCAGGGGTGAGCTGCCTTAAGGTATCTGGATGTACAGTACCATATACTTCACCTATATTTGCATTACTTACATGAATGGGGTTAATGCAAGCCTACTGCCTCCTGCCATACAGGCTGCTATATTTGCCGGTATGCTCACGATGGTGTCCGTTATGCCCTGTTATGTAACAGTTACAATCCTTGTGGTCACAAGATGTCTTTACCACCTACTGAGTGTGCACAGAGTGTAGATAGAGGCTGCTGAACTATACACCTGCATTACATACCATTGATTGGTTGGTATCCTGTGGCCCAGTTGGTCTTCACTATAGTACAAGTTGAAGGGCATGGCCTGGACAGCAACAGTCGTGAACCTTTCCAGACTACTGTATTAGTGTAACTGTTTCACAGTTGCATTACTCTGTTTATATGTTTGTCAGTGTCTGAACAGCTATATGACATGGCATATAGAACTGCAAAAGTACACGATCAAAAGTTTTCCATTTCTGCAAACCTGTGTGTGGTGTTTTTCCTATGACCTCTCTGTGGGTACATGTTGCAGACAATGGTTGTCATTTGTTTGGGTGGCCCATACAGTGTCAAGTTGTTCAGGTGTTAACTGTAGGCATAGTGGCTGTTCTATATTGTGTGCACCTACTACATACGTATCTTACTGTACATATATATATATATGTGTGTATGTGTAGTCACATGTATATATATATATATATATATATATATATATATATATATATATATATATATATATATATCTGTATCTGCATATCTGTGTCTGTGCATCTGTATCCTGGAAATGCTGATGGCTTCCACATAGTACATGTCCTATGGGAAGCAGACTGTACTGCATGATATGTTACCAATACCAGCCTGACATCATACAGGTGGGATGTAGTACTGGTAACATCTTGTGCCCATGTTGTGTCAGGTCCTGCTTATGGGATCTGCAACAGTTGGTAGTGTATTGCAGGGTGGACGTGTTTTGCTGTGGGGGGATGCCTGTTCTTACAAGACATATAGTGTGTGGGGCTCTCAATCCCATTAATGGTGCATGTGGACATATGTGTGTTTGTTAATCTGCCAATGCTATCTACAGATGTATGACCATATATACCTATATAGATATATATATCTGCTAACATATATATAACTATGTCCGTATAGGCCTACATAGATATATATCTGCGTACACATTCGTAACTTGCTGTGTATATGTAAACATATAGGTGTAGACACATATGTGTCGATGTAGGCATTTGCATGTATATATTTTCATATATATTGATATATATGTAAATAGTTTTAGAAATATATATATATATATATATATATATATATATATATATATATATATATATCTACATATATGCATATGTTGTATCTGTTTAGATATTAATATATTTACACAGACATACATCTAGAGGTTGGTATACATTCTCTGTACTGTTGCATGAATGGACTGGATGATATGTTTCGGTAAACATGAGATTTATTTGTATCTGGTGTGGCTTAGTGGTAAATCGCATTGTCTATGGTGTGCAGGATCCTGGGTTCAAGACTTGCAGGATCTGTTTATTTTGCTGCTGGGCAGAACATGGCCCATTGGATACAGAGTGATTAAGGTACTTTTGAGCAGTTGTAAGTGAGTTTGCACTGGGGTAAGCAATGTCTACACGGGTTAAGCAATTTAGAAGCTGAGTATAAGAAACTGTAACAGGAAGTTAGCAATGCTTACCTCTGTGCAAACCTGCTTAAAACTGCTCAAAAGTGCCTTAATCACTATGTATCAAATAAACCATGTTCTGCCAGCCAGAAAATAAACAGCCTCTGCAAGTCTCAAACCCAGGACCCTGCATAACACAGCCAATGTGATTTACCACTAAGCCATGGCAGATATACATAACCCTGATGTTTTCACAAACATAGCATACAGCAAAATAAGACAACAGTACAGGGAATGTACCTATACATGAAGATGTAATAGATATATACCTCTCTCGCTATTATATATATATATATATATATATATATATATATATATATATATATATATATATATATATATATATATATAAATATCTACAGCTATACATATATCTGTCAATATATATACAGCAATATATGTATGCATATATATCTATATTTTCTTTTCGACTTTTCACGGTTAGAGGCCACCATGGCAGAACTCCGGTCTGCTAATGAGTGGCAGTAGATTTTTGATGGTGCCAAGTTGCCAGCCTGACAGCCAACCTTCAGCAAAGGCACACCCATTCTCACATGTCTTTCAGAGGCCACTCGACCACAGGGAGGACATGCAGACTCCACACAGAAGGCACTCCAGCCGAGAATCGAACCAGAGAACCTCACAGCAATATATATATATATATATATATATATATATATATATATATATATATATATAAATATAAAATCCACTGAGGTCATTGTACAAATGGTAAGCACTTTCACAAATAAATTTGCTTCATCAGACCTAACTGATCAAATGAGGTAATTTCCTTTTATACTCAATTAAATTCAAACTAACCAATCATACATTTACACATTTAAAGATGTACTTACACATTTAAAATATAACCCAGAAATATATTAAAAACATTGTAAAAATACATAATAACTCAAATAAAATCTACATTATTTCCTAAGTCTCCTACTTCTCAATTTTGCTGTAATAGCTAATATTGTCATTTAGCCCCTTACCCAAATAGGCTCTAAGCCTAACAATCCATGTAAGTTCCTTTGTCTCAGTTCTATTAGATATGTCTCCCAACCTCTCATCATCATATATTAACTCTAACACTCAAAATCTAAACTGATGACTATCATCATTCTCAATAGTGTGCGTTGCTAAAGCACTATACATATGCCCTCGCCTATAACAATACATATGGTCGCGAATTCGTTCACAAAGGCATCTATTCATCTTCCCTATATAAAAGGAAGAACATATAATACACTGGGCTAAATATATAAGATTTTTACTATTACAATCAGCATTGATGTCAAAATTATATACTTTATTAGTATTGGGGTGCTTAAACTCTATACCTTCATGTGTAAAGGTATTGAGACCAGTTTTGCCTACATGTGCCTGTTAAATGAACACTTTTTACCTGTTGAGGCACAGCTTACAAATGAGGTTGAGTTGTGCTATACCCAGATGTGAGAGCGAATGGGTCCTGAAAATGCTGATTCTTACCTTACTGGTACACTTGATAATGTCAATATATATGAGAGTAAGCTCATTCTACTGAAAAAGCAAAAAATAGAGGGAGACACACAAGATTTCGAATTGGGTCATTTATTTATGTGGCCACGGAGGACTGAGGTGAATACTGGGAACTCCAGACAATAACTGCATGCAGCCAGGCAAGGGCGAGGGAACAGAACTATTATTTCATCATCGATTTCCACTTTATCTAAAACAGATGGTCAGTCAAGATTTGAGAACTCTGCTCCTGTAACAGGAACATCCAAGGAGGCGGATTGTTCTGATGCTAATCGAGCATATGATGCAGGTGTACTGTTGGTTAGTTCGCTTGTCAATCATACAAACGTCTCAGTGTATGAGACACCTTCAGCTGATGATGGATTTCCGACATTGACTGGTGTGGGTAGTAATCTTGAAGTTGGAAGGAAAACTTCAAACAGTTGTTTGGAACCTGTTGTTTGACCTAAGAACAATGGGGTTAATATTCAGCAGCCTTTTTTACCATTCCCCATCAGATCCAAACGAAAACAATCAATAGGGTCACCGGAGCAGTGAGGATGCCACAAGAGGAAGCAAGAGAACCCCAACAATTTCAACAATGACAATACGATAAGAACAATGTGGGAGAAGTGAGAGATGATTTGATTTGGAACATTTCTAAAAGGTACATTTCTGAATTTGAATGCAACGTTTTGAATAAAGGGTTGTCCTTTATTCCTACTACTTCTGCTAACGTTGCTGACACTTTAATTGATTTTAAGTTAGCATTAAGGAACGTGCAGCTTAAATTAATGTTTAAAAATGAAGTGTTGAATGACAGTGTTGACCTAGGTAGAGGTATATTGTTTAAAAAACCTAGTTTATACAATCCACAATTTAATTCAACTCTAGATGTGTTCTATAAAGTGTGTGAGGCTGAGTTCTATAATTATTTTGATAAACAGCATAGGTGTATGAAAAGAATGCCTGATAACCTTACTGAATTTGAGAGATCTACTCTTGAAGTGTTAGAACATGATACCAGTATTGTTATTAGACCTGCTGGCAAGGGGGGACAAATTATTGTTATGGATAGTATGTTTTATTATGATTCTATTCTTGTCATGTTGGGTGATAGAGATGTATATCATGAAATTAAGTTGAATGATATTCATGAAATTACTATGAAAGTGACTAACAATTTATTGGCGACATATGATGTTACCTCATCATTTACCATTATTCCTAATAATATGGGAATTTGTATGGTTAGGAGTTTTTTAACGAGGTGTAGTGTATATACTAAAAAGCATATTGATTTATTATGTGAGCTACTCAACATTGTTCTATGTAACAATGTGTTCCTATTCAATGGGAAATATTACCATCAGTTGTTGGGCATGGCTATGGGCACTCATTGTGATAATAGCTATGCCAACATTGTGATGGCTGAATGGGAGACAAATAACTTGATTTCTCACCCTCTAGCGGATAAACACCTAGTATTATATAGGAGGTTTGTGGATGACCTCTGTCTATTTTGGAAAGGTAGCAGATGTGAACTAGAGAGATTTGTTGAGCATCTGAATATCAGCAGTGAGTTTTTGAGATTCACTGGTGAATGCTCTGAGACTCACATTCATTTCTTGGATATTTTGATTAGTATTGATGAAAGTGGTGCTTTGCATACAGATAGATATATTAAAGAATGTCATCGTCTGTCCTATTTGCATAGGACTAGTATGCATCCGACATGCATCCGACACATGTTTTTAACAACATTGTCAAGGGCCAGCTTATGCGTTGTTCGAGGCTAACTGACAGAGATAGTCATCTGCATGAAGACATCGAACATATTACATCTGATTTTGTTAACAGAGGCTATGATAGAAGTGAAGTCAATAATATATCTTGTGAAGTACATAAGATGAGGAAAACTAGGGCTAGGCCATATTTTCTGAGCCCAGTACAGCCAGACATATGGTGAATAGGACAATGAATAAGACACCTTTTATTTTCTTTACAACGAAATTGGAATATACTACGTACAGACGCTCAAATAGTTCAAATAGTGGGGGAAAGACCTTATATTTCGTTTAAAAATACTAAGAATTTGAAAAGAAGGTTATGTTATCCTAAAAGTGGGACACATGAAATGAGATTTGGTATGGGTATGGGGACCACTAAATGTAGAAGCTGTAATTTCTGCACCTTTATACATGGAGGTATAGAGTTTAAGCACCCCAATACTAATAAAGTATATAATTTTGACATCAATGCTGATTGTAATAGTAAAAATCTTATACATTTAGCCCAGTGTATTATCTGTTCTTCCTTTTATATAGGGAAGATGAATAGATGCCTTCGTGAATGAATTTGTGACCATATGTATTGTTATAGGCAAGGGCATATGTATAGTGCCTTAGCAAAGCACACTATTGAGAATGATGATAGTCATCAGTTTAGATTTCGAGTGTTAGAGTTAATATATGATGATGAGAGGTTGGGAGACATATCTAATAGAACCGAGACAAAGGAACTTATATGGATTGTTAGGCTTAGAGCCCATTTGGGTAAGGGGCTAAATGACCATATAGCTATTAGAGCAAAACTGAGAAGTAGGAGACTTAGGAAATAATGTAGATTTTATTTGAGTTATTATGTATTTTTACAATGTTTTTAATATATTTCTGGGTTATATTTTAAATGTGTAAGTACACCTTTAAATGTGTAAATGTATGATTGGTTAGTTTGAATTTAATTGAGTATAAAAGGAAATGACCTCATTTGATCAGTTAGGTCTGATGAAGCAAATTTATTTGTGAAAGCGCTTATCATTTGTACAATAAACTCGGTGGATTTTATACAAAATGTGACTCCTGCTCTTTAGCTTGCTTGTATGTTTGCAATATATATATATATATATATATATATATATATATATATATATATATATATATATATATATACATACATATATATATGTGTGTGTGTGTGTGTGTGTGTGTGTATGACAGAATCCAAAAATAATTGAAAGTATTCAAATGTAGTGGGACTTGATCTGATCAGAAGTTTGTCATATTAACACCTAAAGTATTGAAATGTGTCCCAACTAGGTCTATTAATGTTGAAAGTAATTTGTTTAATTTTTTTACCTATTTCATTTGACTAAGCCCGATGTTTGTTCCTCGGCCACCACTCTACTATTACCTTCGGTGCACCCTCCCAGCACTGGCCATATGTTCATCTCTTTGTTACACAACCACATTGTTACTCTCCCGATTACCCTCCCCCCCCCTTTCTCACTTACCTCCACAAGGCGGTCGGATTAAAACCGGTCCATCCAACCCTGACAAGCCTCAAACCATAATTTCATACCCATTGCTCCATGCAACCCACACCCTCACGTCCACATTAACCACCCATCTTCCGGGTGCTAGGCCAGCCTGTTCACACCTCTACACATTAACCTCTCTCCACTACTAGGGACCCAACATGGATGTTGTCTCAACCCAAGCATATTCAGGCTTCCCTATATCCTAGTCCACATTACACACATACAATCTCTACCTTTGGAGACACGAATTATCCCAAATAATCCATTTGTATTTGTGGGTCGTCACATTTGGGATGGATCTGTCTTGGTTTCAAAATTACACTTAGCGAGTCAACAGTATTTATCCCACTGGTAGTATCTGGCCACCAGTCTGAGAAGCAGTGATATGTTCCCACCAATACCCAGCCTCATTTCCCAGTTCCACCTCACCGACAATCCAGCTTTGACCTTCCTAGCATGTCGCACACCCCCTCGACGTGCACTCAGCTGTTGTTTTCCTGTTGTCTTCCAGGTATACTTGGTGCACACAACTGCAGTTAACACGTGACTCATAACAGGTTAGGTTCCAGGTATACGTGATGGACACGTCCCCTGTATACACATGACACTACACGTTTCTCTCTGTTTTACCTTTGTAATGATAATGAAGATGCACACAGCACCTTGCAGGACTACAGGTCTGGCTTTATCATTGGACAGGAACTGTTTAGCTAATTTAAATAAACAGCTCAAAATATGTACATAATGTTTAAATGGCTGCTTGTATTACTGAAACATGTCTTACTGAATATGGATATTAAATAAGACAAAAGCGCTAAATAATACATGAGTTGCCGTTGTTTTCCTTTTAATTCCTTTTGAATGCTTTTCTGTCACAAAGTTCATTCTTAGTCATATACAGATATATATCTATAGATATAAAAGAGCACATAACAAATACATATATGACCACAGTCACCGTTAATGGGGGTGAGGGGGCACAAGCAACATACGTGTTACACGTATCAATATTCTACCCCCCCCAGCCAAACAGGTCTGCCCTGAAATACAGTACCAACTGGTGCAAATCCCATGAGCAGAACCTGACACTACATGGCCACAAGATGTTAACAGTAAGCCATGCCACCTGTATGATGTGAGGCTGGTATCGATAACATATACAGTACAGTCTGGCTGCCATAATGAATGTACAATGTGGAAGCAATAAAACATTCCTAAGATACATATACACAGACACAGGTATGCAGATACAAATATATGTCTATATATATATATATATATATATATATATATATATGCAACTACACATACACACACAGACGTATGTCTAGGAAGATACATAATTGGAGGGTGCACACTGCACTGAACAGCCAGTATCCCTACAGTTGCAACCTCATCAGATGGACAGTGTATGAGTCACCCATACCAAAGACAATTGTTGCCTGAAACATATACCCACGGACAAGTCAAATGATGTGACACAACACACAGGTTTGCATACGTTTAAAGATTTATTTGTGTACTAATACATTGGCATATGCCATGTCATATAGCTGTTAGACTTTGAAATACATACAAAGAGAGGAATGAAACCCTCAAACAGATAATTTATTACAGTAATCTGAAAGCATAACATATGTTGGTGTCCACGCCAAGGCCTTCAAGTAGTACAACAAGAAAGACAGACTGGGCCACAGGATAACAATCCATCAACAGAAAGTAATGCAGATATACAGGCCAGCAGCCTCTAACTACACTCTGTACTCAATCCCTAGGTGGAAAAGACCTAGGTTGACACAATGGGATGTATCTGTTACATAACAATCCATAAATGAAATCATCACAATTGCACTGACAAACAGAACGGGCTGTATGGCATTAATCAGTATTTTTTATCCGCAGTAAAGGAGGTAAATGTCCCACTGTACTCATCCCTCATTATACACATTATAGAGTACTACACACCATTTCGTATGCACCTCACGAGACATCTGCAACAGATGGAAGGCCACAGGAATACTACACTAAACAGATCACAGGCATAAAGCAGATGCCCTATGCTGACAATCTAGAAAACATCCAGCTATACTCTGTGGCATATCGTCTACTCAGAGGCATTCTCTGCTTAACATACAAGGCCATGACAAACCCTGTGTAATGACATCTGTCATAAGTGTATGTAATGCCATGTCCAATGCATCTGTCTATGTGCTGTCATTACAGTAGCAAGTGGTGTGAGTGTTATGTCTGGGATGCACTAGTATATGAGACCTGCACAGCACTGTTCTCTGTGTGAATGTGTTACATGCAGAGGTAGTAACCCAAGGTGAGTGATGTCACACTGGCATGTAGTGTAACATGGCGGTACTACTGTTGACAGTGCTGTGATGTGGGACCCATCCTGGGGCCTACTGGTCCACACTACCTTCAGGTGGAACCTCCTCAGGGGATGGTGTCCCTCCCCCCCGGGGGCATGCACAGACATGATCCTGTAACCTATGGTCAGGTTCAGGGTTTGGTGTATATGGAGCTACACACAAACCAGGGGGACATGCTACAGCACCATGAGGCCCTCAGTACACACTCACAAGGTCCACATGCTACTCCAGCTCAGCCTCCAGCCCAGGCACCTTTAGGTCCGTGAAACTGCTGTTGTGACTGTCAGTGGGTGGGAGTCGTGTTCCCATTGTGTCCATATGGGGGCTGATGTGGCTTCCATATTACAGACGACTCTCACCATCCAGGGTGTTTGCCCACCACATGTGTCATATACCACCCCTGTAGGCTCTTATCTCTATCTACCAAGCCAAACACCCGCCACAACTATACCTGCTATCCTTCCTCGAATTCCCAATCCCACCTTCACAGACAAGGACAATGAGGTCCCAACAAGGGGCTCACAAGTGACATTCCTGTCCACGTTGCACATAGTTACTGCTGTAAA
The DNA here is from genome assembly GCF_019279795.1 of Protopterus annectens. NCBI lineage: Eukaryota > Metazoa > Chordata > Ceratodontiformes > Protopteridae > Protopterus > Protopterus annectens. The sequence goes on from NC_056730.1 coordinate 1,020,033,558, forward strand.
TTTGTATGCATTGATATGTGTGATATCCCCCCCCACATAGCATGCAGCACTGTGCAGTAAAAATATGGAGCATTTATATATCTACACATGTATGTGTGTTTGTATATATCTAGACACAGACATGTATATATATCTCTATATATGTGTGTGTGTGTATATATATATATATATATATATATATATATATATATATATATATATATATATACATATATATATATAAAGTTATATATATCTGTATATATATATATATATATATATATATATATATATATATATATATATATACATGTAGGTGTCTGTATACATACATGTAGATATCTATAAATGAATGTACCCCATATATATATATATATATATATATATATATATATATATATATATATATATATATATATGGGGTACATTCAGACATCAGGTCCACAATCTCTAACTGTCCTTCCTGCACAGCTGGAGTGTTCTGCCTTGCTACAACACAGACAGGTGCCACATATGGACACAGCCTAACATTAGGGGGGTATATATACAGACAGATTGCAGGTACACCTATTACACACCTATCGCATTTCAGCATGCTACATTACACATTACCCTGAGTATCCTGCTAGTGCTGGGCTCTGGAACCCACATATCCATCATTATGCCATTAATTCCATCACCGGCTATTGTCCACACTGCTATACATGTTTTCCATTACACAACACACAGTATGATGGCTTATATCTTGTCAGTCAGTGCTGCTCTGCACAGTTGATGCCAATGGCCCACTACCCACAGGGACAGACTCTAGTGTCCATAGCATTTGTTCAGCTGAACATCATTACAACAATAACACCTGTTGGCACATATGAATAATCCAACATCATCTATCCCATTTAAATGCATGTATACTTCACATACCTGTTGTGTGACTCATGTCTGTTCACAAAATTCTTTTTGTAGGCCTAACCTATTTGGTTTTTTTTTTTTTTTTTGGGTCTCTGTCTGAGTGTCTCTCTCCCTCTCTCTCTCTCCAGTAACTGGATTGAGCTGCTTTGAATAGATTGTAACATGGCTTTTGTTAGGGAGGCACATGATCAGATGACGGCCTCTGCACCAATCAGTGTTCTCCACTTGTTACCTGCATGCAGCATTCTGTGTAGTACTTCCCATTAACACTGTCATGGCAATCCACTACTATAAATCCCTACATCATTTGGGCATGGTCCCTTTACCTTTCCTGTATGGTGGACATCCTTCCTGTGTGTGGGCAGCAGTGTTACAGACAGCAAGTAGCAAGACCTCTCAGAAGTGGAATTGCAGTCTTAAGACAGCTACATATTTGTATCAGCTTCAAGAACTGCAGACAAGGTATGAGTAGTGTTGGTATATGCATTGTATAGCACCAGTGTTGCAGGGTTTGTGTGTACATACTAGTCTATTATGGACTGCAGTTTGTCTGCATAGTTCTCATATGTGGGCTTATGTTTTGTCTGTCCACCACACAGGTCTTGTGTCAGCTATATCACTGGTAGTGTGTGTGTTGAGTGCTACAGTAGGTGGCGACATCCATTTGTGTTTATGACATCATATTCTTATCTAAGTGTGTTTTGCAGACTATCCTGTAACAACAGCAACATGCTCAGTGTATGACAACAGTATTTCACATATAGGCCTGTGTACTGGCCTCTGTCCTCCACCAACATACCAGGCTTTGTCCATATGACATGCAGTAAGGGGTTATGTGTTGGCCAATGATAATGTCATGCTGCTATTCCCGCCATCATTCCAGTGCTGTTGGGCACCCACACATATTGTGGGGAAGAGTCCATATATATGTAGGCTTCATCTGCACAACACATGTATGGCCCTTTGCAGTGCAGAGATCAGTGTATGTAACAGTGTTTTATGCTCCTGTAAGTCAGTCTGGTGGGGAGGGGGTAAGCACCATCATTAACCTAAGGTGTTACAACATGTGTGATATATCAGTAATAAGCTGGCTTAAGGTATATGGCTGTACATTACCATACATATCATCTTGTGAACATTGCTGGCCTACTGATTACTGCCATACAGCCTGTTCTGTTTGTCAGTGCAATTGTGATGATTTCAGTTATGCATTGTTATGTAACAGATACATCCCATTGTGTAAACTGAGGTCTTTTCACCCTAGGTATTGTTAACAGTGCCTGTGGTCATATATGTTTTTATGTGCTCTGTTGTATCTATAGATATATATCTATATATCTATCTATCTATCTCTATATATATATATCTATCTATATATATATATATATATATATATATATATATATATATACACATCTATATATATATATATATATATATATATATATACACACACACACACACACACACATCACACACACACACATATATATATATATATATATATATATATATATATATATATATATATATATATATATATATATATATATATATATATATGCTTAGCTGTAAGTATATGTATAGATATATATGTATATATGTATATATATATATATATATATATATATATATATATATATATATATATATATATATATATATATATATATATATATATATATATATATATATATATATATGTGTGTGTGTGTGTGTGTGTGTTTGTGTGTGTGGAGATATTTAATAGATAGATAGATAAATATAACAGCGAGAGAGAGAGAGAGGTATATCTCTATTTAGTTGTGAATATATGTACATTCCCTGTACCGCATGCTATGTTTGTGAAAACATCAGGCTTATGTATATTTACCATGGCTTAGTGCTACAACACATTGGCTCTGGTATGCAGAGTCCTGGGTTCGAGCCTTGCGGAGGCTGTTTATTTTGTTGCTGGGCAGAACAAGGGCCGTTGGATACAGAGTGATTAAAGCACTTTTAAGCAGTTGTAAGTGGATTTGCGTGACGGTAAACATTGCTAACTTCTGGTTACAGTTTCTTACACTCAGTTAGCTTCTAAATTGCTTAACCTGTGTAGGCAGTGCTTACTCCAGCACAAACAGGCTGAAACCTGCTTACTGCTGCTTAAAAGTGCTTACTCCTGCTTACCCCCACGCTAATTTCTTTAAAAGAAAAGAAAAAAGGGGTGATAGGAAAGTGGTGAAAAAGTGGCACAAAGAGGGAAAGACAGTAGGCAAGATAGCTAGGGATGTGCAGGAAGGGTGTAGGGAAGGTCCATAGCTGCCCATTTCTTCTACAGCAGCAGCTGTGCATACGCAATGAATTTGGAGGTACATTTGAATACTCCAACCCCTGAGAGAGGGGTGAGGACAACAATAATATGTTGTGATGCCAATTAGACCAGATTACATGTGTCCAGTGGACATGTATGCAAAATGGACAGCTATGTATGGAGCGTGATTATTTTTTTGAAAACAGATTGCCCCTTTTTTTTTTAAAGTGAGAGTGGGATGTTGGGAAGGAGAGTATATATGCTTGGAGAGGATAGGTTGGGTAGCATGACAGACAAGACAGCATACAGGGGTGGTATATGAAACATGTGGGGGGGACACCTTGGACGGGGAGTGGGGTTTGGAAATCACAAGCCCATGAGCCCCCAAATGGACACAGTGGGACTGAGGTCCACACTCATGGGCAGTCACCACTGCACCTTCACGGCCCCAAAGGTGGCTTTGCTGGGGGGCTGTGTAGGAGGGGCAGGCTCACCCTCTAATTGCACCACTCAGCCCTCAAGCTGGCGTAGCTGGTCTCAAAACTCCCTTTCAAGCTCCCTATGCACCACAGTCTGGAACTGACGATGGGTGACAGGTTCCTCTCTGCGCCCACTCCCGGAGGGGTGAGCCCCATCCCCTGCAGTGGTTCCACCTGAAGGTGGCACAGGGCCAACGGAGGAGGAGGTCCCAGGCTGGGCCCCAGATGTGCTGGTGCCTGGTGCCATGGCCAGCTGAGGTGGGACAGGTGGGTCCACTGGGACTGGCCTTCCCATATGAGCTATGTTGTAGCAGGTTTAAGAAAGATATGGGTAAGTAATAGTCAACAGCATTCAGGATTAGTTATAACAGCATGCATAGGTATTCCCATTAACTCAAAACACCAGATTTAAAACAGTTGCAGAGCAAGCAGAACACTTGCATATATGGAACAACAGTGGCCATTACAACAGCATGCAGGTTTCATTGATGGCAACAGACCACCAATATGGCAGTATTTTAACATGGCACATGCATAGAAAAAAATGTGAATAATTATAAACCAATAGGACGGGTTCAGGCACCTAGGCGGTGCAACAACCCACTGTAAGACAACTGGATGTGGACAGATGGCAGTATGGAAGTTTAGCTGCAGTAACAAATGCCTGCAGACAATTCCCTGCGAAAAGAAAAGAACCCCCTGCACCCTAACCACAGGTGTGAGACAAATACCCCGTATGTGATCTACACACTACGCCCCCTAGAAAACACTGTGTGCAACTAACACTGTAACATGTGCCTAGAATAGGATGCCAAGTGGGCAATAAAGTGGTACACTGAAACCTGTGTGCTGTGGGCAAAGCCTTTATTAATGCAAAATGTAAAATAATGTGGGAAGTGCTTGGTGCATACTAAACCATGATATAATCATAGCTTATAGAAATGTGCCACAGCACACAGGATTCAGTGTACCACTTTAATGCCCACTTGGCATCCTATTCTAGGCACATGTTACAGTGTTAGTTGCACACGGTTTTCTAGGGGCGTGTGTAGATCACATACGGGGTATTTGTCTCACACCTGTGGTTAGGGTGCAGGGGGTTCTTTTCTTTTCGCAGGGAATTGTCTGCAGGCATTTGTCACTGCAGCTAAACTTCCATACTGCCATCTGTCCACATCCAGTTGTCTCACAGTGGGTTGTCGCACCGCCTAGGTGCCTGAACCCCCAATAGGACATATGTCCCAACAAAAGTTTGGAGTGTACACATACCGATTGAGGTGTGTAATTGGGTTATTTTTGCACATATGGTAGGGGGTGAGAGGGAGAGTTCAATTAACAACTAATATATCCTTGTAGTTTTTACAACATTCTTAGCCACTGCATTGATTTGTCCCTTACATGTATTATTACACTACCCAATGGCCTTATATTGTACAATGGTATGTTTGTAGATTATAATTTACGTGACCTGTGTCTTGCATACAGGTGTGACAAGATGCAGGTATTAGTGCAACATATTTTGAGAATTGCTCTCAAAAACTTTGAGTGAGATGCTAGAATGACAGGTTTATTTTCATATACATTCTCTGACTATGTACAGGTCTGACTATCAGTTATATGTCATTAACGGTTGCCTACATTTCTTGCATCATCACACTGATTTTTCAGGGGAACAGGGTACCAGGCTGGTGATGTGGGCCATTTATCTGGACATGCTGGACAGATTGGAACAGTTGAGGGATATGAATATGCATACAACTTTCTATTTGAACATTCTAGCAAATTCTATACAGTTGTTGGGTGTAATTATGCATACAGCTTTCTATCTGAACATTCTAACAAAATCTGTACAGTTGTGGGGTATGACTATGCATACAGCTTACTAGCACTCCCGGGATTCAAACCCCTGCTGTGTGTGACAAAAACATTACAATTAACATCACAGTACACTGTGCTATCAGGGAATTGTTGTGAAGCTTTCTAATGTTTTCTGTCTAAGTCTCCCTCAGTTGTACAATATGACTGGCCTCTTGGCACTTCCAACATTGTTATACAGAACTTCATACACATTTTATCTGCATACCACACTGTGGGTAACACTGCTTAATACAACATACTATGTATAGAATGCAACACTATAACAACATATGAAAGAAGAGTAAACAGAAGCACTCCAGGGTTTATACCTTTATTCACAGAATATTACATCTTTATTTATACTGGTATGACACTTTCTAAGGCTCTTATATTTATTTGTTATGACAATACATGCAGAATAATTACTAACCTGCCTCACGATGCAGCCTTTGCAACCTAGCATCATGGGCTTGCTGGCACGCAGCCCGCTCATCTGCAGCTGTCAGAGAAATACAGTGATATTTAGCCATACCTATCCATAGTATACACAAGCTAGGCAATTATTAACTACTTAGCAGAATGAGTACTTACTCAGTACTGGGGCATTAGGCATCTGCCAAGATTCCTGGATCCACTGTTCCAGTACATCCCCCCTCCACTGCTTCAGGTCAGCATGGTGATGTCTGACCTGCTCACCAGAATGGGGGATACCTGTGGCACTGGTGAGGTCACGGGCGAGACTGTCCCAGGCCTCCATTTTATACTGCGAGCCCTGGTACTGGCCCTGCAGTAGTCTCTGCACATTGTGTTTTACCAGGAGCCATACCATGATTTTTGACTCCTGGATGTCCCAGCACTGCACTCTAAATCGAGTGCTTTCACCCACTCCAGCCATTCTGCCTGCAGTAGGAAGCTACAACCAGTTATGGGAAGTATTCCCACCTGTGGGATTTAAATAAGGCCAATTTCCCAGACTTTTCTGTGATTGGCTGGTTTTGAATAGGCTAAGCTATGGGCACACCCGCTTACCTAAGGTTGGCAGTGCTTAAAGAGGTATACCAATAGGCAGATTGAATTGGCTGCCCTACACATTGCACTTACTAAGCTGAGCTGTGCAGTGCTTAGCATTGCTTAATAGATAATTAGCTTTATATTTGCTTTTTGGCAGTGATTTATTATTCATTACAGGTTATATATGTGTCTGGTATCCATGATTCATGTGTACATAACCTGTACTGCAGTACTCCACTTCACATATTTATGTGATGTAGCTGGGTATACAACATAAGGCTGTATAGAAAGTCCTTTCACATGTTCAGCTTGTTTTCCTATGGAGAGGTTTGTTTATTAAAACCTCAATCTTATCTACTGTTGTGTTGGCTTAGTAGTTAAGTACTGTGACTGAAGAGTACAGGGTCCTGTGTTCACAACTTGCAAAGCCTGGTTATTTTTTCCTTCCCAGAATGGCGGCTGATACATACTGAGTGATCAAGGCACTTTTGAGCACTTGTAAGCAGGTTTGCGTGGCTTTGCGGGAGGGTAAGCAATGCTAACCTCCGGTTACATATGCTTACAGAGAATTAGCTTTGATCTTGCTTCACCTATGTGCACATTGCTTACCCCCACACAAACGGCCTTAAACCCACTTACTAGTGCTTAAGAGTGCTTACTACCACTTACTAGTGCTACATTTTAGACAATAATGGTGTAATGGTTGTTAGGGAGGTGGGAAATTTGAAGAAATGTATGGAATTATCATTCATTACACAGTTTACCTTCCATTTGTATCTGTGATACTGTATGGTTCACGTGATTATCTGTGGACTTTGCAACATTATGACACTGACTCCTCACATCTATATTAAATGCAGCATTGCAGTTCAGAAATATATATTTATTAGGTTATGCAATAAAAATATCATAAAAAGTGATTTGGAAGGGAAAATGGAATTGACTGCAGTGGGACTCGAACCGGGAATGACTGCTTGTAAGGCGAATGCTGTGCCCACTACACTATTGCTGTACTGCTTCATTGGCATATATCTTGCTTTTTATCCTCTTTCTGCTATTTAACCTGTATTAACCATAGCTAAGCCATGGGCAAACCCGTGCACCTATGGTTACACTTCGTCCGTTTTATTAAAAAAAAACTTTTTATTTTTGTTCTTTAGTATTGCTTTTATACATGTGGGGGATGTTGATGGGGATATGCATACATCTATGAGTGGTCTTGCTCATTGTTTACTATCATTCTGCAGTCCTTCATTGCAGGAGCATGTATATTGTGAGAGTTCTGCTCTCAGACACGCCCCCTGCACTCGTCCATGCTCCATGTAGGATTAGGAGCTCAGGCAGCGCGCCTTCATTAATATGCATGGCTCGCTGCCGTCAGGCTTCTAAACAGCTGATTCCATGCATGATTACCTTAGTCATGCATGGAAGGCTAGCAAATCTGGGGGACAAAGTCAAACAGATTAGGCATGTCTGCAAACAACTGCAAGCAGTGCAGTGGATGAGTTGCTCAGATCTACAGTAAAGTAATGGAACCTATAAGGGATGGATGTTCAATTATACTGCAATTGGAAAGGTGGTCTTTATACTATGAAAAGCAAAAAAAAACTATTACCTTAGGGGTTAATGGCAGGAATCAGGTGTGTCTGTATTTAGAAATAACCAGATCATCTTGATAGCTTGATTGAGAAGGCAGACTGGTGTTTTTTGCTAAAATCTAGGAAATGCAGGAGGGATGAATAAATTTAGTTTACATTACAGAATTATAGAAATAAAAGCACTGCAAACTTTTATAAAAGTAAAGAATATGTCCCTGAATCATGTGTGGATGCTGTTTTGTTTTATTAATCTGTTGTTTTGTTGGTTATTTTCTTTGGCAAGAGCTCAGAAAATAAGTCCACTGGGAATGCACAAGACAGCACACAGGTTGCAGTAGAAGAGAAAATGACTACATGGATAAATCATTTGCGCAAATAATCTGAAAGTGTTCCTAAAAATGTCTGATCAGACCTGAAGAGAACATAAAAAATAACCACAGGTTCATCAGACTCCAGACCTATGACTATACATACAAACATCTTATATATCCTTACCACAGACTGCCCATATTGACAGAAGAAATTCATCTTTGGTGATGTTACCACTTACCCTCCTTCACCTCTGTTATAGCATGTGTAGCCCTGCTGTGACTCTTGTTCATGGAACATATGATTTTTATATTTGTTGGCATTAAACAATTAAACTCTACTGCCTGGCATTCCCACCATGCCCATGTTACATCCTTTTAGAACTCTGTCCATTTTACATCATATAGCCTACTCCATTACATGTTTATATGCTGAATCTTAACACTGTCTTGCCAAGCAGTTTCTGATTTCACTGAATGACATTCATGTAACTCTATGATTTGATGATTTGACTCTGTTTTGTCTGCTATTCTGAGCAGTCACTGGCTGCAGACTCACCGTGGAACAGTGGCTGTTCATGGTGGAAGAAGGCAGACAGAGGTTATAATGCAAAAAGGCTGTCACTTTGTTCAAAGGTCTTCTCATCTACTATCAGTGGTATTACTTGTTTAATATTGCATGATCTCAATTTGACCTAAGGATGTGTAATATTAATGAAGGAATATCACAGGTAGTTACTGTCAAGAAGGCAGTGAAGTAACTAGCCATAAGGGGAATGCATTTGAAAAGTCATGGCTGACTGCTGCATTCTAGTCGCCTTTTCTAATATCCTAATGTCCTGTGTGAAGCTAGATCATTTGTGTTTTGAACATTCCTTCCACAGTTCTGTGTTACTAAAGGGTATTAAGCTTTTCTGCTCTTCATTATAAATCTTTATTCAATAATTTCACATTATAACAGTTAAAAACATAAGTGTAGGATATATTTGCATCTCTACTATTACTTATGAAAAGAAGAAAATAGTATATTACTTGTATAGTGCACTGCTTGTACCAATACTGAAGAATGTGATCAGTGTTTCACCTTATACCTGTTTTACACTAGTCAGTAGTCAAAGGTCTATAGTTCATAGGCTCATAGGTAGGTACTAGGCTATTGGCCCTAAGGCCTATATAAGCCTAGCCAAAAAGGTACCCTGGCTTTCGCCACCCAAGAAAATTATTTTCCTGTGCCCATGTCAGGCAGAATGACAGAAGTGATCCCCGGAGTGAATTTCCTATCTCCCATCCAATCATCAAGATTTTTATTGAAGAGTGCTAATGAGGAGATTCATTTGATATAGATAGGTAGTTTGTTCCAGAGTATGGGAAGTCTCTGGGTGATGTGACAAGGATTAGGTCCCTAGAGTGTGTAGCTCGGAGGGATTGGGATTTCTTTAAGTGGAGCATGTCTAATAGCTCTTGGTTTGACATAGCTTTATATGTTAGGCAGAGATTGCCTCTGAGTAGGTGATATGCGATAGAGTAAAGCTGGAATTTTTGAGATGGTCTGCATAGGGCATCTGTTTGATGCTAGTAATCCTCTTTGTGAGGTATTTCTGTGGCCTTTCCAGTGGTTGTAGATGTTTGTGAGTTACATACCAAAAGGGGCACTGTATTCTATAATGGGTCTGTGATGCCCATGCCTTGACCCAGCAATCAAGGAGCCTCAATCCTCACCACTAACACCAAAGAGGGTGTCTCATATATGAGGAAAGGATAACAAATATACACAGTAAAGTGCAATTTCCCTTAAGAGCACACAGTGATTAGTCAGTCCGGGACTGGTCGCTCCCTTGCTCTTCAGGTCCCCAATAAGACTCCACACTGGCACAGCTATAGGGTCCAGATCTCAGCCTAGCTGGGCAAGCTAAAATCTCCAGCACCCTCTCTGTCCAACCACTGTTTTGTGTCCCTGCCCAAGTAGCTGACATGCACACACTTTGAGATAAGAATTTACACAACCACACAGACACTTCTGGAAAAGGCTGGCACAGGTTCTCCAGCTGTGCCCCTTTTACCCAGACTATATGGTAGTAATCCTGCCATCACCCAGCTAATATTTATCAGCTACTCAAAGGTCCTTAAAAGGGTGTCCAATTATTACTGTGCAAAATTATTGTCCAGTTGGTAGATATGACTAAACAATCAAGGCTTATTAGAGTGACTTGCTACAGTAAACTCTATAAATATGCAATGTACTCTAGAGCTTAACTTATCTCTACAAACCAGCCACAGTTAAAAGGTTTTAAAATATTTAATAATAAATAATTAAAACCACAAGACAATACTTTCTACTACACAGTCAGTGCTAGTCAAGAGTTCAGAGATCACACAGAAATACTTAAAATAATTCAATAGTACAGTTCTGACATAACAGAAAAACACTTAGTCTAATATTTCTAGTTCTAGCTATCTCTAAAAGAAAACACAAGTCTAAGATAACTTACATAAGACAACAGGCAGAGGGCTGTGAGTTGGATGATCAAGACAAAAATGCTTAATTACTTCTGATTCTCTCAGTTTAAATTGCTATTGCAGTTCTGATAAATGTTACATCATTCGTTTACCCTTTCCTGGAGTTCCCAGGCTATACATTAACTGCATTTACATTCTTAATATTGCCCTTTTGTTATCTTGCAGCTTGTCAGGAGACAGAGCAATAAAAATACATTTGCATGTTTAAATCTAGGAATTTAACTCTTGGTTAAAACAATAGAAAGAATTTCTTCATCTAGACTTTTCAGCACCACTGTCTACTTCAAAGGGTCACCACATGCTTTACTTTGGTCAGTAGAGTGCACTGTTGTCACATTTATTTCCAGTTCCACATGTAACAGTATTTCTTTACATTTAAGACAACAAGCCTATAGTTTACATTCATATTTACAAATGACAGAATTATCTGCAAAATTCTATCTGTCTAGGCTGGCAGCCTTCACCCTTCTCTGCCAGTCTTCACATTTATTTCCCCCCTGGAGAACTCAAGCTAGTTTTTCAAGTAACCCTTGAGAAATGCCACTTGAGAGGGTTAGGTCTATCTGGGTGCACCTCACCCCATTCCCTATCTTGAGAGCCCATCTGCATTGGAATTGCCACTCCCGCTGCGGTGCTGCATTGACATATCATATGCTTGCAACCCTTGGCTCCATCTTAGTAACTTGGCATTTTAATGGCTGGCTCTGTTTAACCATGTTAGGGGGTTGTGATCTGTCATAACAGTGAATTTCCTTCCATACAGATAAGGCTGAAGTTTCTGCAGTGCCCACACTATGGCTAGACATTTCTTTTCTACCGCTGCATAGCATTCCTCCCTGGGTTGGAGATAAACCAATGGGTGCTCTTCCCCCTCTGAAGAAATCTGACTAAGTACAGCCCCCACCCCCTGGTTTGAAGCATCCACCTGCACAACAAATTATTTGCTGTAATCTGGACTGGCTAACACAGGGGGTCATCCCAAAGCTTCTTTAAGCTTCTGAAATGCCTACTCACATGATGGGGTTCACACTACCTTATCTGGCCTGTTCTTCTTGTCAGATATGTGAGGGGAGCAGCTATAGTATTATAACTGGGGATGAACATTCTGTAGTACCCTGCTGTCCCTAAAAATGCCCTCACCTGCTGCTTAGTAACAGGTGCATGCCATGCCTGAATGGCTTCCACTTTGGCAGGTTCAGTCCTTATCTTACCACTCTCCACTCTATGTCCTAGGTAGGAGACCTCCACCATACCCACCTGACATTTGCCCAGCTTAATGTAAAACCCTGCCCTCTGTAGTCTACCCAGCACGTCCCTGACATGCTGAAGGTGCTCTGGCCAGGAATGGCTGTAGATGGTAATATCATCTAGGTAAGCAAGGGCAAACCCTCCTACTAGGATATTATCTACCAGCCTCTGGAAAGTTGCTGGGGCATTCTTCATCCCAAAGGGCATCTTTGTGAACTCATACAAGCCAAAAGGAGTCACAAAGGCTGACTTCTCTCTAGCACTGTGAGCCAAGGGCACCTGCCAGTAACCCTTGGTAAGATCAATGGTTGTAAGATACTTAGCCCCACCCAGCTGCTCTAGGGCCTCATCTGTCCTAGGCATGGGGTAAGCATCCGACTCTGTGTGACTATTTAATTTCCTGTAGTCCACACAGAACCTGGTGCTGCCATCCTTCTTTGGCACCAGCACCACTGGGGAGGCCCAGGGACTGTTGGAATCTTGAATCACCCCTAGTTCCAACATCTCCTGTACCTCTTCCCTCAGAGTCTGTTTGACTCTCTCAGGCACTCTAAAATGGGCCTGCCTAATAGGCTTTTAGGGTCCTGTATCCACCTGGTGCTGCACCAGGTGGGTGCACCCTGGTTTCCCATTGAACATGGCCACAAATTCCTGCAACACTGCTTGGATTTCTCAAACCTGGGTAGGAGATAGCTGCTGGGACATTGCTACCCCTTCCACTGAGGTGTCAGCCCGAGCCTCACTGAGGAGATCAGTCCCCAGATCTCCCTCTGACTCCTGCAATCCACTGCAAATGCTCAGCACAAGGGCCTCCCTATCATGTTAAGGTTTCATCATGTTAACATGGTATAATTTGTGCCCCTGCTGTCTGCCTAGCAATTCCACCATGTAGTTAGCATCACTTACCTTTCTTACCACCTTGTAGGGTCCCTCCCAAGCTGCTTGCAGTTTGTTGTGTCTGACAGGAATGAGAACCATTACATGCTGCCCCACAGCATACTCTCTAGCTCAAGCATTCCTGTCATACCACACCTTTTTCTGTTATTGGGCTTCTGCCAGGTTCTCCTGGGCCACCCCATGAGTTCCCTGAGCCTTGTCCTGTGGTTTAGGACATATGCCACAGCAGACTCCTTGCGAGACTCGCACTCACCTTCCCACTCATCTCAAAATAAATCTAGAGGTCCCCTCACCCTATGCCCATACAGCAACTCAAAGGGTGAAAACCTATGGATTCCTGGGGAGCCTCTCTGTAAGCAAACAACAGATGGGGCAAATATTTGTTTCACTCCCTCTTAAACTGATCTGCAAATGCCCTTAGCATGGACTTGATTGTAGAGTTTAACCTTTCAACAAGACCATTAGTCTTGGGATGATAGGGGGTAGTCCTCATGTGCTTCACCCCATAGGACTTCCACAGACAAGCCAGCAGGTCTGACATGAAATCGGCACCTCTGTCAGTCAGTATTTCTTTTGGGAAACCTACTCTGCTAAAAATTTCTAACAAAGCATTTTCCACCTTCTCTGCCTCAATGAAGGACAAAGCCACTGCCTCAGGGTATTGTGTAGCATAATCCACTACCACTAGGATATACTTTTTCCCTGTGGAACTTGGGGTATTCAGAGGACTCACAATATCCATAGCTACCCTCTGAAATGGCTCCTCAATCACAGGCAAAGGCATCAAAGGACCTCTCACCTTGTCTCCTGCCTTGCTTACCTTTTGGCACTGCTCACAGGTCCTACAGTACCCTGTTACATCTCTGGAAATTCCAGACTAATAGAAGTTCTGCATAATATGCCTCTTTGTATGTTTTATGCCCATATGACCTGCAAAGGGAATATCATGGGCTATGGCTAGAAGTGCCAGATGGTAAGCTCTAGGCACTACTAACTGCTGTACTCTCTCACCTTCTAGCCCTTCCTCAGGGGTCCACTCTCTGTACAGTAACCCTTTGTCGCAGTATACAGATTTCCCCTTCCCTTGAGAATCAGTTGCCTCCCTAGCTACCTGCATCAGGCCTTGCAATGTAGGGTCTGAGAAATGAGCCTGTCTCAACTCTCTCCTTGTAACCCTTCCCCGCTCCCCTTCCAAAGGAAGTCTGGCATCCTCTGACAGTGGTGCCTCACTGTCAGCCTGGGTACTCCTACTCACCTCTACCTTTGCAGTCACTCTGTCCAAGGGACCATCAATACCCACAAGCAGCTGTGGCTCACCTTCAGTCTCACTGCTATACTGTAGCTCACTCCCCTGAAGTAACCACCTTACCAGTCCTGGCTGCAAGTATGCAGTCTGTCTGGGTCTCCTGCAGGCTATCAGACTTACATGCTTGTCTCCAAGCCTGACTGATTGTAACTGCACAAACACAGGGTACTGCACTATCAAAATAATTCCCTATCAGGACATCTGCAGGTATAGCCTCAAGCACACCTACTTGCTGGCTTCCTTTTCCACCCTCCCAGTCAAGGTGAACCCTAGCCAAATGTATTTGAATTGGATCCCTCCTAAAGCCCTGACTGGAGTGGACTGCCCAGGCAAGTAGTACTCCTCTGTAACCATTGTAGGCTTTACAATGGTTATATCAGAGGCTGTGCCTCTCTTTGCAATGGCCTCTTTGTCATTCACTACAATAGGATATAGCCTCTGGTGGTATTTTATTATTGGCATTTTGTCTTTCCCACTTACTGGCTTCATCACCTTTGGTTCCCCACCTTGCCTCCATGGACACCTGTATGCCACACTGGTTGCATTCAAAACATTTAACCCTAGTTCCTGGATGTTTACCTGGACTAGTGGCTTCCCCTGCTACTGGCAGACTCTGTTTTGGCAGTCTGTGCTGCCCACCATGGGTTCCTTTAGACCCATGAACAGTACTAGGGGTCCCCTTCCTGTGCAGGACTGCTCTGCTTGCCAGGTATAGGTCTCCCTTCTTCCCCAACTCATCTGAAGTAGCACATTGTCTATCAGCTAACCAGATCCTCATGTCCTCAGGCAAAGTGCTAAGGGCTGGTTCCCTCACCAAAAGGTCTACCAGCCCTTCAAAAGTGGTGACCTGACATCCACTCACCCACCTATGGAAATAAGTGCTCAATTCAGCAACATATTCACACACACTTTCATCTGCCTTGTGTCTGTGCTCATGAAACTTTTTCCTATACGTTTCAGGTGTTGGCTTAAACAGTTCTAAAAGACTATTTTTACAGCAGTATACTCAAAACATGCAACATCAGACATTTTGGACAGAACAGTTACAGCTTTACCATGGAGTAAGGGGGTCAGGAACCATACCCAGAGCCCTTGGTCAACTTCATACTGTTTACATACCCTCTCAAACATATGAATGAAATTATCAAAATTATCCCCCTCTTTAAACTGCGGAAGACGTTTACTGACCTTAAAATAATTCAGTAGTACAGTTCTGACATAACAGAAAAAAACTTAGTCTAATCTTTTTAGTTCTAGCTATCTCTAAAAGAAAACAAGTCTAAGATAACTTACATAAGACAACAGGCAGAGGGATGTGAGTTGGATGATCAAGACAAAAATGCTTAATGCCTTCTGATTCTCTCTATTTAAATTGCTATTGAAGTTCTGATAAACATTACATCATTCTTTTACACTTTCCTGGAGTTCCCAGGCTACACATTAACTGCATTCACATTCTTAACATCTCACTTTTTTTATCTTGCAGCTGGTCAGGAAACAGAGCAATAAAAATACATTTGCATGTTTAACTATAGCAATTTAACTCTTGGTTAAAACAATAAAAAGAATTTCTTCATCTAGACTTTTCGGCACCACTGTCTACTTCAAAGGGTCACCACATGCTTTACTTTGGTTAGTAGAGAACACTCTTGTCACATTTATTTCCAGTTCCACATGTAACAGTATTTCTTTACATTTAAAACAACTAGCCTGTAGTTTACATTCATATTTACAAATGACAGAATTATCTGCAAAATTCTATCTGGCTAGGCTGGCAGCCTTCACCCTTCTCTACCAGTCTTCACAGGGTCTGAGTGACAAGTAGAGGGGAACAATGACATTTTTTCCTAGATGAGAAACCTTTTGTGATGAGGTGTGCCACATAGAAGAATTTCCTGACTACCGTGGTGATGTGATTAACAAAGGAGAGACTACTGTTCACCTGTGTCCCAAGGTATCTTATCACACTTTCAGTGTTAAGTAGACTACCGCCTGTGTGGTAGTTCATGAGTATAGAGGTTTTACTAAAAAGGGATGGCAATGCACTTTTTGGCATTGAGCTTGAGGCCATGGCTTTGACACCAGGCATCTGTCTCAGTGAGGCCCTTTTGTAGAATGTCCACATTGTTAGGAGTTTCTATTATGGCTCCTAGTTTGCAGTCATCTGCGAACTTTGTTAGCCAAATACCTTCTGTGTTAGCCTATACTTCAGAGAAGTAAATACCAAACAGGAGAGGACCCAGGACTGAACCCTGTGGTTCTCCATTTGTTACTGGTCTGAAGTCAGATTTGGAGTCTGCTACTTTCACAGTGTGGGTTCTGTCAGTGAGCCAATTGGCAACCCATCTTGGGACATAGGGATTTATACCTAGTTTAGTGAGTTTATCTATAATTCCAAAATGGGGGATGGTGTCGAAAGCCTTGGCAAGATCTAGATAGGCTGTGTGAACCACCTTACCCTCATCTACGGCTTTGGTGACCACTTCAAAGAAGTCTATCAGGTTTAGGAGACATGATCTGCCTTTTACAAACCCGAACTGGGTGGGGTCCAGAGTATGGAGATTACCAATGTCATTGTTTATACGTTCCATGATGATACGTTCCATAGCCTTGAGACCAGACTCATCAGTCTAATGGGGCAGTAGTTCCCAGGGTCTGTGGTGACTCTCCCTTTGTTGAGTGGGATGACCGTCACTGTGCGCCATTCAGTGGGCACAAAGCCTGAGGTAAGGTGATGAGTGAACATGGTACTTAGGTGTGGTGCCAGTTCATTCTGTAATTTGTGTAGAACGCAGCCTGAGATTTTGTCAGGTCCCATGGATGCTGTGTTCTTCGCTTTGGAGAGTGTGTTTTTTACCTGTGTAGGCATGATTACAGGAACTTTGCATTCTTCCAGTATAGAGATGGGCCCTTTATGGGGCGAGAGGGGTATAAAGCTAGCACTGAACCTAACTGCCAGGATGTTGGCAATAACAGTTGGTTCTGTATATTTAGTGCCACTGTGCTGTAACTCAGAGCAGAACTGAGTCTTGCCATTGAGATTCTTGACATAGCTATAGAATGCTTTGTGGTCGTCTTTAAAATCAGTGGTGATTTTGTTTTCATAACTAGCTTTGGAGGATTTTATGAGGGATCTCAGCTTCTTACTGAGGCTGACCAGGGAGTTCCTCTAATCATGGGATTTTACTCTTTTTTGCAACAGTTTCTTTCTTTCTTCTGTTGTAGAGTTTGTTTATGGCAGGGGACCACCAGATTGGCTTCCTTTTTCTGGAGGATAGCATCTTGGTTCTGTTAGGGATTGCACGCTCCATGCACTCGTGTAAGTGCTTACAAAGTGCATTTGTGTAGGCTTCAGCAGTCGTACCTCTATTGTCCGTCTGCATGGGTGTCATGAAGTTTGCCACTTCTGTCATAAGAAGCGTGAAGTTGGCTTTGGAGAAAATTTTTACGGTGGTTTCCCTAATGGGGGGTGAGGGCGGGATGTGGATGTCTAGGGTGATTAGCTTGTGGTCAGATCTGACCAACGAGGAACTGACCTCTGGTGGTTGCCCATGTTGGTAATGACCAGGGCTAGGATATTGCTTCCCCTGCTAGGGGTGTGGATAAGTTGATCCAAGGCATTGGAATTTATGAATTCCAGAAAACATTGAGCAAAAGAGTTGGTACATGAGTAGTTTTCCCAGTTAATGGTGGGGTAGTTGAAATCACCCATTATTATGGTGATAGGTTGTACCCTAATATTTTCGAGTGTATCAAGAAATGAGTAGTGGGAATGCTGGGGCATGGTGGGGGATCAGTAGCAAGCTACAATTTGGATTGCGGTCTTGCCCAGAGTTTGTTGCACTTGGATAATCTCGGATGCATTATGCTGAGCAACTAGCCTGGAGGTGTGGATATCCTTAATGAATATGGACACGCCTCTGCCTTTAGTGTTTCGGTCTGGGTTAGGTGGCCGAAAGGTGTGGTATGAATTATAGCCTGGTAATGCAGGGGTGCTCTCTGGAGCCTTGAACCAGGTCTCTGTCACTGCACAGATGTTGATGTTCTCCATTTTAAGGAGTGCCTCAAGTGAGTACATTTTGAGGTTTAGACTTCTAGCATTGAGTAGCATTACCCTCAGATTTTGCTTGCTTGTACCTGTTACAATGGTGAATTTGTCATTTGAACCTTGCCTAAAAAAAGGCACTATAAGGATGGCAAGAGCCTTAGCCAGTATCTGGAATCCCAAGGGTGACAGGTGCAGGTGTCTCTGGCAAAGCATCATGGTCTGTCGATCATGTCATCCCAGGCAGACAGATACTGGATCCCCTTAGAATGACACCAAAAGCTTAGCCAATTGTTGAAGTCAATCATTTTGTCCTTGTACTGTGGTGTCATTCTGGGTGATGGGAGGATGCTACTCAGGGCTAGGGTCATACCTGCCTGGGCTACAGGATCAGAAAGCTCCTCCATGTCTCTTTTCATGTAGTCCAGGGAGGTATGTCTCAGGTCATTCACACCAACATGGACAATGACAGAGTCATATTTGTACTTGTTGTGGAGTGACCTGAGTGCATGCATTATGTTTCAGATCTTGGCACCCGACAGGCAGCTGACAGTAACTTTCTCCTTGTTTAGCCTGGTGAGTGGAACATCAGTGCGCCTGACTATAGAGTCACCTATGACTAGAGTGTTGGGTACATTGTTATGCCTTATCGGCTGTGGTTGCATGGCACACTGAATTTGTGGGCTATGTGTCTTTTGGGTTGTGTTGGGGGAGTGGAGGTTGCTTGCGTTTCTGCTTTGGAGGTCCCTGTTGCTTGGGCAGATTTTTATGGAGAGCCTCCGTGAATGTAGATGTGTGTTTTTTGTTTCTATGTGTGTGTTTTGGTGGTGTAGGTTTTGAGGGACTATGATGAGTGTGGTGTGGTGCAAGTATTTACCTTCTCCTCTTGACTGTTTAGTCCAGTCTTGGGTGAAGAGAGTTTTGCTTCCAGTTTGGCTATGTAAGTGCATCTCTCACAGGTTGTAGTGCTGGGTGGTAGGAGGAGAGGGTTGTCTGTGTACATGAGGCAATTGCTGCATTGCCTCAAAATGCCCAGATTCATTAGGTAGACAGGAGAAAATACCAGGAACTGACCCTTAGACATGCCGGGATAGGTGCTTATTTATTAAGTACTAAAAACTGTTTTCTTCTAGACAAGTGAGGAAAGTTGATTACTGTAGTAATTTGTAGCTTATTTAGTGCTTGCAACGAGTTCCAAACAAGTGCTGAACTCAAAGAAACAGATTTTATTGCTAAAACTAAAACTGGCTAGTTCTAAGGGAAAATTCAAAGAGCAGACATTATGGCATCGAGAATACTTTAATCCTTGCTAAGCGGTGATGCATAAAGTGTTTTTTTTTAGATAAGCTACCTAGTGCTTACCACTCCCACTGATAAGCTAGAAGGCCTCTCTCCAACACAGAAAGGCTTGGGGTCTCAGAAACTTACAAACAGTCTTGGATACAGCAAATCTGTATCTGGACTAGACTACTTACAGGAAAAGCAGGAAACAAGCTTAGAAAATTTTTTTGGTAAAGTGGAAAGGGAGAAAGGAGGAGCAGAAGATAATTCAAGGTTAAGAAACTAAGTGGGTTGGCCTTCTCAAATGTTCTTCCTGTATTAGGTAGAAATATGTAATGACACCAGACTGGGAAGAGTGTCCCAATCAAATTTACAGTAGGGGTGGGCAACTGCAAAGCCACCAAAAATTAGAACAAACAAACCCAAACAGATGCTTAACAATTGTAGAAAATTTCTAGTTAATACCTCACACACAGTGAAACTAGCTAGAAAGGTTTGCAGCAGACAATAAAAGTGTTGTAAATAACTCGTAAAAATAAGCAAAAAACAGGATACTTAATGTTATATATCACAGATCAGTTTGCTCAGTGCCTTTCCTCCGATTAGCTCAGTGTGAAATGGCAGAAACACTCACAAGTTAACTTCTTAAGTAACAAAGTTGAAACCTGAAACATCTTTGTAAAAAGTTTGAAAGAACCAATGAGGTGCTTACTCCAAGCCATAGTCTAGGTAACCCCAATCAGCCAATGACCATAAACACTTCACTCTCACTGAAATGCTATACTGGCTTTGGCTAAACTAAGATGGCCTGGAACATATGCTCAGACACACAGCCTCTACCAACAAACATCTAGGCCCAAAACACAAGCCTGAATATGGACAATGCTACAACTACCCACACTTCTCAGGTAGAAAAAATTGCAGAAATGTTTAAACAGATAAAGGAGTAAGGAGACTATAGAGAATGCTTTTAACTGCAAACAATTAAGTTATATGATACACTCATTGGCAGGAAATCAGAACAAACAAACCCAAAAAGATGCTTAACAATTGTAGGAAAATGTCTAGTTAATACCTCACACACAGTGAAACTAGCTAGGAAAGTATGCAGCAGACAATAAAAGTGCTATAAATAACTCGTAAAAATAAGCAAAAAACAGGATACTTAATGTTATAGATCACAGATCAGTTTGCTCAGTGCCCTTCCTCCAATTAGCTCAGTGTGAAATGGCAGAAAAACTCACAAGTTAACTTCTTAAGTAACAAAGTTGAAACCTGAAATGACTTTAAAAAGAAGCTCAAAAGAACCAATGAGGTCCTTAATCCAAGCCGTAGTCCAGGTAACCCCAATCAGCCAATGACCATAAACACTTCACTCTCACTGAAATGCTATACTGGCTTTAGCTAAACTAAGATGGCCTGGAACATGTGCTCAGACACACAGCCTCTACCAACAAACAACTAGGCCCAAAACACAAGCCTGATTGTGGACAATGCTACAAACTGCAGAAATGTCATAGGTGATGGGTTTAACTTACTCCCATTTTTCCTTCTGGATTTCAATAGAATAAGGCAATATGCATTCATTACCTAATTATGGTTTGTCCCACATCCTAAGATAATTGGAGGTATCAGAACACTCTTTTTTGTCATAGATACCTAATTTATCCTCACAAATAATTTTTTTGTCCTCATCAGAGGATACTGACCTTGTGCCAAGTATGAGTAAGTGGTTACTTCCAAGATGGCTGCACACAATTTCAGCTTTCCCAGTGTGAAAAAAGAAACAGAGACAGGGGCTAGTAATTCTGCCAACTTTAGTAAAACTTAATTATTGGCTAGTAAGTACACTGCCTGGATGCCAGCAAAGAAGGAACTTAGAGACCCTAAAAAAAATCAATAAGAAAAGGTGAAGAGAAAACACTGACTGGAAATATTTCCACAGCTGGTTAGCAAAAAGCAGTTTAAGCTCCAGCACTGGTACAAGAGATGGCTTCCAGTAATTTAGAGGAACATTACATCAAATGTATTCAGAGGTGATTAAAATAAATGAAACATTGATGGGGTATATCAGCTCAAATAACAAAAGGCTAGAAAAAATGGAAGAAGCTTCAAGCAGCTATTCAGATGAACTGATAACACTGCAAAAATTAGAGGTCAAAATGAAGAAAAGGCTGACTGAGCATGAAACTTCTGAAGAAAAGCTTTTTCAGAAAATTGTAGAGTTAGATGACAAAGGATGCAGAGAAAACCTGAGATTTTCTGCTGTACCAGAGAAACTCGAATAAATAGACTGTATTAGTTTAATGAAAGCACAAATAAGCAACTGTATTAGTATTCCACAGCAGGATTTGTTAATTGAAAGGGCACATTGATTCTATGCTCCAAATCTGGCCATGAGAAAGCAGCCAAGACTTGTATTAGTAAAGATGGAGTCATGCCAGCAGAAAGAGTTGATAATGACAAAACTGGGGCAGACAGACAAAGTATTAAAAATTGGAGACAGTACAGTATTTGTGGGAAATAATTACTCACTGCAAATCAGGTAGAAGAGGAGTAAATTTATACCAGCAATCAGGGAATGTCAAGAGGCAGGTATGATTTAAGCTACTGTATCCAGCTGTCTTCAGAGTATTTTTATGGAGGATTAATGATATTTTTTGATGCAGAACATGTTGAGGAGGAAATACAAAAGTTTGCCCAACAACAATTACGCAATCAGACAGAAGGGGACTTTGTTCTCATTCTTCTCATAATAAAGCTCATGGAAAGACTTTGCCAGTGAAACATTTTCCAATGTTCCAAAGAAAAACGCTTGGGAGATAGAAAAAAAGTGCAGATGTTGTCTAGAAAAAATTGGGAGCGCCCTGTTGGGAGATAGAGATGAACAAGAAGAAGATCAGCAACACTGAAATTAGAAAATAAATGTGAGATTATAAAGCATCAAATCAATCGCATTTGTGAAATATGGCTTTACAAGAAAAATTGGCTGAGAAAGACTGGACTTTTATTGACTTTGTTAAACTTGTGAGTGGACTGAAAAGCACATAGCCCACTTCGTGTTTTTAATATTTAGAAGGACACTAAAAAGAAAAAAGTAACTGTACATAAAACAATTTTTGTTTTTAACAGTATTTGTATAAAATATCTTATAATATAATTTCATACTATATATATTATATAATAAAGTAGATTTGTGTTGCATGTAGTCAGGTGCCTCTAAAATGAGGGGATGAAGGGGAGTCTTTTCAGTTATCACTGTATATGATAAAAATAATAAGGTGAAGAAGTACTTTTAAGTTTTAAGAAATGTAGGCATTGCAATCTAAAAAAAAGAGAGAAACAAGATGGACAAAAACATGTTTACATTAATATGCTGTACTCTTGTGATGTAGGGGTAGAGATGATGTGTAAAATGCACTTATTGTAATATGTGTAGAGCTGAGATGTTTCCTCTAACTTTTGCATAGGTAAATCTCTGGATTATGTTTTTAGCTTAATCTGAAAACAAGATTTTTTTGTGTCTGTCTGTAAGCATGTGAGTTATTAAAATAAGAAAAAGTGAATGCAATGAGTAGTTTTCCTTTAGCAAATAAATGTTCAGTGTGAGTTGAGAAGTCTGCAGCTGAAAGCATCTGTATGTTCTGTTCTTGTGTTTCCATGGAGACAAGCTGACTAAAGGTGCAGGCAATAAATATTGAGAGCAGTTTAAGCTGATCTTTCCACAGCCCTCCCACCCCTAGTGCTCTGCTTCCCAATCCAACCCCACTAACTGATTTCCCAAACTGCACCTAATGTCTGCAACTTCCTGGATCTGCCACTGCACGAGGACACTAAATTAAGCATCTTAGAAGCACTCATATTATCCTAAGCACCACAGAGGCATTATATATTACAGAAATGTTATCATGAACAATACAGCAAACTCCTAGAAAAAATTAAATCTGTGATGAGGAAAAGACTTTGCATATACTGAAAATTTAATTAAGAAATAGCATGTGATAATATTATAATAAATAATGAACAGTGAATGAACATAACTGCTGTTTAGCATTACAATAATGATCAGTTTTCCATTCAGACTCTCAGAAATGGTTCACTACAGTGTATGGATCTTTACTAAATAGAAGATTAATGGCCATACTTCTCACCTGTTGAGTATTTTGCAGAATGTCCAGATTTTTGCCTCATATTTCTTGTTTGTTCCCCATAAAATTAATGATTTTCCTGCAAATCATTGAGGAATGAAGTCACTAAATAATGACATATATTTGAGTTTCAGACTTGATATCCTTCAGAAAATGCATGGTAATGCACAATCTATAATTCTTGCAACTGTCTAAGTTTATGAGGGCAATATTTAAAATATGTCACTGATTTTTGCCTTTATCTCCAACATTTTTAGCTTTGTCCAGATTTCTTCCCCTAAGAGGTTGAGAAGTATGATAATGGCTGCGGCCAAGTAAAACAGTACTTATGTATTTTATCCTCTATTTATCAATACCTGGCATTAATTTTAAGTGGGGGCAAAGTGCAATGCCTAAAACATATACTGTGTGTATGCAGAGACCACTTGACATAATGGTTATGATCTCTGTCTCCCCTGCACAAGGTATAAGGTTTGATCTTGACGTCTAGTCAGTGACTGAATAGAGTTTGCATGTTCTCTTTGTGCTCTGTGGGTTCCTCCCACCTAAAAACATGCTGAGTGTTTCCACTGCAAAAACTAACCTAAGAATGGAGCTGTGAAGAGAGTGACTCTAGATGGTGCCCTATAGGGGGGAGTGTGGTATAGATTAACTGCTTTTGGGATCAACTGTAATGCACAGTATCCTCTAGATAGGAGGATTACAAACTGTGCACCATGTCAGGGTTAGCCTGGTGAGTTGGTTGTCTTGACTAATGTTGCCAAATAGGCATGGATATTTGCCAGTGATAAGTAGGTTGAGGACCCAGTAGCTCTGGTCATTAAGCTACTGGCTGGCTGGTGTCCAGTTGCCAGCTTGGAATACCTGGAATATCTCTGCTGAGTGGAAGCTGAATGTAAAAACAGTTAACCTGCCAAACATGAACTAAGGATCAAGGTAGGTTCACCGACAAGATGGAGCTTGAAATTGGATGACATGATGGTAAGAAGGAGGCTGGACATCCTTTTTATCCAGGAGACAAGATAGAAGGTCAGTGCAGCAAACATAATTGACTTGGGATCTAGAGTCTACTATTAAAGAGGAGGACAAACTAGAAATGGTGTTGAGAATTCTAGTGAGGGAAAGGCTTCAGAAGACAGTGAGGCATGGCATCAGAATTAGAAATAGACTCATGGCAGTCAGACTGTAGTGTAAGGATAGGGCACTCTTCATAAGCTCAGCCTCTGTCCCACAGCAGGGATGTGATAGTGAGTAAAATACTGTATTCAGACAACAGCTACCAGACCTTCTAGATAAAGCAGTACAGTATGAACTGGTGTTAATAATGGGGGACCTGAATGCTAATATTGGGACAGACAGAATAGGATATGAGGACTGTCTGGATCCACATGGGTGGGGCAACAGGAATAAAGAAGAAGAGGCCATCCTAGACTTCTGTCTGGCAAATAGCTTGATGGTGGCCAACACATAGCTCAGTAGGAGAGACAGTCACAGGACCACAGATAAGAATGGCCAGCATGCAACTTGGATAGACTTCCTCCTATTAAGGAAAGGGCAATGTGGTAGAATCACTGCTTGCAAAGTCATCCCCAGTGAAACAGTCAGGCCACAGCATAACCCACTGGTTGCCACAACCATCAGCAAGCAGTGGTCAGAAAAGGCTGTAAGGTCAACAGAGACTGGACTGAAGACCTGGAAGTTGACTGTTGAGAAAGTACAAGAGTTCAAGGAATTACTCAGGATACTAGCACCTCAGGAAGAAGAGCAAATAGGTGGAGTTGAAGAAGAATAGTACAAACAGCATGCTTATGGACTATAGAACAGATATGCAGTCAAGCCAGGTATGGAAGCAAGGTATATAAGAAAAGCTGGTGGTGGAATACAGAAGTCCAGGAAGTCATCAAAATAAAAAAGGAGTGCAGGAAAAGGGTGATATAGAAAACATGAGCCAGGCTAAGAAGGAATACTGATTGTATAACAAAGAGGCTAAGAGAAGAGTTGCAATAGCAAAGATTAAGGCATCGGAGGCACTCAACCAGCCTCTAAAAAGTGACTCAGTAGAAGGCACAGAGAAACTATATCAGGTTGCAAGGTAAATACAGAAAGATAAAGAAGAAAGTCAGACCATACCTCTCAACCTGGAAACATCAAAAATATGGACAAAAGCCCATGAAAAATAGGTCCAATCTGTATGCTGATTAACATAAAATTTGCATACATCATTATGTAACCCTACCCACTCTAATGGAATTGTGGAATACCAACTTTCAAACACAAACCAGCCCAGAGTCCCCCTGCAGCCATTCCAATGTCCCATTACTTGGCTATTTTGCCCCATTTACCATAAACACTGTAATGTGCATACTGCTTTACTTCTACAATGATTATTTGAATTTTATTTTAAATTTTATAGCACAAACACTAATAAACATCTGCAAAACAAAGCAATGCAGTCTCACAATGAAAGTAGACTTAGCATTAAAACTTCTCTGCCCTTGAAACTCACATTCATTGAAACAGCACTGAAACCCACATCCAAAGAAAATGCAACTGGCTAGTGGCAAATAAACATTACCTTTGAGCTGTTTTCAAATCATAGTCCCCTTGCACATGAAACATACATGTGTTCTTTCATACACCTTCCTAACTGTATTAAATTATATTCCTTGTATAATACAGCACACATGTTAGAGCGCATTTTAAATTTATTGTTTTGAACATTTTTCCAGTAAGCAATGAAACAAAATGCATGAACCAATAATTTCAAAACTGCTGAATTCAGAACATTTCCATCATAAAAAGTCTACTCAAACTTCTACAATCCACCATTATCAGTAATTATGCACAATCTCTGCAGAAATAAGTCGTCTAAATAATTCCACATTAAAGAGAGATCTGTAACTAATGAAGAAGTCACTGCTAGCAAACAACTTTATATTTTGTTTCATCTACAAGTAAAGTGCCTGTTGCCCTTGAAGAATAAATTGCCTGTGCTACATTAAAAAAACTGATAAGCTAGTAATATTTCAATAGGGAATGGATGGCAAACTGATAACAGGTTCATAGTTACTAGGTATCTCCACCAAAGGAAGACATTCTCAGGACTGCAGCATCCACCCCTTTTAAAAGTACAACACAGTGCAGTATCAGCAATCCATCTACATACTGTGGGAGTAGAACCCACAGCCTTCTGCAACAAAAGCAAACATACTACCTGTTGTGCTACTAACAATGCAAGTAGACTGCATAAGCAGCACTAATCTTCTCTTTCCTGAAGAACTGTACAGCACAAGAAATCAAGAAAAGCCAAAATTTATTGGGGGGGGGGACAAAGGCCCAAAACTAGGGACACATTTAAACATTGTTTGTATAATCTTAGAAAGTGCCTAGAATAAAATGTTGTATTACCGTGTGTTTCTTGAAAGATAGGAAGACTGAAATTTAAATGGCAGTCATTATTTGGTGAATTCAGTTCTCAATGATTTTCCAGAGAACCATAAATTTTACCTTTATTTACTGGGAAATTCTGACTTGGAACAAAGCCAATTTTCAGTAGAGGCCCAGAGAAAAACACTCCAGATGTATGCCTTTGCATCATGGGAGGAAACTAAAGCACATACACACAAACACAGGAAGGACATGCAGACTCTATACATAAGGCACTTCAGCTGAGAATTGAACCAGAGAACCTCTTAAAGTGAGGCAACAACACTACCGCTGTAGCATCCAAATTTTAAGAGGGACAGACCAAAGGTATGAGCCAAACATTCCAGACATTTTGTGAAAATGTGTACAGCTGAGAGCTATAACTCCTTCAATCAGAAGTTGTGGTATGGGTAGAGAACTCAGGCTCTTGCTCCTCCTACCTACACACACACACACACACACACACACACACACACACACACACACACACACACACACACACACACAAACTTGAATGCAATGGTTGAACTACAAACTAAAACATACAAAATAAGATTGAATGCAATGGTTGAACTACAAACTAAATAAGACTGAATGAAATGCAATTGTTGAACTACAAACTAAAACACACAAAATAAGATTGAATGCAATGGCTGAACTACAAACTAAACAAGATTAAATGCAATGGTTGAACTACAAACTAAAGCACACAAAATAAGATTGAATCTAATGGTTGAACTACAAACTAAATAAGATTGGATGCAATGGTTGAACTACAAACTAAAGCACACAAAATAAATTGAATGCAGCAACGGCAGTTGTGCCACGATAATGTGAATACAGCATAGTGCATAACATGATAAACTTGCACGGCCAGCCAGCAGATAGACAAACTAAATAAATATAGCAAACATGGACAAACTAAATAAATGTGCATGTAGCACAGTAATGTGAATGCAGCAACTGAACTGCCGTAGACATTAAAAATGCAGCAGCAATGGTCGAACACCAGATAGATAAGCAAACTGCAGCAATGGTTGAATTAGAGCCGACATAGGCACAGTTGAACACACTAGACAGACAAAATAAATGTAGTGCAATAGTTCAGTTATAATGCCATGCAAACAGTTATACAGGCTGACAATGAATTTGCACACAGTGTCATGGCTGGCCAGCACAACAAATAATAACAGTTGTCTTTTCCTCTTACCTGGAGGGCTCTGCAAATTTTATGCTGCCCGCCATCCCTATTCCCCTCTGAGTCCAACAGGCAGTAGCTGATGTCATCATGCATGCCCCTATAGGCTGTGTGATGCATGGTAACATCAGCCATACATTTAAACTGGTAAATTACAAAAAAAAAAAAAAAAAAGAACGGGAAATTTGGAAATTAAGGGGGCCACTCAGGAATTCGTGGCAACACAATATTTTGCCCTCAAAACCGTTAACTACTGAGGAATTTGGTACGGTTGAGAGGTCTGAGTCAGACACCCTTTGTAAGGGATGCCAGCAACAACCTGCTCACCAATCCACAAGACATCAAAGGCAGATGGAAGGGCCACTTCCAGCAGCTTCTGAATGAAGAAAACCACACAGAGGTTGTACTGCCCCAGACACAACCTACAGTGAAAGAACAGGAGGAGCCTACCCTAGAAAAACGAAAGAACAGCACTACGGAAAATTATGTCAGGGAAAGCAGAAGGCTCAGATGAGGTTACAGGAGATATGATCAAGATGTTGAGTGAGACAGGGGTGAAATGGCTCCTGAGGGTACTCATAGCAGTATGGAGAGAAAGATGTGTCCCAGATGACTGGAGCATAAGCATACTAGTGCTAATGTTCAAGTACAAAGAGGACATTCACAACTTTGGGCAGTACAGAGGTATCAAACTCCTGTCACATTGCATGAAAGGTGTGGAGAGGATAATTGATAAACAGATATGCAGAGTTGTAGAAAGTAAGATGGAAGATGAGCAGTTCAGAATTCTACATCATATGGGAGGTCTGTCCCAGAGAAGGGGTGACCTCTGAGATATGTACCTGTCCCTCCAGCATGTCTTATTTGTGCTGTGGGCTAGGTCGAGGTTCCAGGATGAAGTGCTTTTGGTGCTCTTTGTTTTGCAGATGTGCAACAGGTCCATTAAGGCTGAATCAGAGGATGCTTTATAGGCCAAGCATAGGTCATCTTTCAGTAGCCTTGTACGAGACTGAGTATAAGGACAATGCTTTGAGGTGGTCCACATAGAACTTGCTTTATATAAAATGAGCTGTTCTTATGAGGAACATCTGTGATAGCTCCAGTTGTTACATATGCCTGGTC
This sequence comes from Protopterus annectens, assembly GCF_019279795.1. Taxonomy (NCBI): domain Eukaryota; kingdom Metazoa; phylum Chordata; order Ceratodontiformes; family Protopteridae; genus Protopterus; species Protopterus annectens. The sequence goes on from NC_056730.1 coordinate 1,020,063,180, forward strand.
AGGTACATGCCAAAGGGTGCATTGCATGTGAGGATTGGTCTTAAGATGGCAGATTACAATGGAGCAATGAAATATTTGGACCTGGATACTATACCCATGCTTACAAGCTGAGCAACGTGGAATGTATTTTACTATTGTAGAAAAATTGCTGACTACTTGCATCTCCAAATCTCTGACTTCTGGGTCTACTTTTATGGGTGTATTATCAATGTAGTAATTTGCAGAGGTGGATATTATTATGCACTTCTTAGCACTGAGTTTGAAACTGTGGCTCTGGCACTAGTTATTATAAGTCCTCACTGGTATATCATTTAGGATGCCTCCCAGACAGCCTAAGTAATCACCTGCCAACTTATCTACTTAGACATCACCCTAACACATCAAAAATGCCACTTAGAAACATATCCACAACAAAAAACAGTTTTCACCCACTACGTTTAATTTTCTCCTACAACACTGTGACTGGTCCCCATTATCACATCTCCAGCTAGACTCAGCTGTGGACTAATTTAAAACCAAATTCCACAAAATTCTAAATAGTCTTGCTCCTCTCAGAAAGGTCTGAGTTAAATCAAATTATACTCCATGGCTGTCCAAAGAAACTAAACAGTTACTCAAATGAAGAGACAAAGCTTGTTTCCTACACTAAGGTAACAAAAGCAAATCTTCCCTCAAAGTCTACTGACAATTAAGAAACAATTCCAAAAAAAGATCAAAAACAACAAAAAAAACATACTATACCAAACTACAGCAAACACATCAAGGCAACTCACAAAAATTCTGGCACAATGTCCAACATCTACAATCTGGACAGTCCTCCACTCCAACCCCTATGACCAGTAACAATAGAGACAGCCTAGCATACCTCTCAACTGTACAGATTTTTTGCAGAATGTCCAGATTTTTGTCTCATAGTTTTGGTCCATTTTTCAAAAAATTGTGGTTTTCTGGCAATTTAGGGGCAAATCATTAAAGATTGAAGTTAGAAAATAATGATAGACATTTGAGTTTCAGACTTATTCCTTTCTGAAAATTGGTGCTAATGCTAAATCTGTTATGCTGTCAACTTTGTAAGTTTGTAAGAACAATATTTAAAAATTGCCTCTACTTTTGGGCCTTTGTCCCACTTTTATTTTTGTCTTTGTCCATATTTCTTACTCTAAGAGGTTGAGAGGTATGCTAGCCACCCATTTTACCTTATTCTTTACCAACTCAGTACTATCCCTACTGAGTAATAATACAATGTTCCCTTATCTATTCCAATGGTAACAGAAGCCACCACCAATTCATTCTGTCTAAAATCAATACAAACAAGCACCATGAAAAAACTACTAAATAAACTAAACCCACATCTCTAGCCTCTGACCTCCTACTTAACAAATATACCAAGTTAGCAGTTGATGCCATCTCCTATCCAATCTCTCTCTATTGATCAATCGATCAACCACAAAGCAATATATAGCCAAAATCTGGAAGATCTCCTATGTCATCCCTTTACACAAAGCTGGCACCTCAACAGACTTTTCCAACTATAGACCAATAGCCATTCTATCTCCGTTATCAGAAATCCTAGAAAAATGCATACACTTACAATTCATGAACTATCTAACCAATGACAATTTGCTACCCAGTGCCCGACATGGTTTCCATCCCAAACACAGCACCACCACTGCCCTAATTAACTTCACTAACTCAATAAACCAACTCAAAAATGAAGGACAACATGTCTCCTCTATATTTCCAGATATGTCAAAGGTGTTAGACACAGTATCCCACCAAAACCTCCTCAATGAGCATTCTTCCTTAAACCTGTCTCACTCAGCACTCTCTTGATTTCATAATTATCTATCAGATTGTCAGCGAGCTATAAAGTGGCTAAACAATCTCTCATCCCATTTAACCATTACAGTTGGTGCCCCCAAGGATCAATTCTAGGGTCACTTCTCTTCACTATCTTTGCCAACAAGCTTCACAATGCTACTCAACTCACCTAGCAACCATACTTCAATACCCAGATGATTCCACCCTAATATGCGCTGCACCCTCCCTTCCACAATTACAAGAAAAAAAACAAAATCCTTCTTAGCCATAGAATCATATCTCTCTAGCTATCAGCTCAGATTACCCCCCTCCCCAAAAAAAAAAAAAAATAAAGCTGTTCTGCAATAAAAGGTCCACTGAGCAACTATCACCCTTTCTCATTTATGTGTCCAACAAAGCCATAACTGAATCTGTCTTTCATACTAAATTACTTGGTGTCACTATTGATAGAAACTTGAGATCTGACAAACACATATCACTTGTTATCAAAAAGACCCACATCAAACTAGGCTTATTCTACAGAGTTACGCCATTCCTAACCAACCCCACCAGACTAGCAATTCCCAGAACCCACCTTCTTTACCCCCTGCTATACACCTCTCCAATCTTCACAAACCCTAAAAAATTACTTGCCCAGACTTGAGGCCAAATTCGCTACAAACTTATCATACAAATCCCACCACATTGCTGCCCTGCACCAACTAAAATGTCTAGAATTACCCAACCTCTTATCCCTAACCCAACTTATAACTGCCCATACCATCATAAACCAACAACAAAAATGCCCAGCACTCTAAAATCTTGTCCAACCCTACTCAAACAATAGAACACTTAGATCTAATGGCAAATTCCTGCTATAGGTCAACTAATCTAATAACATATTTGGAGATTCTCTTTACTCCAACATTATTTCCAAAGCTTGGAACTTCATTCCCAACACATCCTTATTACCCCAATACAACCAAGCTTGAGCATCTTCTCAAAGCACACTTAACTAATAACCAGCTCTGCTCATGCACTTCCCCTGGCTGACTGAAGTAGACATCCCTTTTATTTATCTCCTGTTCATTAACCCTATCACTTATGTACAGTTCTAATGTCTTTCTTCTCTTCCACAGTCATCTTTTTTCCCATCTTTTCTCTACTCCCCACCCTTCTACCATCTCTTCACCTTCCCCCTTCATGTCCCCTCTCTTTGCCTTTCACCCCTACTCCCTTCTAGACTTCTCTCTTTATACAGTCAGGTACATATAATTGTCAGTTTTCAGTTAAACTCTACCTACACTGTTACATAAAGATGCTTCTCTTAAATTGTTAGTCGTCATGTTTCTGACACTTCTTACCATGGGTCAATGCCCCACCTGTTGTATTCAAAATATATTACACGTATTTACAAATTATCAATGCTAGTCATCTTGCTGCTATCATTTCTCTCCATGGGTATAAGGCCCACCTGTAGTACTCAGATTATTGTTAACTGTAAAGTCCATATGATATACTTGCTGTACTCTGACATTTTGATTTATGTACTTTGACAATGTCAATTGCACTGTATCTCATACTTGTAATTGGAGCTTTTCTCCCCGGGCCTCTGCTGAAAATGAGCTACTAGCCCAGTCAGATCCCCCTGGTAAACAAATGTTACATAAATAAATAAAATAAAATAAAAATATTAGTCTGTGTCGGGCCCTCTTGGAGGATGTTTGTGCCTTGGGGGAATTCAATAACTGCACCTAATTTACAATTGTCTTCAAATTTGTTCAGCAAGAGGCCTTTGACATTAGCCTTGACTTCAGAGAAGTATACCCCAAATAGCAGTGGCCTCAGCAACCAAGCCCTCAGGGACTCTGCTAGTGACTGAGTGATTCCCCTGTCTTAACGTCTTGGGTCCTAGCTATGAGCCAGTTGGCTAAACAGTGGATGGTGTAGGGGGTTATATATAAATTCAGTGAGTTTGTCTAAAATGCCCAAGTGGGGAACTGTGTCAAATACTTTGGCCAGGATAGGTTATGCACTATTCACTATTTTGTCCTTGTCCATTTCTTTAAAGATCTTATCTAAGAGTCCACTAGACTGAGTATGCATGACCTTCCTGATACGTTTTAAAAAACGCTGGTGCAAATGTCTGCTTACTGATACTGAGCCTTGCAGGCTGTTACACTTTATAGCACTGTACTTATTAACGTATGTGTAGTTACTAATAAAATAACCTATCTCTATAACAGATGACACGTACTATACTGTTACAGTTTACAGCTTTAATGTTTCAGGTTTGCTTCTCGCTGCAAGTATAAATGATAACTTTCCATTCTCCATTAACCTCGGAACAAGTGTGTACCTACAAATACCAGATCTAACAAAACATCAGATCTAACACCATTCAATTTCACTGTCCTTTTATGCACTTTTTTGTGCCATTTAGATCCTGTTCATGAAAGCAGTCTTTTGATGTTAATACTGTTGGAATTTTCTTGGTGTCATGCAGTCTCTTGAGAACTTTCAAAGTCAGTACTTTGGTATTTGCCTTATGTCATACAGTCTGTTGATAAGCTGCATTTTGTTTTGTTTCAAGGTGAATTATGTCTTAACTGAGAGAGTTGTTCCTGTCTCCAATTATCCTTGCACCTGGGTTATCTCAGGAAGTAGAGAGGCATTCTTATCTGTAGTTCTCCTTGAAGCTTGTACACAGAACATTGTGTATCACACACAGTAGGATGCCAAACCATGCATAATGTACCTTTTATTTTTCTGCTTAATCTCAGCTAAAAGTTTAACCCTTTAATGTATATATATATATTATATATATATACTAACAAACAGAAATGTACATCCATCTAAATATATATATTTTACTACATAGATTCTAACAAACAGAAGTGTACATGCACTAGTAAATGTATATATCTAACACTTCTCTTAACAAAACCAAACTGAGTTGGACCCAATGTCTGAATGTATCCTATGACATTATTTATCTTGTCCATGATAATTCTCTCCATGACCTTGCATATGAGACTAATCAGGCTTAAGGGTCAGTAGCTTACTGGGTCCATGGATGGCCTGCCCTAGTACAGTGGGATAACAATTGCAGTCCTCATTCATTTGGCATGAAGCCTGTTTGGAGGCTAAAATTTAATAGTACTTCTAAAGGCCACAGATGTCTCATGCTATTAAGGAGCCATCCTAGGATATTTTCTGCTTCCATTGATGCAGTGTTTTTTGCCTTGGAAAATGCATTGAAGACCTATTCCCTGGTTATAGCTGGGAGAGTAGTGGCTGGAGATACTTCTTGACAGGTGTCTGTGGGAGAAGCCTGTGTAAAATTAGAGATGAGTTTATCAGTCAATAGGTTTGCTATGTCCTCAGGCAAAGTATAGATGGCTCCATTTACAATTAATTGGCACATTGTTGTATACTCAACAAATAACGAATATGAGCAGAGAAAACAGGCAGAATCCACTTTATTAATGAAATGGTGAGCGCTTTCGTCTTGTACAATTCCAAATCTTCATCAGACAGTGTCATTACTTACTGACTAATTTAAATAACATCATCAAGCACATGATCAATGACATCAGCCTCATAAATAGTCATAAATAACCATAAATATTCATGAATTACATCATAAACGAACCAGCCCTCTACAGAGCTTACAAAATGCAATGACATGCTTTTAAAACACATTATAATTTATTATACAACCTTTAAAAGTGTAGCAACCTATCTAAAATACACATTTTTATTAAATGCAAATGTTAAAGCATCGTAATATAAGTGCTTTCATCTGCCTCTGCAGACTTCATCAGATACAAATGGATAAAATCAAACACATTAATTTAAATAAATAGCACCCATCAATGTATTGGTACACACCCACCCCTTCTAACAGCATTTAAAGTGGCCCAACACCAGCAGTTATGCCTAGATGCAGGATCCTGGCCGGGGTTAAATGAAAATATATCCATTGGGTATATCCTAAAGCTAAAGGCACTGGAAAGGTGATGGTGGTGAATATTTTATATATATATATATATATATATATATATATATATATATATATATATATATATATATATATATATATATATATATATATATATATATATATATATATATATATATATATATATATATATATATATATACATATATATATATATATATAAATTGAAATTTACTTCACGGTATGATTTTTTATCTGAGATAAGGCTTTATAAAATATGCGCAAACAATGATATTATTTATAATGACATGTGTAGATTTATGGGTCAATGGGTTGGTGCCCTTGTAGACTACAAGGGCTTGACTGGTTGCCTTGGTGGGAGTTAAATGCTGCACCTTTTGTTTTTGAGGTGGGCACCTTAACCAATATGCTATTATTTCTTCACTTGGGTTTATATTCATTTTTTGTAACTTTAAAAGTTAAATATATATTGCTTGTGAACACTCATTTGCATTTTATATTTTTATACTTTGATTTTTACAAAATATTAATTTAAGTAGGAAACTTTTATTGAAGTAACATGCTAAAAAAGGTATCTTTAATACAAGTATTTTAATATTGTTATACATTGTATTTATTTGGTGTGCAGATTAAAGGAAAAAAGGTTTTGGGTCACTTTAAATGCTGTTAGAAGGGGTGGAAGTGTACCAATACATTGATGGATGTTATTTATTTAAATTAATTTGTTTGATTTTATCCATTTGTATCTGATGAAGTCTGCAGAGGCAGACAAAAGTGCTTATATTACGATTCTTTTAACGTTTGCATTTAATAAAAATTTGGAACTCAGACAAACCACTGCCATGGAGCTGCTTTACCTTGCTTTTGGATGGGTTGGCTTGTTTCAGAGTTTTCTTAGTCTGCAGTGTGTTTAACTTATCTAAAACATTTATAAAACATATAAAACTATAAATATGATTCAAACTTGTACTTATATAAGTTTTAAATGTTCAGTAAATCGTCTTCTTAAATTAAATGTTCTAAAAAGGTAATCTATTCCTCTTGCTCAAATAGTACAATACGCAGATGACTCCACTGTTATCTGCTCTGCATGCCTTCTTTTCCCGAAGCCAAAAAAAAAATTGGCCTTCACAACCATATAAAAAATGCTTCAAAAAAATCTTTTCCCTCAATGCCAATAAATCACATCATCATTCTCTCCTTTCAAAAGCTCTGACTCCTGATAGTCATCCTTCATAATTTCAATATCTCTCCCTCCAGTCCCTCTAGTTGTTAGTGTAGCTAAAAAAATTACTAACCATTGATGAACACTTGAAATTTAATATTCATATTCAATTCAACATAAAAAAAAAAACAAGAAAAAACAGGCTGCTTTTATAGAAATGCAAACTTTCTTACTCCACTCTCTTTCAAGACAAACTCACTACACTCTTTCTTCTCTCTCTCCTTCTCTGTTCTCCTCCTCCTCCTATCCAATCTCTCTCTCTTCTTCTCCACAAAACTTGAAAGTGCAAAACTACAAAAAAAAAGTAATTAACTATACACTCCATCATTCTATACACTGCATCTCTGCCTCCGTAGTCTTCAATATCAAAGACCTCCCTCCAACTCTCAATCAATTTTACTCCAACTTACAACTGCACACAAATTAACTGCTTGCCAAACCATATGCATACCTTAACCATATACCTTCAAGGCCCTACCACAGTCTCCCCTCAGATCCCTACAAAAAACTACAAACGTTTACAAGCCCAAGCGACTACCTGGCCAACTCCTACTTTCCCAAAACTACACTAAAAACCTTCTTTACCTAAAATTCCCTACACTTCCACTACCTTCTTTTATCTGGCCTTCTCACTTCTTCCTCATCTAATTGTAAATTCCAAACTTCCTTTCCTACTTCCATCCTAGACCCTTCCCTCTCCACTATCCCCTCCTTCCCCTTCTTCCCCCTCTCTCCCCTTCTTTCTACTCTCCTCTCTCCTCCCCTCCCTCTCCTCCATCTCCTCCTTCTTCTCTTTTTTACTTTTTTTCTTTTTCTTTTTTTCTCTATTTTTTCTCTCTTTTCCTCTTAGATTTCTTTTTTTTTTTTTTTTTTTTTTTTCTATCTCCATTCTCCTCTTTCTTATTCTCTTTTCTTTTCTTCCTTTTCTTTCTATCCTCTTCTCTGTTTTTCTTTTCCTTTTTCTATTTCTTTTCCTCATCAATTTCCTCCTCTCATTTCATTTTTTATTCTATCTTTTTTTTTCTAATTTACTTTTCTTCACAATTTTTTTACAACATCATTTTCTTTTTCTTTATTTTTTTTCCTGTATTTTGTGTTTGGATGTTAATGTGTGTGTGTATTATTGTGTTAAGTATTATTTTTTGTATTGTATGTGTGTGTTTGTATCTTTTCTGTATTAGTTTTAGATCTTTCTGCTGTGTTTTAAAATAGACTTCACAGACTCCCGAGCTTTTCTCCCAAAACACAAATAAGCAATAAATAAATAATGTACAATAGGAATATTATTACAATATTTATAGGCTGTTCAGGGTTGGCCTTTGGTCATCTAGTGCCCTAGGCAAAAAGACTCCACAGCCCCCCCACACCACCTGGTGACCCCATCCTGGTCTAACTACACAATTCAGATTACTGGAAAAGTACCCCTGCTAGAATAGCATCCTAGGCAGCTGCCTAGTTGGCCTATGCCTAAGGCCAGCTATGAAGCTGGTTTATATGTCTCCAGTATGACATTTTCTACAAAATTATTTATTAAACCAATGAACTTTAACAAAATTATTTTTTTCTATTTGGTATATGTGTTTTGTTAGTACATAATAAATAAATAAGCATAGATTGGGTCTGTTGGCTTTATATTGGTATATTGAGCTGGATAAGTAGTGCTTGGGTATGCCTGTATTCAAGGCTTACGTTTTTTATTATGCAACATTTATATATTTAAAACTTATATAAGTACAAGTTTGAATCATATTTATAGTTTTGTATGTTTTATAAATGTTTTAGATAAGTTCATAGGTTCATACTAGGCTCTCTGCCCTAGGGCATTTATAAGCCTAGCCAGAGTGTGTTTGGCTTTCACCACCCATTTTAAATTAATTTTGCTATGCCCTTTTTCAAGGTTAGTATACTGTACCTCTGTCTAACAGTGACACAGAAGTGATACCCTGGGTAAACCTACGATCTCCCATCCACTCATCAAGATTCCTCTTGAAGAGAGTCAGTGAGGGACTCTGCCTAACCTGGACTGGGATTTTATTCCAGAGTGAAGGGAGCCTCTGGGTTATGAATCTGTCCCTCCAGCATGTCCTATTTATTTCAGTGCTGATGTTCAAGTCTCTTGAGCGCGTAGCTCAATGGGATTTGGATTTTCTGAGGTGCAGCATGTCCATTAATTCTGGGTTGGACATGGCTTTATACGTCAGGCACAGATCGCCTCTGAGCAGACGGTATGCCACTGAGTAGAGCTAGAGTTTCTTTAACCGGGCAGCATATGGCATCTGTTTGAGCCCTTTGATCCTCTTGGTGAGGTACTTTTGGGGTCTTTCCAGTTGCTGCAGGTGTCTGGTAAGGTACATCCCAAAAGGAGCATTGTACTCAATTATGGGCCTGATGAGGGATGAGTAAAGAGGCACGATGACCTCCCCAATCTAGATGTGAATCCCTTCATGATTAGGTGGGCTATATAAAATGTTTTTCTAACCACTTTGACCACGTGGTTGTCAAATGAGAGATTGCTATCAACTTCGGTCCCCAGGTCCCTAATTACTTCTTCTGTACTTAATGGATTACCACCTATGTGGTAATTTGTGGGCACTTTGTTTTTGCCAAAGGGATGACTATACACTTTTTGGCATTGAGCTTGAGGCCATGGCTCTGGCACCAGTTGTCTGTTTCTATGAGGCCCTTTTGGAGGATGCTTGTGTCGGCTAGAGAGTCAATTATGGCACCCAGTTTGCAGTCATCTGCGAACTTGGTCAGCCACAGTCCTTCCGTGTTGGCCTGTACCTCCGAGAAATATATACCGAACAAGAGAGATCCCAGGACTGAGCCTTGTGGGACGCCACTTGTAACTGGTTTGGAGTCTGACATGGCTCCAGCAATTCTAACCATGTGGGTTCTGTCCTTGAGCCAGTTTGCAACTCATCTAGTGACATAGCAGTTTATATTTAAGCTGGTGAGCTTATCTATAATGCCCGAGTGGGGTATTGTATCGAAGGCTTTTGCGAGGTCCAGGTAGGCTGTGTGGACCACCTTCCCCTAGTCAATGGCCTTGGTGACTGTTTCAAAGAAATCGACCAGGTTTAAGAGGCAGGATCTGCCCTTAACAAAGCCGAACTGGGTAGGATCCAGTGTCTGTAGGTCCCCAATATCTTTATTTATGAGGTCCATGATGATCCTTACCATAGCTTTGCAGCCCAAGCTAGTCAGGCTTATGGGGCGATAGGTTCCAGGATCCGTTGAGGCACCACCTTTGTGGAGAGGGACCACTGTTGCTGTACACCACTCTTTGGGTACATATCCTGTAGTAAGGCTGAGATTGAACAATAGTTTTATGTTTGGGTTTAGCTCTTCTTGGAGTTCATGTAGGACGCAGCCCGGGACACCATCTGGTCCCATTGATGCTGTGTTTTTGCTTTGGAGAGGGTGGCTCTTACCTGAGAATCTGAGATGCCAGGGGGGGCAGCACTCTGCTGGGATAGATATTTGCCCTTTTGGTGGGGAGAAGTTTGCGCTGAACCTGTCAGCTAGGATGTTGGCAATGTCTGTGGGTTCGGTGTATTTTTTGTCATTTTGGACTAATTCTGAGCATATCTGGGAATTCCCACCCAGGTTCCTAACATAACTAAAGAAAGCCTTGTGATTATCCTTAGTGTCCTGTGCAATTTTTCTCTCGAAGCTGGCCTTAGACGATTTTATGAGTGCCCGTAGTTTTTTGCTAATACTGATCAGAGATGCCTTCCCTTTTTGGGATTTTGCGCTATCATGTAGTAGCTTCCTCCTTCTATTGTATAGCTTGTTTATGGCTGGGGTCCACCAGACAGGACGTCTGACTTTGGAGGATTGGGTCTTGGTTTTATTTGGGATTGCATGATCCATGCATTCCTGAAGGTGTTCATAGAATGCGTTTATAAAGGATTCTGCGGTCTGGGTCATATTTTCCACAGGCCCGGGGGCTTTGAAGGATTACACCTCGGTTTTGAGGAGTGTGAAATTTGCTTTAGAGAAGTTTTTCACTGTGGTTTTCTGGGCAGGGGGTGGGGTCAGGATGTGAATATCCAGTGAGATTAGTTTATGGTCTGATCTTACCAGTGAGGGATACACTTCTAGTCTGGAGCATAGAGTCCCCATGTTGGTGATGATCAGGTCCAGTATGTTTTCCCCTCTTGTGGGAGTGGTAACAAGTTGTTCCATAGCATTTGAGTTTATAAATTCTAGGAACCTTTGGGCTAGGGTGCTGGAGTTAGAGTAATGCTCCCAGTCTATGTTTGGGTAGTTGAAGTCGCCCAATATAATGGTGTTTGGAGAGACCTTCATATTTTCCAGTGTTCTCAGGAAGGCTGAGTGGGGTTCCTGGGTTTGGGAGGGTGGTCTGTAGCAGGCTATAAACTGGAAGGCAGTTTTACCCACTGTTAGTTACACATGGATAGTCTCTGATGCTTCGTGCTGTGCCACCAACCTGGAGGTGTGGGTATCTTTGACAAATATTGATACTCCCCCTCCTTTTGTGGTTCAGTCCAAGTTTTGGGTCCGAAAAGTATGGTATAAGGTATAACCTGGTAGTGCTGGGGTGCTCTCGGGAGCCGTGAACCAGGTTTCTGTTACTGCACAGATATCGATGTTCTCCATGCTAAGGAGAGTTTCGAATGCATGCATCTTGAGGTTTAGACTTCTGGCGTTGAGTAGCATTACTCTTAGTTTCTTATCCCTTGTGATACCTATGGAGGTGGGTTTGTCTTTTGAGCCTTGCCTAAAAAAGGCTCTATGGGGGTAGCAAGAGCCTTTGCCAATATCCGAAAGCCCAGGGGTGACAGGTGCAAGCCGTCCATAGCGAAGCATCGTGGTTTGTCGAGCATCTCATCCCAGGCTGACAGGCATTGGATCCCCTTTGAATGATACCAATACTTAAGCCAATTGTTGAAATTGATCATCTTGTCTTCATATTGTGGCATCATTCTTGGTGAGGGTAAGATGCTACTCAAGGTCAGGGTCATACCGGCCTGGGCTACATGCTCAGAGAGCTCCTCTATGTCTCTTTTCATGTAGTCCAGGGAGGTACATCTCAGGTCATTCACACCAGCATGGACAATGACTGAGTCATATTTGTACTTGCCTTGGAGTGACCTGAGTGCTTGTGTTATGTGGCGGATCCTAGCGCCCGACAGGCAGCTCACCATGACCTTCTCCTTGTTCAGCCTGGTGAGCGGGACGTCATTGTGCCTAACGATAGAGTCACCTATTACAAGTGTATCAGGTGTGTTGTTTAGCCTTAAGGGCTGTGACTGTTCAGCACACTGGCTTTGTGAGCTATGTGTTGCATGTGTATTGTTTTGGGGTAGCGGTTGCTTGGGTGTCTGCTTTGGAGGTCTCTGCTGCTTAGGCAGATTTTTATTTAGAGCCTCCGAGTATGTTTTTGTGTGTTTATGTGTTTGGTTTGCTGTCGTGGTAGGTCTATGTGAGACTGGAATTGTAGTGAGTGTGGTTTCCTTCTCCTCCTGACTGGTTACGCCAGTACTGAGTTGAGAGAGCTTAGCCTCCAGTTTGGCTATATGGTTGCATCTCTCACATGTGTTGGAAATTGTTGGGAGGAGGAGAGGGTTGTCTGTGTACATGAGGCAGTTGTAACATTGCCTCAAGATTCCCAGATTCACCAGCTGGACCGGAGAGGAGATTGACAACTCACCTTTGGACATGCTAGAATAGCATTGGGAATTCCTTTATAATTGAAAAAAAGGGCCAATGGGGAACAAGGTATTCAAGGGGAGTTTGTGAGGGTGTAGTGCTTTTAATTTTTTAGTGCTGACTTATATAATTGCTTTAGTGAGCAAGTGCCAGGTAACTTAAATGCAATGTGTTACAGGTAACTTAAATGCAAAAACGACAAACAGTAACTTTCTTTCAAGTGAAACAAGGAAATAAGTACAGTAAGCAATGCAGATATCACTGGGGATCCACAGAAGCGCTGAAAAGCCGCATTTTAGGTGGAATTAGCGTTTCAGGGAAATAACAAGCAAACAAACAACAAGCATACAAACAAAGCTAGATTCAGCAGGCCTGGATCTAGTCTATGCTACAGCAAACAAGGTGTACAATTTCAGTAAGAAACAGTTCAAATATGCAGGCACTATAAGCCTTTAACCAGAAATTCCCAGCTCAGAAGGGCAGAGTCTAGCATCTCCTCCCACAAGAGTGCAGACCACGAATCTTCTTAATGTAAAATAACTGGCCTGAAGCCCAAGTGCTTAAACCAGAACTAATACACTTTTAGAATAACAGACACTGAGCCCTCAGTCAGCAGTTCCCAACTTAGAAGGATGTAAGCTACCTGTCCTGCCACCACAGTGCAGGCCACAAACCTTCCTAATGTAAAACAACTGGTCTGAAGCCCAAGTGCTTAATCCAAAAGAGTTAGAATGATAGCTACACTTTAATCAAGTTACTACCAAGCAGTAATAAATACAGTTGAATGCTTTAAAGAATGCCTGGATTAGTGCTCAAGTTATACAAACAAAGCTAGATTCAGCAGGCCTGGATTTAGTCTATGCTACAGCAAACAAGGTGTACTAATTTCAGTAAGAAGCAGTTCAAATATGCAGGCACTATAAGCCTTTAACCAGAAATTCCCAGCTCAGAAGGGCAGAGTCCAGCCTCTCCTCCCACAAGAGTGCAGACCACGAACCCTCTTAATGTAAAATAACTGGCCTGAAGCCCAAGTGCTTAAACCAGAATTAATACACTTTTAGAATAACAGACACTGAGCCCTCAATCAGCAGTTCCCAACTTAGAAGGATGTAAGCTACCTGTTCTGCCACTGCAGTGCAGACCACAAACCTTCTTAATGTAAAACAACTGGTCTGAAGCCCAAGTGCTTAAACTAAAAGGCTTAGAATGAGTTACACCAAGCAGAAGGTTTAGAATGAGTTACACCAAGCAGTAATAAATACAATTGAGTACTTTTAAGATGATACAAAAGCAAAATAAAGTAGGAAGAAACACAAATACAGTAAAAGCAGATACATTTTTTTTTTTTTGAGTGAGCGTTACATTTTTAAAGGCTGTATAATAAATTATAATGTGTTTTAAAATCATGTGATTACATTTTGTAAGCACTGTAGGGGGTGGTTCATTTATGAGATAATTCATGAATATTTATGAATATTTATGAGGCTGATGTCATTGATCATGTGCTTCATGATGTTATTCAAATGAGTCAGTAAGTAATGGCACTTTCTGATGAAGTTTTGGAATTTTACAAGACAAAAGCACTCACCATTTCATTAATAAAATGGATTCTGCCTGTTTTCTCTGCTCACATTCATTGTTTGTTGAATTTTACGGCATTTGTGTGCTTCCTGTTGTTGGTTTACATCAGTTTTGCTGTGGGTCATGATTATGGAGCAGTTTGAAATGCAAGAAACCTCTCAACTGCTTGTTACAAAAGTCAGTGTATCAGATGAAACACAGCAGTCTATCAGGAATCTTACTGCTTTAATACAACAGTTATCACAAAGGGTAGAACTTTTATCTGACTCCCTCAATAGTTTGTGTGCTTCCACACAGGTTAAGGGAGTTGTTTACCCATTTGGTGGATGCTATTATAACACCATTTCAAAGGCAGCAGCAAGTGTTTCAGACTTTTTCCACAAAGCAAAACTGTGAAGAGGCAAGGAATGCAATAAATAACTGTTATGTTTAATTTAACTGGTTCTTGTTTTAATCCAGGACAGGCTTGGCAAGCACTGGTATTTAGAGAATGGCTGGAGGGAGGTAATAGTTTCTCTAGCCAAGTTTCTAACATACAGCTCAATAATAATTCTTTACATGACAAACTGACTTTATTTGAAAATAAACTATATCGGTTTAAGAAACTGTAGTTACAAAATGCCTACTTGAGAGAATGCTTGAAGCATAAATTTATATCAAAGGGGTTAAGAATATGGTGTTACCTCACTGGCTGGTGGAGAATTCCCCCTTGCACTTGGAGTTAATTAATCTTTTTAATCAACATGGGTATGAATTTCTTGAGGTGCTCATTAAATATAACAATAAAGACTTTGAATCACTGGCTGTTGAACTAGATACACTTGAAGTCCCTATTAAACAGCATGAGGGTTATGAGAGATATCGCTACGAGCATCAATGGATATATTCCAACATTGATCACAATCTTCTTGGCCTGAAAGATAATAAAATAAGAAGGTTTAGTAGGGGCAAGGAGGATTATAAAAGAGGTACTGCCTACCCTAAGCCACCTAAGGGGGAGCAATGGACAGGCGGGCAGTTATCAAGAACTGATGCTGATAATATCCCAGAACAGAATAATGTTGGGTACGGTATAGATTAAGTTAATGGTGAAAGCAACGAGGATGATACTGGCTCTTTTAACATTCATGACCATCAGCAGTTCCCTGAGCTGCAAAGGTCAGAACTTATTAGACAACAGCAACATAATCAAGAGCCAGCTGTTGCAGATAATAACCAACAGGATTTTTATGCACCATCCAGATGGAATCAAAGAAGGGGGTTCCCACAAAACAGAGAGCATCAGGGAGGAACAATTACCGATGGAGGAAGAATTGATTTATTATAACATAGGCAATATGCCCATGATTCAGGCACAACAGCAGTCTGACAATTTACAGCCAGTTAGAGTTCCCAGTAGCACTGGTGATATTAACATTTATACATTTTTGCATACTCTCATTGATGTTGAAATAGCAGACTTTTTGGCCAAAGGACTTAATTTTGTAGCTCTGAAAAGAGCCACCATTGCAACCACCTTTGACTTGAAATTGTGTTTACAAAAGTTAAATTTTAAGCAGATTTTTATGAATAGTGTGGTGGTTGATAGTAATAATTTACATATAACAAGCACATTTAATCCACCACTACACCCCATACTGTTGCTATCTGAGAAGTTATGTGAGCTTGATTTCAGGTGTAGGCTATCAGCCCATAACAGGAAACCATTAAAGGATAATTTAACCAGTGGTGAAAGGGATGTTTTAGCACTTTTAAAGCAACAGAATATCAGGTTTATGAAACCAGATAAAGGGGGTGGATTGGTGGCAATGGATGTGTATGATTATAATACCAGGATGAATGAGATTTTGGAGATGGATACTTATGAGGACGTCTCCATTAATTAGGTAAACTTTGCTTATCGGAAAGTTGGCTTATTACTTTATTATATATTTTTGGAGAACAGAATTACTTTGGATATTTGCAATTATTTAGTAATGAATTTTCCTACTACCCCGACCATGTTTGGTGCCTCTAAAATTCATAACGACATAAAAAATCCACCTATGAGGCCTATTGTTGATGGCCGTAATTCCATTACTTTTGCATGCCCCAGATATCTAGATAATAAATTAAAGGTGTATATGCAGCAGGAAATTCAGGTATGTAGAGACTCCTAGCATTTTTTAGAATTAACGAATATGGTTGAATATGATGAGCAAGCATACTTTCTTACTATTGATGTTCAGGACTTGTTTTTAGTTATCCCCCAGGAGGAAGGAATAGCCATGATTAGTGAATTTTTAGTTGGTAAAGGTGTGCCACAAGATGATATCAATTTTTATGTAGACCTTTTTGAAATAGTCTTGCATAATAATTATATATTTTTTGATGGAAGATATTAACTGCAAAAGGTAGGGGTAGCCATGGGGTCATCCTGCGGCACTGTGTTTGCAAATTTAGTAATGATGCAATGGGAAAGAAAGTGCATTACGAATAATGATGTTTTTAAACAGCATTTGAGGGTCTATGTGTGCTATTTGGATGATATTTTTATCTTATGGACAGGAAAATTGAATATGCTTTATGACTTTGTTGCATATCTTGGCACAACCACAACCTTTTTAAAGTTTACATATGAAGTACAGAAGCACAGTATTAGCTACTTGGATGTTAGTTTAAGAAAGGATGTTTTGCAATATAGATTTCTGGCTACCATTCATAGAAAAAGCACCTATTCTAATTCTTTTTTGCATTTTCAAAGCTCTTACCCTTATTATCATAAATGGTCAGTTGTTAAAGGACAACTAGTGCATGCTACTAGAATGGTCATATTGGATGATGACTTTCAGAGTGAATGTAATAAACTGAGGGACATGTTCATTGTCAGAGGGTATCCATATAGCCTCATAGATGATCTCATAGATGAGGTAACATGAAAGAGAAACTATGGATATTTTACCCCTGTATTGGGAAGAAAAGCTGTAACTACTATTGAAACTGCCTCTTCATATAATGATGAACAGGCTGATTTTATTTCTAGTTTTATTACTACTTTTAGTGCTGAATATGCACTTATTAAAAGCATCATATATACAAATTGGAGTATTATTGAGGAGGATGTTACCCTCAGAGAAATAGTACAGCAAAAATCAAAAATAGTAGCAAGGAGCACTAATAATTAAAAAAAAAAAATTACAACATAAAGAACAGCGTGCACATAGCAAAGTAATGGGAATGAGAAAATATGGGGCATGTAGGATTTGTAGACTAATTTTAGTTCCGCAGACGTTTGATATTAGGAGTATCAAATATAATTTGAAAGGTACATATAATTGTAATTCAAAAGAGGTAGTATACCTTGCTTTATGTTAGTTATGCATGTCATATTATGTTGGTAAAACTGGAAGGTCTGTAAGGGACAGAATTTCCGAACTTGAATATGCTATCACAAAGCAGAAAACCACTAGTGCACTGGCCAAGCATGCCATGTCCTATGAGGGCCACAGTTTTAAGTATTTAATAACTGAGCAGGTTGCTATGACCCCAAGAGGTGGCCCATGGACGTTACATTTAGAAAAAAGAGAATTAATATGGCAAATATTATTGAATGCTTATTCTTGGCCAGGTTTAAATGAGTACAGTCCAATAAATTGCCTTCTTAAATTAAATGCTCTAAAAAGGTGATTTATGATATAATGTACTGTAGGAATATTATTCAAATATTTAGAGGCTGGTTTATATGTCTCCAGTAGGGCATTTTCTACAAAATTATTTATTAAACCAATGAATTTTAACAACATTATTTTTTTCTATTTGGTATATATGTTTTGTTACTGCATAATAAATAAATAAGCATAGATTGGGTCTGTTGGCTTTACATACTGGTATATTGAGCTGGATAAGTAGAAATAGTACAAAATATAGGCTTGGGTATGCCTGTATTCAAGACTTAAGTTTTTTTATTATGCAAAATGTATGCATTTACAACTTATAGAAGTATAAGTTTGAATCATATTTATAGTTTTATATGTTTTATAAATATTTTAGATAAGCTGTTACATTTTTAAAGGTTGTATAATAAATTATAATTTTGTAAGCAATGTAGAGGGGGTGGTTCATTTATGATGTAATTCATGAATATTTGTGAATATTTATGTATATTTATGAGGCTGATTTCATTGATCATGTGCTTGATGATGTTGTTTATTTATTTTCATTAATCAAATGGATTCTGCCTGTTTTCTCTGCTCATATTCATTGTTCATTAAATTTTACAGCATTTGTGTGTTTCCTGTTGTTGGTTTACATAGTTGTGTATTCCCTTTAAGGTTCTGGGCATAACTGAAGAATGCCTTGTGGTTCTCCTTAGACTGGGAGGCTACTTTTGCCATTAGTCCCCTGAATAGTTTATTTAGATTGATGAGGGCAATCTTTCCTTGCTTGCCTATTTTAGGCCAGATTTTTTTTCCTTTTGTTTTATAATCTATTTATGTTGTGATTCCACCTGGGTGGCTTGTTTTTTTTAGTTTGTCATGAATTTATTTTGTGTAAGTACTACAGCATCTATACAACCATATACATGTTTATAGAGGATTCTTGTGAATGACTCAGTGTAGGCAACTGTTTTCCCTGGGTTTAGGGGCATTGACATTTTGCCAGGATGTTATTTAGAAGTAGGAAGCTTGTCTTGGAATAATTTCTAAATGTTCCAGGGTTACCTGATGTTCCAGATTTTATTTTTATTTCAAAGGAGATTGCTTTATTGTCTGACCTGACTAATGAGGACAGTACACTGGCGGGATGCAAAGTTCTCGACATGTTGGTAAGGACTATGATTAGGATTTTAGCACCCCTTGTAGCAGTATGGACTACCTTGTCCAGGGTATCTGAGTTTAATAAGTGCAGGAATCTCTGGCCAACATGTTAGGATTCGTGCATGATTCCCAGTTTATAATGGCGCAGTTAAAGTTGCCCATGAATATGGGGTTGGGTTAATGGGAAGTGTCCCCAGTAAGTTTAAGGATGTGTCATGGTTTTATTTCCACAAAAAGGTTCAGTCACTAGCAGAGACCCTCAATGCTCAGTGCTAAGGTCACTCCTATTTGGTATGTACTTCTCTGAAGTTAAGGCTAATGTCAAAGATCTCTGCCTGTCCAAATGTGCAGACAATTGTAAATTAGGTGCTAGCTTGCAAAAATATGACATGAGACTTTGTTTACTGTAATGTAGACAGGGGAAAAGCTCAAGAACATCATACTGTTTAACCAGCCTTGAGGTGTGTTTGTTTTTGAATATAAATTCAGACACCTTCACCTTTTGTTCCTTCCTGTGCAATAACAGGTCTAAATGTGTGGAAGACTTTATAGCCCTGCACTGCCAGAATGCTCTCTGCAGTTTTTAACCATGTCTCAGTAACTTCATAGATGTCTAGATTCCGCAAGGTAATGAGAGCATGCAGGGCATGGAGGTTTTTGTTTAGACTCCGGGCACTGAGCTGTTAACACATTTAGATTTTCTTGGCTTGGTTTTGCTATGTTGGAATGCTTATCAGACTGGTAATGTCCAAAATGTGCACTATGGGGGAAGATAAGTTTTTAACCAGGATTCAAAAGCCCTAGAGGGGACAGATGCAGACCATCCCAGGCAAAACAGCATGGTATGTCAACCATCTCCTCCCATACTGTCAGTATTGTACCCCCTTTGAATGACACATAGTCCAAGAGCTGCATCATGTCTCTGTTCATATATTCCAGGGAAGTATGTCTCAGATCATTTGCTCTTACATGGACTCTGACTGAGACATACTGGTACTTGCGGTTCAATGATTTGATTGCTTGTGATAACTGATAGATTCTTGCCTCTGAGAAGCAACTGAAAGAAACCTTCCCTCACTCAGCCTGATGAGAGAGACATCAATGTGCCTCACAATGGAGTCTCTTATGACCAAAATGGTGAATTGTGTGGTGGTTTGCCTTATGGGCTTAGCTTTAGAGACAGTTAAAGCTAAATGTGCCATTGGGGATGTTGCTTTGAGAGTATGTTTTTGAGGATGCTTAGGGCATTTATTGTAATTACTGTGGCTGGAAGGTCTTTCATGTTTGGATTAGGTAGAACACTTTTAAGAGGCTTAGCATATGTAGATCTTTGTGTTTGTCCTGCAGTGTATGTGGCATGTATTGTGTAGTGTTGTTTGTTTCTGACATCCTGTTTGGTATTTGTAGTGGCTGCATGTGAACACTTTGCTCCAAAGACAATGTATAAGTACATTTCCTACATACTATATCAGATTATTTAAAAATTATGTGGCTCTTAGAAAATGTGAGAAAATTGCTACATTATCTCAAGACTTCCATTTCTACCAGGCTGGCTATAGAGATAGTAGGAAAGTGCTGATCCATAATTTCAGGTATAGTGGGTTTTGAGGACTGTGGTTTCAAAGAATTTATGGTTCTCCTTGTATGACTACTGTAAGGGAGAATAGATTTGCTAGGGTGTTAGTTGGTTAAGAAGTACAAATTTCGTCTAATTTCACAGAATCGTGCCCTTCATGCATTCCTAGTGCTCTTCAAGCCACTACATTCTCAGGATCTCTTGGGGGTAGATTTTATAGAGGATTTGCATTTCTAATCACCTCTGTCTATACAGGGGCCTGCACAATGACTGAATGCAGATAGAGAAAAACAAACAAACAAATAAGCCAGCCCTCTAGCCAACACGAAACACACACTGAGGTCAAAAACAGTGATTCCCAGATCAAAAGAGACCTGGCTGCCCTCTACTGCCACCAGTGCAGACCATAATGTAAAACTACTGTCTAAGGCTCCTAAAATGCAGAAACTAACCATGTTGCAACTATAAAGCCTAACAGAAGTGCAGGAAATTACAGTAAACAGCTGTGGCAATAAGTCAAGGCACTACCAGTTATTATAGAGAGGAAGGACATCGCAAACAATGCAGATATTAAAGTTGTTCTAGCAATCTACAAGATAAAGTGTATTGACTATTCAAATCTGGATGGATCTGGATTCAGCAGAACAATGAAATGCAGTGGTAAAAGCAATAATCTTTAAATGCAATTTTAAAGTGCAAAAAGTTTAAGAAATGAACAAATATAACAGCAACTCTAGTACATATCAAGATAAAGTGTAAATCAGCACTTTAAATTACTTATCTAACAAAGTGGCTGAATCAGGATTCATCAAAAAGCCTCTGCAATACATGTGATATTCTGATTAATTATAATACAGTTATATATATAGAATGTAAAAATATCAGATAATTCATACCGGTACAAATAAAACTAAAAAGCGATGAATAAAAAAACTATAAAATATACTTACATATTTATGTTGAAAACTAAAGTTTCAGTTGAATGGAACATATTGCTTTTCTCTGATATAATATTCCCAAACAGCTTGGTCTCTGATGATTATGTAGAACCAAAAATGTTTACTTTGCACTAGGTCCAACAGCATCTCTGTATCCCACACACTTAGACCATAGCAGGTCCAAAACTTCATTCCAGTTTGCTGTATGAGTGACTTCAAGAGACTGATTGTGTGGCTCCCAGAAGTATGTGTCACAACACTTCCTCTGTATGTCAGGGTCTCAGTATGAAAGGACTCAACTTGTTGAGACTCAGCTCCGTGAAATAAATACAAATAAGCACAAGCCCCACTGCACCACTCATATGGAAGGTAAGACCCCCACATTCCCAAAATGTATATATGCCAGTTCAATAGATGCAAAACTACCAAGGAAATTGAACCTCATAAGATAAAGGAAATCACTGCCAGTTCAGGCTACCTGCAGGGACTTCTCTTAAAAATAGTTTTCAGGGAGTTCAACATCAGGCAGCTGAATTCAACCAGATATAACCTTACTGAGTTGTATCTCAGTAAGGAAGCCTTCAAAGCAGAATCCATAAAAAGATGGGCCTGTTTACTTCAAACAGTACTGCTCTGTTTACTTGGCTTTCTTCATGTACCACATGTTCATGGAACAAGCTAATGTTTCCCTGGCTTTGATAATTTCTTGCACAAATGTTCCCAGCTCCGTGACAGCATAAAAGCATACAGCATGCCACTGGGCTGCTTTAAGCTGTGGTTCATGATACAACTTTTGTGCATTGGACATATCACACCCACATGTCTATAATATTTTACAAAACAGGCCACCAAAGAAAAGGAAGATGAATGACCAGCAAGAATTACAACAGCTTCCTTATGCATATGTAAGAATGCTAACTTGTATCAAATGTAATCTGCAAGGCAGTGTTACCTTGTACATCATTCAGTTAATTAGAGAGCATATCAGCAGTTAAACAGTGGTGGTGGTGCTGCGGTAGCATTGTCGCCTCACAATAAGACGTTGTCCGGTTCGATTCTCAGCTAGAGTGTCTTCTGCGTGGAGACATGCGTGAATGGGCGTATCTTCGTTGAAGGTTGTGCATCAGGGCTGGTAACTCGGCACATAAAAATCAACTACCAATCATTAGCAGACCGGAGTTCCGTTGTGGCGACCCCTAACCGGGAAAAGCCGAAAGACACAACAACATCAGCAGTTATACAGAACTGTGTACTGCTATTGTGGAAAAATGGGTAGAAAATAAGAAAACAATACAGAATGTTTCACAGAAATGTGTTAATCCTAAATAAAATTTAACATACTTTTTCTCTCCGATTAGTATGTGTTGTTAAAAAGCACTAAATTAGATAAAGTTCCTTTGCCAAGCCATCAAGGCCACATAACAGAGAATTATCTGCTGTGCACTGTATGAAAGCAATTACTAAGGCCATTTGTTTAGATTTCTTCACAGCCTTGAGTGACCTCTCTCTGCCTTATGCTATCTTCATTTTACGTTCTTAAGAAAATATATTTTGTTTTTTCAGAAATATCTAACTTCCTGAAGATTAATTAAGCATGATGCCTGAGTGGGCTTTCATTTAGGTAGAACATGTTTTGTAAGAAACATTAGCTTTTTTATGATGGATAGTTGTTTTTATTCCTCAAAGTGGGCCAAAAGTTTCAAATTACAAGTGCCACATTTGTCACTCTTGTTTTCTTTCTCACAACTGCCTTCTGAAAGCATGAATAAAGATCATAAACAATATATTAGTGGTTCTGTTCAGCTTTCCATGCCACTACTCTGTAAAAGAACCCCCAGAGTTTCCAGTTATCTGACCTTATACTGAAACCAGCAATGTGAATCCATATAACTTTAAAATGAGCACAACCATTGCTGTAATGTAAACATGATACCATTCAGTGAAGCTTATAACCATGATAAAACTGCCCTGTTTCTCATAAAGCTCTAAGTCCAAACCAAAACTACTGTCAGTTACTCTTGTGGAAGCTTGGATGTTACTGTGAATGGTAGACCTAGAAAGAAAATCTGCCTATTGAAAAATCTAAATAAATTAGTAGTATAGTGGTGCTGCGGTAGCGTTGTCGCCTCACAGTAAGACACTGTCCGGTTTGATTCTCAGCTAGAGTGTCTTCTGCGTGGAGACATGCGTGAATGGGCGTACCTTCGTTGAAGGTTGTGCATCAGGGCTGGTAACTCGGCACGTAAAAATCAACTACCAATTATTAGCGGACCGGAGTTCTGCTGTGGTGACCCCTAACCGGGAAAAGCCGAAAGACACAACAACAACTATATACTACATATAATTCACCCAGGTTTAAAAGAAACAGATATCCTTTTCTGTGTTGATAGGAACACACAATATGTAAGAATTATTTTAATAAACTCATATTACAGTGGTAGTGCAAATACTCATCATCATCTACTTTCGGCTGTTCCCGTTAGGGGTCGCCACAGTAGTGCAAATACTAAGGGGGAAAAATATGTATATATTTATTTTACACACTGCATTTTAAAGTAGAAGGACAGTTATATGATTCAAACCACAGCACATCTGTTTGTATGGGACAAAATATATTTTTTCAACAGAATACAAGTTTTGTAAGCATAACGATGCAGTGTTAGTTGTGGGTTTTGTACTTACTCTCTGTTGAAGATGCTCAGGTTTGAAAGATGCACTGTTAAAGTGCTTTCCATCCTAAAATATACCAGTGTGCTTATGTCATGACGTAATTCGCATCTTGTCAGAGGTTGCTGCTTCCATATTAATATGAATAATTAAATGTGTAATATTATCCAAGACACTCAAACCACTATAGAGCATCCAGAAATGGGGTTAGTAACTACAGATAGCACTAGACCTTGGCCACTTTTAGTCCCTTATCTGCACAATTACACAAGTGCAAGGGTTTCATGCTTACTGCAGATGGTGCCACAGTATAGAGCTATTAATAACCATTGTTCAGAATTTCAGTGGTGTTTTTTATTTCAGTGGCAAGAACTCTTAATTTCTCTTTACTTTCTCACAATATCTCTTACCAAACTATACTCAAATTTTTCTTGTACAGCTCATTTCACTTCACTTTATATAACATTCATATTTGTATAACTTGCTGATACCATGCATTTCTATTCCTTTTACATGTTGAATGTGATATTACTCACCTTGCTTTGGCCTTATTGTAAATAATTGCATAATATCAATGTACACACACACACACACACACACACACACACACACACACACACACACATATATATGACCATTTCTCGGTCACTCACGTCCCCCGGAATCTCTTTTAAAGTTTTTTTGTCTAGTCCTTCTAGCATGTCAAGGGATCAGTTGCTAGTGTCCTCTCCTGCTCAGCTGGTTAACCTGGGAATATTGAGGCAATGTTACAATTGCCTCATGTACACAGACAACCCTCTCCTCCTCCCACAAAACACAAATACATGCGAGAGATGCAACTATACGGCCAAACTGGAGGCTGAGCTCTCTCAACATAGGACTGGCAAGACCAGTCAGGAGGAGAAGGTTACCACACACACTATAGACCCAGTCTCACATAGTACCATCACAACCTCAAATCATACACATAAACACACAAAGACATACTCGGCTCTGATCAAAAATCTACCAAAACAGCAGAGGCCACCAAAGCAGACACCCAAACAACCACCACCTCAGAACACAACACCTGCAACACATAGACCTCACAGTCAGAGTGTCAAACAGTCACAGCCCTTAAGGCCAAACACAATGCCAGACACACTAGTCATTGGTGACTCCATAGTCAGACACACTGACGTCCGCTCACCAGACTGAGTAAGGAGAAGGTCACAGTAAGCTGCCTGTCGGGCGCTAGAATCCGCCACATAACGCAAGCACTCAGGTCTCTCAACAGCAGATACAAATATGACTCAGTCATTGTCCACGCTGGTGTAAACGACCTGAGACGCATTCTCCTTGGACTACATGAAAAGAGACATTGAGGAGCTCTCTGATTATGTAGCCCAGGCAGGTATGACCCTGACCTTGAGCAGTATCCTACCTTCACCAAGAATGATGCCACAATACAGAGATAAGATGATCAGCTTTAACAATTGGCTTAAACTCTGGTGTCATTCAAAGGGGATCCAATGTCTGTCTGCCTGGGATGACATGCTGGACAAGCCACGCTGCCCCAGAAGGGACGGCTTGCACCTGTCACCCTGGGATTCCGGATATTGGCAAAGGCTCTTGCCACCCCATAGTGCCTTTTTAGGCAAGGCTCAAATTCTAAACCTACCACCCTAGAACACAAAAAGGAAAAAACTAAGGGTAATGCTGCTCAATGCCAGAAGTCTAAATCTCAAAATGCACGCACTCGAGGCCCTTCTCAGTATGGAGAACATCGATGTCTGTGCAGTGACAGAAACCTGGTTCAAGGCTCCTGAGAGCACCCCAGCACTATCAGGTTTTACCTCTTATCATGCGTTCCGCCCCAAAATCCGGACAATACCAAGAAAGGAGGGGTATCCATATTCATCAAAGACACCCACACCTCAAGACTGGTGGCAACGCACGATGCATCGGAGACCATCCAGGTGCAATTAACCATAGGCAAGACTGCTCTGCAAATTGTAGCATGTTACAGGCCACCCTCACAAACTCAGGAACCTCACATGGCCTTCCTGAAAACACTAGAGGGGATAAATGTATCACCAAACACCATCATACTAGGTGACTTCAATTACCCTAATATAGACTGGGAACACTACTCAAGCCCAAACACCCTAGCCCAAAAGTTCCTGGAATTCATAAACTCAAATGCCATGGAACAACTAGTCACCATCCCCACAAGAGGAGAAAACATACTTGATCTCATCATCACGAACATGGGAGCACAATGTTCAACACCAGAAGTATACCCCTCACTGGTGAGATCAGATCACAAACTAATCTCGCTGGAGGTCCTCATCCCACCCCACCTGAAATAAAAAGACCACAGTAAAGAACTTCTCGAAAGCCGACTTCACACTTCTAAAGACTAGTGTGGTCTCCTTTAAGGCCCCCCCGCCGACGGAAAACAGTACTCAAGCCGCTGAATCACTTACAAATGCCTTCTACCAGCACCTGCAGGACTGCATGGATAAGGCAATCCCAAGCAAAACAAAGACTCTTTGTACCAAAGGCAAGCATCCACTCTGGTGGACCCCAGCCATAAACAAACTCTACAACAAAAGGAGGAAGCTACTACAAGATAGAGCAAAATCCTTAAAAGGTAAGACACCCTTGATCACTATAAGTAAAAAACTAAGAGCTCTCATAAAATCATCCAAAGCAAATTTTGAGAGAAAAATAGCTAAAGACTCAAAAGACAATCATAAGGCCTTCTTTAGCTATGTTAGAAACCTGGGAGGAAACTCCCAGATATGTTCAGAACTAGTTCAAAATGATGTGAAGATTATTGATCCTACAGACATTGCCAACATACTGGCTGACAGGTTCAGTGCAAACTTCTCCCCTCCCCAAAAGGAGAGATATCTATACCAAGCGATTGCAGCCCCCAAACATCTCCAACGCCCAAGTGAGAACTGCTCTCTCCAAAGCAAAAACACAGCATCCATGGGACCTGATGGTGTCCCCGGCTGTGTGCTCCACGAACTCAACGAGGAATTAAACCCACAGCTAGGACAGCTGTTTAATCATAGTCTTACCTCTGGATACGTACCCAGGGAGTGGCGCACTGCAACTGTGGTCCCACTTCACAAAGGCGGTGCCTCCACCGACCCTGGAAATTACCGCCCATTAGCTTGACAAGCCTTATCTGCAAAGCCATGGAGAGGATCATAATGGACCTCATAAATAAAGACATAGGGAATTTGCAGACTTTGGATCCATCCCAGTTTGGCTTTGTCAAAGGCAGATCATGCCTTCTAAACTTGGTTGACTTTTTCGAAACAGTCACCAAAGCCATTGATGAGGGAAAGGCAGTCCATACAGCCTACCTCGATCTGGTGAAGGCCTTTGATACAATACCCCACTCGGGTATCATTGAAAAACTCATCAGCTTAAATGTTAACCCATACATCACAAGATGGGTTGCAAACTGGCTGAGTGACAGAACCCACAGGGTCAGAGTTGCTGGCGCCATGTCAGACTCAAAGCCTGTCACAAGTGGTGTACCACAGGGCTCAGTCCTGGGCCCACTCTTGTTTGGCATCTACTTTTCCAAGTACAAGCAAACACAGGAGGGTTATGGCTGACAAAGTTTGCAGATGACTGCAAACTGGGCACCATAGTAGAAAACACATCTGACACAGATATCCTTCAGAAGGGTCTCACAGAAATGGATAACTGGTGCCAGAGCCATGGCCTAAAGTTAAATGCCAAAAATGCATAGTCATACCCTTCGGGAAAAACAAGGTTACCCCTAGCTACCAAATAGGTGGCAATCCACTGAGTACAGAAGAAGTTATCAGGGACCTGGGGACCCAGGTTGATAGTAGTCTGTCATTCGACACCCATGTAGCTAAAGTAGTTAGGAAGACCTTCTACATTGCCCACCTTATCATGAAGGGATTCTCATCTAGATCAAGGGAGGTCATAGTCTCCCTATACTCATCACTCATCAGACCAATGATTGAGTACAATGCCCCATTCGAATGTATCTGACCCGACACTTGCAGCAGCTGGAGAGGCCACAAAGTTCCTCACCAAAAGGATAAAGGGTCTCAAACATCTGTCCTATGCTGCCCGACTGAAAGAACTCCAGCTCTATTCAGTCGCTTACGCTTGCTCAGAGGTGACCTTTGCCTAACATACAAGGCCATGTCAAACCCAGATTTGATGAATATGCTTCACCTCAAAAATCTAGATCCGTCAGAGCCACAAGGGCGGGAGACTTAAACCTCGACACGGCTATTAATAGGGCGTGCTGGAGGGATAGATTCATCACCCAAAGACTCCCTATGCTGTGGAATAAAATCCCGGTATATGTGAGGCAGAGCACCTCGCTGGCCTTGTTCAAGAGAAATCTTGACCAATGGATGGGAGATCGCAGATATACCCCAGGGATTACCTCAGTGTCACTGCTCAACAGAGGCACAGCAAAATAATGGGTATAGTTCCCCATACTAAAGGGGTGGCGTAAGCCACAAAACTATGGGCTAGGCTTGTAAATGCCCTCGGGCAGATAGCCTAGTATGAACCTATGAACCTATGAACCTATATATATATATATATATATATATATATATATATATATATATATAGTTCTTTGTTGTTAATTATATACTCCTTGTGTTCTGACTGAGAGTGCTTCTCAAACAATTCAAAATATAAAGCTGATAAGTATATATTTTTGGCACTTCTGTTCAAAGTTTTGCACTGTCCTAATTTTTTTGCTTGATTGGTTTAGATATATATTTGCTGGCTTCTGATCTGTGCTGAAATTGCTGTTCTTTCTCCCACCCTTATTCCTGCTGTGCTAAATACTAGTCTAACAGCTTTTGTGTTTTATCTGATTGTCTTAAGGCTTGCTGGTATAAATAATATTCACTTTGTAAATCTCTGCATTCATTGCTAGAAACTCCTTGTGTTCTGAGAGTGCGTGTCAAACAATTCAAAATATAAAGCTGATAACTATATTTTTGCCACTTCTGTTCAAAGTTCTGCACTCTCCTATTTTTTTTTTTTTTTGCTTGATTGATTTAGATATATATTTGATGGTGATCTGTGCTAAAATTGCTGTTCTTTCTCCCACCCTTATTCCTGCTGTGTTAAATACTGGTATAACAGCTTTTGTGTTTTATCTGATTGTCTCAAGGCTTACTGGCATAAATAATATTCCCTGTTTGTGAATCTCTGCATTCATTGCTAGAAACTCCTTGTGTTCTGACTGAGAGTGCTTCTCAAACAATTCAAAATATAAAGCTGATAAGTATATTTTTTGGCACTTCTGTTCAAAGTTCTGCACTGTCCTAATTTTTTTTTGCTTGACTGATTTAAATATATATTTGCTGGCTTCTGGTCTGTGCTGAAATTGCTGTTCTTTCCCCCACGCTTATTCCTACTGTGTTAAATACTAGTCTAACAGCTTTTGTGTTTTCCCACCCTCCCTTCCTATTGGTGTCTTTGCAGTTGCCCGCCCCTACTGTATATTTGATCTGGGACACTCCTCCCAGTCTAGTGTCATTAGCTCATTTTATCTAATACAGAGAGAACATTTGAGAAGGCCAACCCACTTAGGTTCTTAACCTTGAATTATCTTCTGCTCCTCCTTTCTCCCTTTCCAATTTACTAAAAAAAATTGTAGTGCTATTTTAGCTGCTTTTCTGTTAAAAAAATCTAAGCTTGTTCCCTGCCTTTCCTGAAACTGGTCTAGTCCAGATACAGATTTGCTGTAAACAGGACTGTTTGTAAACTTCTGAGTCCCCCAAGCCTTTCTGTGTTGGAGGGAAGCCTTCTAGCTTATCAGTGGGAGTGGTAAGTACTAAGTAGCCTATCTACCACAAGAGGAGTAGTTTCTGGCCCAGAAATTCTAGTTTATTGGCCATTTGGGTAGTTTTTCCATCTCATTCAACTCTGGTTTAAAAGTCCAACTTTGCACTTGTTTTCCATCTTTCCTGTAACTAGTCTAGTCCAGATACAGATTTGCTGTATCCAGGACTGTTTGTAAGCTTCTGAGCCCCCCAAGCTTTTCTATGTTGAGGGAAGCCTGCTAGCTTATCAGTGGGAGTGGTAAATGCTAGGTAGCCTATCTACCACAAGAGGAGTGGCTTCTAGCCCAGGAATTCTAGCTTATTGGCTGTTTGAGCAGTTTTTTCCATCTCTTTCAACTTTCTGGCTTAAAAGCCCACATTTGCGCTTGTTTCCCAGCTTTCCTGTAATGAGTCTAGTCCAGATACAGATTTGCTATATCCAGGACTCTTTGTAAGCTTCTGAGCCCCCCAAGCCTTTCTTTGTTGAGGGAGGCCTTCTAGCTTATCAGTGGGAGTGATAAGCACCAGGTAGCCTATCTACCACTAGAGGAGTGGTTTCTGGCCCAGAGATTGTAGTTTATTGGCCGCTTGGGCAGTTTTTTTCCATCTCTATCAACACTCTGGTTTAAAAGACTGCATATGTGCTTTTCCCACATTTCCTGTAACTAGTCTAGTCCAGGTACAGATTTGCTGTATCCAGGACTGTATGTAAGCCTCTGAGGACTATATGTAAGCTTCTGAGCCCCCCAAGACTTTCTGGGTTGTTGAGAAACCTTCTAGCTTATCAGTGGGAGTAGTAAGCACTAGGTAGCTTATGTACCACAAGAGGAGTGGTGTCTGGCCCAGAAATTGTAGTCTATTGGCCATTTGGGAACTTTTCCATCTCTTTTAACTTTCTGGTTTAAAAGCCGCATTTGTGTTTGTTTTCCACCTTTCCTGTAGCTAGTCTAGTTCTGATACAGATTTGCTGTATCAAGGACTGTTTGTAAGCTTCTGAGCTGTACCAAAGTCTGCTGTTCAATCTTTCCCTTAGATCTGCTAGTACTTTCCTCTCTGGCACTTTTACTGGCTTATTAGTCTAGCACTTTACCAGACTTCTTGTAGCAATTATTGTAGCACACAAAAGTGCTACCAGCACTAAGCATTCTACAAGGAAACAGCTACAGTACTTATTATTAATGCCCACCCCTCCAGGCATGTCTAAAGGTCAGTTCACTCTGCTTTCTCCTATCAACATGGTGAACTTGGACATTCTGAGGCAATGTAGCAACTGCCTCATGTACACTGACAACCCTCTCCTCTCCTCTTACCTCCCAACACTCAGACTTGTGAGAGCTGAACTTATATATCCAAATTGGAAGCCACACTCTCCAGCCAAGACCGAATAGCTGGTCAAGAGGAGAAGGTCAACACTTGCACCACACCACATGGAACACATAGCCCTCCAGAACACACACTGGCACTGCCTTCACATAAAAACACAAACCACACACCCACCTTCGTGGAGGCTCTCAATAAAAATCTACCCAAACAGCAGAGACATCCAAGGCAAAAATTTACTCGACCACCACAACACAACACTAATCACAAGACACATAACTCTCCTAAACAGTGTGCCACTCAACAAAAGCCCCTAAAGCAAAACAGCCAGCCCAACACACTAGTCATAGGTGACTCAATAGTGAGGCACACTGATGTCCCACTCACTAGGCTGAATAAGGAGAAAGTAACAGGTAGCTGCCTGTCAGGTGCCAGGATCTTCACATAATGCATGCACTCAGGTCCCTCAACAACAAGTACAAATATGACTCTGTCATTGTACATGTGGGCATGAATGACCTGAGATGTACCTCCTTGGACTACATGAAGGAAGACATGGAGGAGCTCTTGGATTACGTAGTCCAGGCATGTATGATCCTAGCCCTGAGCAGCATCCTACCATCACCCAGAATGATACCACAGTGCAAACAATTGGCTAAGTTTCTGGTGTTATTTAAGGGGATCCAGTATCTGATGACATGACTGACAGACCTTGATACTTTGCCAGAGAGGGTCTGCATCTGTCACCCCTGGGCTTCTGGATACTGGCCAAGGCTCTTGCCACCCCTATAGTGTTTTTTTAGGCAGTGTTCCAAAGACCAAATTACCACCATAACAGTTACAAACAAATGCAGTCTGAGGGTCATGCTGCTCAACACTCAAAGTCTAAATCTCAAACTGCATTCACTTGAAGCACTCCTTAAAATGGAGAACATCGACATTTGTGCCGTAACAGAGACCTGGTTCAAGGGAGCAGAAAGCACCCCTGCACTACCAGGCTACAACTCATTCCACACCTTTCGGCCCCAGAACTTGGAACAAAGCTCCAAAGGTGGTGGTGTTTCCATATTCATAAAGGATATGTACACTTCCAGACTGGTAGCCCAACATAACGCATCTGAGATACTTCAGGTGCAGCTAACATTGGGTAAGACAGCGAATCAGGTCATAGCCTGCTATAAGTCCCCAACCATGTCCCAAGACTCACACTCCACATTCCTAAGCACCCTGGAGAATATTAGGGTCCAACCTAACACCCTCATACTGGGTGACTTCAACTACCCCTCCATTAACTGGGAAAGCTACTCATGTACCAATACACTTGCCCAACGTTTCCTGGAATTCATTAATTCCAATGCCCTGGACCAGCTCGTCCTTACCCCCACTAGATGTAGCAATATCCTTGACCTGGTCATTAACAAAATGGGCGACCACTGCTCTACACCAATAGTCAATTCCTCCCTGGTTAGATCCAACCACAAACTAATCACCTTGGATATCCACATCCCTCTCACCCCCCCACCCCCCGCAAAGGAAACCACTATGAAAAACTTCTCCAAAGCTAACTTTGGGCTCCTAAAAACAGAGGTGGCTAACTTCACGGCACCCATGCAAATGGAGAATAGTTGCATGACCGCCGAATCATACACCAATGCACTGTACAAATACGTACACAAATGCATGGATCTCCTCATACCTAATAGAACCAAGATGCTCTCCTCCAAAAAAGGAAGCCAATCTGGTGATCCCCTGCCATAAACAAACTCTGCAACAGAAGGAGGAAACTGATGCAGAATAAGGTGAAGACCCAAGTCTAGAAAAACTCCCTTATTAGTTTCAACAAAAAGTTGAGATCCCTCATGAAATCCTCCAAAGCTAGCTATGAAAACAGAATTGTAGCAGATAGTAAAGACAACCACAAGGCCTTCTATAGATATGTAAGGAATCTCCATGGCAATACCCAGATAGATTTGCTCTGAGCTACTGCACAATGGTACCTCCTATACCGACCCAACAGATATTGCCAATATACTGGCCAACAGACTCAGTGCTAACATTACCCCCCCCCAGAGGACAAATCATAATACCAGTAGATTGCCAGGCACCCAGTATTACTGCTGCACAGATTAAAACAGCACTGTCCAAGGTCAAGAATACAGCTTCTATGGGACCTGACAATATCCCTGGCTGTCATCTACATGAACTACAGAGTGAACTGGCCCCTCACCTGTGTGTCCTGTTCAATCACAGCCTCGTCTCAGGCTTTGTCCCTACTGAATGGCACACTGCTACAGTCATCCCTCTCCACAAAGGAGAAGTGACTATAGACCCTGGGAACTATCACCCCATTAGCCTGACGAGTCTGATATGCAAAGCTATGGAATGCATTGTCATGGGCCTAATAAATGAGGATATAGGGAATCTCCAAACTCTGGATCCCACACAGTTTGATTTTTGTGAG
Source organism: Protopterus annectens (assembly GCF_019279795.1). NCBI lineage: Eukaryota > Metazoa > Chordata > Ceratodontiformes > Protopteridae > Protopterus > Protopterus annectens. Next base: position 1,020,097,045 of record NC_056730.1, read on the forward strand.
GGGTAGATCATACCTGCTCAACTTGGTAGACTTCTTTGAGTCAGTCATCAGAGCTGTGGATGAAGGCAATGTGGTTCATACAGCCTACCTTGATCTGGCCAAGGCCTTTGATACCACTCCCCACTCAGGAATCATAGAAAAACTCACTAAGTTAGGCATCAACCCCTATATCACTAGGTGGGTTGCAAACTGGCTCACAGATAGAACCCACAGTGTAAATGTAGCTGACTCCAAGTCAGACTGCTGACCAGTCACGAGTGGAGTCCCACAGGGTTTGGTCCTGGGTCCTGTCCGGTTTGGTATTGACTTCTCTGAAGTCCAGGCCAACATGAAGGGTCTCTGACTGACAATGTTCACAGACAATTGCAAGTTGGGAGCTATTATTGACTCTCCAAGTGATGTTGACATTCTACAGAAAGAGCTCACTGAGACCAACAACTGGTGTCAGAACCATGGCCTTAAGCTAAATGGCAAAAAATGTGTCGTCATCCCCACTGGGAAAAACCTGGTTCCCATGAATTACCACAGCGATGGTAGTCCAGTGAACACAGAAGGAGTTATAAGAGATCTGGGAACAAAGGTTTGGCAGCAACCTCTCTTTTGACCACCACATTGCCACTGTGGTCAGAAAGTCCTTCTATGTGGCACATCTCATTACTAAGGGTTTTGCATCCAGGAAGAAAGAGGTCATTGTCTCCCTCTACTCTTCCCTCATTAGGTCAGTCATTGGGTACAATGCCCCATTTGGCATGCACCTCACTAGACACCCGCAACAACTGGAGAGGCCCCATAAGTACCTCACAAAGAGGATCCTAGGCCTTAAACACTTGTCCTATATGGATAGACTCAAAGAACTCAAACTATTCTCTGTCTCATATTGCCTACTTAATGACGATCTCTGCTTGACTTACAAAGCCATGTCTGGCCCAGCTCTGTTAGAAATGCTACATCTAAAGAAATCCCAATCCCTCAACACCACATGCTCCAGAGACCTCAAACTCATTACCACAATCAACAGAACATGCTGGAGGGACAGGTTCATAACACAGAGACTGCCCATGCTATGGAATAGACTTCCCATACATGTCAAGCAGAGCACCTCACTGGCCCTCTTCAAGAGAAATCAGATGAGTGGATGGGAAATAAAAAATTCACCCTGGGGATCACTCCAGTGGCGCTGCTTGACAGAGGCACTGGGGACTAAGGTTGGGTGGCACAATGCCAGGGTAATCCTATGGGCTAGGCTTGTAAAGGCTCCAGGGCCATTAGCCTAGTACACACCTATGAACCTATATACTACAAAAATAATTAGTGTCAGTGGCTCAACAGGTAGAAGATGGATGAAATATTAAACCAAAGTCTCAGCTGCCTGAGTTAGTGGTAAATCAGCAACAAAACAACTCCAACGTCAAAAATACATTATTCCAAAGCAAAGCTTTTGGATAAACCACCCTTCTTCAGTGCTTAGTGGTAAATCAGCCCACTAGTGTTGAAGCAAGGTGACTATCTGTGCCACTGCTGACTCAAGCTGCTGACTTGTTGTTCTATCACAGTAGAAGGGTTTAGAAGAAAAGCTCTCTCTGTGTGGTCCTTGATGGATGAAACAGGTGTTAAAAGAACAGTTTTACTAAAAAAGAAGGGTCCCATAACTGCCACCAACATTCAGCATATAGACTTGTGCAGGTGCATGGTAGACCTCACTGCATTTCACATAGTTAGGCTCACAACCTTCTTATGTCTCACTTCCTGGTCTTCATCTCAAAGATTCATAAAGATCTCCCACCAAGAAGTTGTGAGGCCCACCAGTGATGGGAGACATTGTGAATCGGCAGGTAGGAAGCATGAGAATAAGTGATGTGCCTAGATGTGGAGATGACAGGTGGCCTGCAGCATTCAAAACGAATGCTGAGGAGCAGGAAGAATATGAGCTAGGTTCAAGGTTTTACAACCAGTCTAAACCCAGTACCTCAACCAAACCTATAAAATACCCCTATTTAAAAAAAAAAACATAAAAATACACGACTTTGATGAACAATCAGTATGTCGTAGGAAAACTGAATTCTAGTTTACATGGTACAAAAGAGTTATCAAATTTCTGCCATGTGACAATAGTTCATTTTGCTGGGATCTTAACATATAGGTATCACATAACCACCATGTAAGCACAGTGTGCTTCCCATATAGGAGTGTAATCAGGTAGAAGTGATCCAAGATCACAGTCCTGTTTTATACCGTGAAGGTCCCACAGACCAGCAGCATAACCTTTATACAGTTAAAAGCCCATAGGTCTGGTAGCCCAGCTAAGAAGGTCACTGCCACTCATACATGAACCTCTGCTTTCACAGCTTGGTGTAAGACTATTCTGCATTGTCACATTAACACAATTGAATATACTCTTAGACCATTGAGGTTCTATAGCAAAGATATCAATGAAAACATTTAACATATTAATCATTACATGCCAACCCTCGTTTGTTTTATACAACTGATTTCACTGAAACATTGCAGTGGCAGTCTCACACATTAAGTCCTCATTGATTATTCTCAGGACCTGTCTGTTATGACTGAAAGCATACTGAATTATTAAATTAATCTGGAAAATTCAGAAGGCTTTATATGTACCAACATTGTTTTAGAATCTCTTTGAAGTATATTGAGGAGGAGTTATTTTCCATGGATTTGCTCCACTCCCCAAAAATATATTTTCTAACTGTAAAGGTAGTTGGCCTTCAGGAGTATGGTCTCCTGAGTCACATCATGGTGCTAAATTTATAGCACAGTCTCAACCACATGCAGGAAGTATGTTCTATTGCCTGGGTATGGTGCATATCAGCCACAACCAAGAACAGGCTGCACACCGAGCATACCACTGAGGAACATATTTTGGCTAGTTACCCCGATCATTTTCTCACCACTTTCTCTGGGTTTCAATGCCTTCCAAATTCCCACCTACCCACCATCCACCATCACTGTACCTTGAATAAAATATTACATTCTCAAACACAATATGGACACACCCACCCACTCACCCTACACACACACACACACACACACACACACACACACACACACACACACACACACACACACACACACACACACCTACTTCTATTCCCATAAGGCAAGCCATCACACAAGCCAATATTCTGGTCATTGGAGACTCTATTGTGAGACACAATGACATCCCTTTCACCAGGCTGAGTAAATAGAAAGTAATGGTGAGTTGCTTATCGGGATGATGATCTACCATATTATGAATTCACTCAGGTCACTGGACCACAAGTACCAGTATGACTCAATCACAATCCATGTGGGTGTAATTGACTTGAAGTATACCTCACTGGACTATAAAAAGAGAGACATTATGGAGCTCTCAGACCATGTTTCCCCTACTGGTATGAGCCTAGCACTGAACAACATTCTACCTTCTTCAAGGATGATGCCACAATAAGAACAGAAGATGACTAACTGACTTTAATAATTGGCTTAATTTCTGTGTATAAGGGGATGCAATATTGGTCAACATGGAAGGAGATGGTCAACAGATCATGCTGCTTTGCCAGGGATGGTCTGCACCTCTCCCCTCTTGGCTTTTGAATGTTTGTTAAAATATTCCCCAGAATTCAGCAAGCTCTGCACGGCGTGCAGGAATAGTGCAAGAGCTGCTGCAGGCAATATGGCTGCCGTGCGATCCAGGAATAAGCTCCCGGGGCGTGCACGAGTGCTCCTGCACTATTCCTGCATGGACACAGTCCCTGTATGCTAAGTACCTCATTTGCTGGTGAAAACCATGCAAATGAGGTGAATTAGTGATCCAGGAAGCAGGCAGACGTCCTTGCAGGAATAGTGTAGACTGCAGAAATGTATTCAGCCAGTAGCTGAATACATTTCTGCAAACTACAAAATGGACGCATGACAGCTCATACAAATGCATGTATTAGAAGGGTTAGGCATGCCAATGGCCAAATATATGGCCATAGGCATGAAAAATAATTTCAAAAGTATAAAAATTAACTTTTTTTTGTTGGCCGATTTCGGCCTTTTAAGCGCAGGGAAGAGGTACGCAAACGGGATCGGCCTGAAAATAAAAAAAAAAAAAAGCTGGAAATAAGCTTTTAAACCAAAATCATAATTTTGCCATAATAGTCAATGGCATACATAACACAACAAGACCATGGAATAGTGGTTGCTAAGGGGAAAGGCTGAGTATCAGATTTGTAACCATGCATTAGCAGTCAATCCTATGCAAAGGAGGGCAATGATACTGTATCACAAATTTCCCCTCAGTGCTAGCTTGCACCCAACTGTGTAGGTGCAGTAAGACCACGGTGTAAGCCTAAGAGCTAGATGACTTCATAAGGGGGTGTGTCATGCATACTGTAAGCTTATTGGAGCCCTGTGGCCCGTGTTTGCCCTTAGCTAAGCACAGCTAAGGTAGGAGGTGTGTCTGAAGCTGCCTAGCAGTCTTTACATTACGTAAACGGGTGTGTGCACTGCACACTGGGTTTAAAAAAAACAGGAAATAACAGCTCCGTTCACATCTGAGCACTGGGTTTGCGCGGCACGCCCCAGGGCTTAAACAGGAAGGCAATGTGAAGGGAAAATAGCAGTAGGAAGGTAATCAAGGAGAACTAGCATAGCTGGCAGGTGAAATGTATCAGAACCAGCCAATTACACAGGCAGCAGCCCAGCCCAGCACACTACTATAAACTATGCAAACACCTTTCCCTCTGCTTTTTCCCACAAACTCTACACCACAGGTGTACACAAACGGGGAAATTTTACCTAACAAAAGCAACGAAATTATAGGGGCTGCTTTCACTCTCATAAATCAACATGTGGAAGAGGATGAGGGTGGTGAGGATGACAATGCTGATGACCAACCCACAATGAGGAGAAGGAGAAGAGTGTACAGACCCAGGTTAGCCTACTAGGGGCTACATGAGCTGGAGATAGTGGAGCGCTATAGGGTGGACAGGGACCTCCTACAGCAAACTGTTGAGCTGTGCCGGCCATGCCTCACACACAGAACCAACAGAGGGGAACCCATCCCAGTGGATACCAAGGTATGTGTAGGCTTAAGAATACTAGCCACAGGTATCTCCAAAGGCCAACTGGGGATCTCATGGGGATCTCACAGGTATCAGCATCCAGGGTACTCCACCAGTTCCTGGATGCCATGTCAGCACATGCCGGTGAGCACATATATTTCCACAACACCCATGAGGCGTGTCTTTTCCACCAAATAGCAGAATACCCTGAGGTAGTGGGTGCTATAGACTGCATGCACATACACATCAAAGCACCACCCGGTGAGTGGGTTAGGGTCCACATAAACCGCAAGGGCTTCCCCTCCATCAACTGCCAGGTCGTGTTCGATGCCCAGGGCATTATAATGAATATGTGTGCTGGCAGCACTGGAAGCTATCATGACTCCCACATCTGGCATATGACGCAGCTGTACCAGAGATTTGCCAATGGAGACATCCCATATGGCCACCTAGTGGGTGATGCTGGTTATGCACTGGAGCCGTTGCTGATGACACCCATCAGAAATGCACGCACACCTGAACAAGAACTCCATAATGAGGCACACGCACAGACCAGAATCATAATAGAGTGTGTGTTTGGGATGCTTAAGTCACGGTTCATCTGAACATATCTGGTGGAGCCTTGCAGTACTCTCTAGCTACATGTACCCATATTGTCATTGTATGTGTCATGCTACACAATATGATCCTGCAGAAACAGCTGCAACAGGAACAGCATGGGGCAGGGCCACACAGCCCCCCACCATTGCAAAGGCCAGCACAGGCACAGAGTGACTCAGAGGAGGAACAACCTGAACCTGCCCTGTAGGCAGAAGGAGGCGTGCCCAGTATGCCCAGGCATAGCACATACACTGACACAGTAGGATCCAAGGGAATGACACCTCTATCTGACTCGCACATACAGTAAAAGGGATGCTAAACATGATACTACCTGGCTTAACTACATATAGGGAGTGTAGTATGTTTATCCGACGTAGTCAGCCCTCCAGCACTATCCTCAATAATGGCACAGCCATAAGGTAAGTCACTCTCACTATCAATTGCTGAATGAAGTAGTATGTTCTGCTACTTGTATCTATGGTACAGATGTAAGCATGCAAGGGAATTGGGTGGTTCAATGGGATGGCAGAAGATTGTAAACACCTATATGGGCAGCATGAAATCCATAACAAATACTGGTGTCAACATAGTAGGCAGTACTAGACAAGGTGACAAAACCCACTGCAGGACATGTGGTGGGCTAAATGTGTGTCCATAGGACACACACATGCATGTCACTGAGGCTCACATACCCAAAACAGTCTCAGCCAGCAGGACAGGTGTCGACAACCACAAAGAAAGGCTATGCTAAGGCCTCCGATTGATGGCAATGGAAAACAGCCCCCCTCCAGACATAGACAGACAGACTACAACAGGTCAGGCAGTGGAATGTTAGTTCTGAAGGGTAAGAAGTCTGAAACTTGAAATGTAGGTCAATAAACCCTAAGAACTGTACTACACTGATATGCCTCTAGTCTACATGATAGTTCAGAATGCAGCATGAAATGGAAGCCAACAGATTACCTGAAATACCAGTATGGTCAAAGCAAATGTTTACATTTGTCAGGTGTGCCCCCCCCCCCACAATCCTATGTAGAAATGTAGTAATTTGTACATGTGGGTATGATAACAGTGGAGCACAGATTACCTGAGCTGGCCAAATTAGCAGGATAGATTGCTGCATGTGTACAATATGTAGGGCTCTGTGTGTTAAGTTGTTGTGTGTTGTATATTGTGTGAAAGTGGTCAGCATGCAGGCATGGAGGGTTGTGCCCCGATGGCCAGTGGCCAGTACTGTTGATGACAGGGCCAAGTTCTCACAACTGCAGTACCAAACACAATGCATCCCAGCAAGTCCCAAACCAGCAGTAATCCATACTAATTGTTCAGATGTAATATCTGTCACCATCTAAAAGATGGACATAGCATGAATGTGGGCCCAGACATACAAACATTACACAGGTGGAAGTACCCTAGACAGAGAATGTATAAAATGTTACTGTCAAATGGACACACCTTTGGATTTATACATACAGGTTAGCAGCACATTAGTTGGCTGTGTAGTATGGAATACTGATGTAGTCCGGCCAAACACTGGCAGACCACAAAAGGCACAGTTATGAAGTACTGAGAAACTGCTAATGTCCCCACACAAGCCAGCATAAGGGGAATGCCCCACGTATATCTGTGAGTCAGCTGCAAGTAGCTTCCATAGCCACATGCACTCAGCTCACCCCACCACCAGCCACAGGTACCTCACAGGTGATATCCCTGCTGTTGGAAATGAATACAATATGACCCCCACTTCTGTATGGGAATACCCACAGAATGCAGCATGCTGAAGAGGTGTCCAATGCAGGTGTGCCCTTAGCTGTAAGCAGCACCCTGCCAGCTTCCACACCAATGGATTAATAAGGACAGAAACTATTGCCATTAACACCTTGCACACCCACCGTGTCACCCCAGGGGAATACAGTGGCTTGCAGCCTGGGACTGTAGGAATGACAGAATGCACTGGCCTGCTACAGATGGCCTGCATCACTATCAGATGCCCTACAGTGCTCTGTCAAAGGTCTGTGTCTCACCTGTACTGCCAATGTATGCTATATCATGGATTTGGAGTCCCAAATAATGACATAAAACAGTCCACAGAACACAAATGCAAGGCCATGTTGACAAATCCCAGTAGCATGTCCACCATGTCCTACTGCATGAACTGTGGACCAACCCCTAAATACTGCTGGGATGAAGTGATAACTATAGGGATACATATCAGATATTGCTTGCATAACGATAGGAAGAGGATAGAAAAACAGGGGGGGGTAGAAGCATGGACGCCATGGAGTGTGTGAAGTCTGAAACTCTGATGTGTGCACTTACTATCCCTGCCTGCAAACACAGGAATGGGTGGCTACAAACCTGCTCATAAACCACAATGTGAAGGGGTAATGACCAGAAATATGAGCCCTGCCTCTGGGTAGCCTGTGTGAATCTGTACAGCTGAGAGGTATGGCCACAACAGGATATGGCCATTCTGTCAAGTTAATAGATGTACAAGCATGGGATCCTCAGCCACCACAGTAGCAAGGTGCTGGAACATTTACACAGACCCATCAGAAAGTGTCTGCAGCTCCCCCTCCAGAATGGCATGATTGTTCAAGAATATGTAGGCTGCAGACCACAGTACTGGACACAGCTTCATTCATCTTGTATTTCCCAGGAAATTACTGCAAGCAAATACGTATATCTGTCAATAGTTGATGACATAATACATAACAGTGTAAAACAGTACATACGTCTGAATATCTCTGCTAACTCCAAAACCATGTAGCAGAAGCAGCACAGACACAATTATTTACAGTATCCCACTATCCTTTGCCCATTGTGACCCCATATTGTCAACCTATCTACAGATATCCTGCTGAATCAGGTTGCTAGCTCTAGGTGTAGAACACAAATGCCTGCACTGGAGTACAACCTACCTGGAATGGATTCACACATTCAATACAGAAGGTCATACTGGGCATGCTCCCACACTTAATAAATAAAGCCCATGTCTGGCAACAACAGTGGACTACATATATCTGTCAGTCACAGATGTCTATGCACACATTCCACATTGCGCACCAGTCATGCTTTGTACACACATCGGATAGGAATACACACATATATCCAAGGAGAACATACTATAATAGGTCAAACATACACAAACATAGATGTGGGAAAGAAAGAGACAGACAGTGACAAAGAGCTTCCCATCATGAGGCCTGTCCCACACAGCACACACCCAATTGGCCAATATCATATGATGTGCAAATGTCTATCAGTATAGACATTTGCTTCTGGTAGCCCTCAACAATATAGTGTCTGTGGTGCTTGTGATAACTGTGTAACATGACAGTACAAGTCATTATTCAACTAGCAGTTGTATACACAGTCCTGTCAAATGTAAAGTTGCGTGTGACTGAGTGTTGTGTGTGTGCTTCCAGAGGAATGGTTTATAGCCCAGCCACACACACTTCATGCCCCATTGCCCTACTTTAGCTAGCCTGTTGATGTCAGTCACCTTGAAATACCCCTTTGGACAAGGATTATCTCTATAACCTCTGTGACATGCGCAATAACTGCGTAATGCTATAGTGTAATGTGCTAGTTTGATAGAAGTTCTAATCCCAGCCATGGCAACTGTAAAACTCTGTATGTGTTTGTGTGTGTAGGGATCAATGCTTTTGAGGCCATTCACAGTCACTACTCTTTCCATTGCCCTACTTTAGCAAGCCTACTGATGTCATTTACCTTGAAATACACCTTTGGAGAAAGGCTACCACTGTAAGCACCATGGTGCATGCTATAACAGTGTAATGCTATAAGGTGATGTACTAGTTAGGTAGGAGTTCTAATCCCAAACATGGCAACTATGAAACTGTGTGTGTGTGCGTGTGTCTGTGCGTGTGTGTGCGCGTGTGTGTGCGTGTGTGTGTGTGTGTGTGTGTGTGTGTGTGTGTGCGTGTGTGTGCGTGTGTGTGTGTGTGTGTGTGTGTGTGTAGGGATCAATGCTTTTGAGGCCATTCACAGTCACTACACCTTCCATTCCTATACTTTAGCAAGCCTGCTGATGTCATTCACCTTGAAATACACCTTTGGAAGGGGGTTAGCCCTATAAGCTCCATGGCACATGCCCTAACTGCGTAATGCTATAATGTAATGTACTAGTTAGGTAGGAGTTCTAATCCCCGACAGAGCAACTGTGAAACTCTGTGTGTGTCTGTTTGTGTGTGTAGGGATCAATGCTTTTGAGGCCATTCACAGTCCTTCACTTTCCATTGCCCTACTTTAGCAAGCCAGCTGATGTCATTCACCTTGAAATACACCTTTGGAGATAGGCTAGCCTTTTTAGCTCAGTGGCGCATGCTATAAGTGCGTAATACTATAGTGTGATGTACTAGTTAGATAGGAGTTCTAATCCCAGACATGGCAACTGTGAAACTCTGTGTGTGTGTTCGTTTGTGTGTAGGGATCAATGCATTTGAGGCCATTCACAATCACTACATCTTCTATTGCCCTACTTTAGCAAGCCTGCTGATATTATTCACCTTGAAATACATCTTTGGAGAAGAGCTGCTCCTATAAGCACCATGGTGCATGCTATAACTGTGTAATGCTATAGTGTGATGTACTAGTTAGGTAGGAGTTCTAATTCCAGACATGGCAACTGTGAAACTCTGTGTGTATGCGTGTCTGTTTGTATGTGTAGGGATCAATGGTTTTGAGGTCATTCACAGTCACTAAACCTCCCATTGCCCCACTTTAGCAAGGCTGATGATGTCATTCACCTTGAAAAACAACTTTGGAAAACAGATAACCCTATAATCTCCATGGCACATTCTTTAACTGTGAAATGCTATAGTATGATGTACTAGTTAAGTAGGAGTTCCAATCCCAGACGTGGCAACTGTGGAACTCTGTGTGTGGGTGTAGAGACTTATGCTTTTGAGGCAATTCACAGTCACTACACCTTCCATTGCTCTACTTTAGCAAGGCTGCTGATGTCATCTACCTTGAAATATACCTTTGGAGAAAGGCTAGCCCTATAAGCTCCATGATGAGTGCCATAAATGTAGAACAATGTAATAGAAGTAACTATACAGCTATGAGTTTGAATCCCATCTGTGGCAAGTGTTTGTACCTTAAAGTTTTTGTCCCTATTTACAACCTATACACATCCCCGAGCATGACTTTAGCAGTCCTGCAGATATCACCCACCTTGCAAGTATCAGTTGCAAAGCCCATACCATGTCAAGTCAGTGGTGCATGTGGTAAATGGGTAACATAATTTTCAGTAAAGGTTGTTAGATAGAGGTTTGAACCTCACCCCTGGCAAATGTAAATATGTGATTAGGGTAAAATTATTTTTGGGATCTCTCACCCACTACATCACCCAATGCCAGTATTTACAAGGGCTGGTGATGTTCCTCACCTCAAAAGTACCTTGGGACAATATCCATCCAATAAGCTCCGTGGCACATGCAATAAATGCGGTACACTATAGTAACATATATAGCTAGGTAGGGGTTTGAATCTCAGTGCTGGAAAGTGTGTGTGTGTTTGTCATCAGTATCCTGTGTGGAGGTTGCTATGATTGTGTAATAACAGGATTCATTGTGGGGTGGGTTTTGGTAAATTTTTATATTGAGGACCTACTATATGTCACAATGTCCACCTTACAAGGACAACAGATGTCAAACAGCAGAGAAGCTGGTGTAGACAATCCATAGCCCTACATGTGACATTATGGATGGGTGAACAATATAGGCAACCCTTGTATTACCCAGAGAACACTCTCCACCCATGTCTCATACACAAACACACTTGGCTAGGCAACAACCACTATATTGGTAGTTCCCTGCAAATTGCCCACAGATAGTAACCACAATGTGATTGCAGTGGACTACAGAGGACATGGCACCCTGTTCCATCCCTACAATAGGCAAATAATCGTTTACAGTGGTCCTTTGCTATGTTCCCCACTGGACGCCTGCAACAACTGCAGAGTCTGCAAATGTAACCCACAAAGCAAATACCATGCCTTATATACATGCCCTGTAGGGACAGATGTCACTAACTCCACTGAATACCTGTATCATGCTGTCAATGTAGGTGCAGGCATGACCTCAGTTTCATAGCCAGTTCTCACCACATGAGGTCAGGAATGCCACATCAGATGATAAACATCTGTCTGCACAACATGCCCCAGGGACCCCGGGTACACTTCCACATGTCACAGAACATGCATGTGGGACATGTGTACAACCCAGACACTGTCCATATTATGGAATATAGAACATATACATGGCAAGCATTGCACAGCACTGGCCACCCACAATAGTAACCCAGATGAGTGGATGGTGAATACAATACCCACCTGTGTGGGCCAATCCAGGGACTACACCCCTGAGCCACACTGGAGACCATTATCATATGGCCTGATGACAAGGTATACCCTTTGTCTAGCCTTGTACAGCCTTCTGGCACAGTCAGCTACTACGTACCTGTGAAACAATAAACCCATGCATGTCAGTACTGACAAATGTGTGTCTGTGTGTGTGTGTGTGTGTGTGTGTGTGTGTGTGTGTGTGTGTGTGTGTGTGTGTGTGTGAGGCGATTAATGATTTTGAAGCCATTCACACTCACTACACCTCCCATTGCCCTACTGTAGCATGCCTTCTAATGTCAGTCACCTTTAAATACCCTTTGGCCATATATCAGCCTGATAAGTTCTAATAATAACCCTACCAACTGTGATAATGTGTGTGAGTCCCTGAGAGAGTGTGATTGTGTCTTCCTTGACACCTGCTTTTGTGGACAGCCACATGTACTACACTAACCTTATCCCTCCTTTATCACTGCTGCTGATGTCACTCACCTTCAAAGATACCTTTGGACAGTTTTCCAACATGTAAGCTCTGTGGCGCATGCAATAACTGCATAACAATGTAATAACAATACATAGTC
>NC_056730.1:1020114646-1020119646 GCF_019279795.1 Protopterus annectens
CACTACGTACCCTAGGTAGGGATTCTAGTCCCAGTGTTGCCAAGTAAGAGTGAGTGTGTATGTGAAGGGATCTACTTCAGTTTGCAGAATATACATGTCCCAGGAGGTCACCTGTCTGAGAACTGCCTGGCAAATGGTACCATTTCACAGGTATCATCCTGTGGAAATTCATTCCATCACAACTAGTAGTAGATGTGTAAATGCCCTCTTCCCCACTGTATAGTTGTACAGAGATACTGGGGTTGGTATATATAGCTGGGTGTTTATCTTGTGGACACAGCCATCATCATTGTGGTTATTGTTGACTGTATCCCCCTGCTTAGTTGGCTGTAATACTGTACAGTTCATGTTAATAGATTAAGTATTTGTCAATCACACTATCTGCAGTTCTACACCACCCCACATGCTCCAAAGGGTAGGGCTGTGCCACCCACACCAGCACATCTATGTTTAACAAGTTGAGGATTGCACTACATTGGGGAAGGGGACATATATCCTGCCAGTACCATTGTCAATGACATTAAATTAGCAGACCAATTATTTCCCAATGTGTTGTTGTGCCTATTCTGTCTTGGTGGAATTACATAGGCTAAAATGGGTTCCTTGCAAAAGTACATCCATCCATGTGTACAGTATTCTCTGTGTATTGCATCAACACCAAAGCCTCTGTGTGTGTTATACACAAACATGTGGTGTGTACCACCCAGTACACTTACCATTGTCCCCTGTAGAAGTGCTGCTGACATCAGCCACCATGCACTCACCTGTATACACCCCCAGACCTATCAGGCATGTGGCATATGCAGTAACTGTTATACAGACCTGTGACATGTGTTCAGCTGTACCCAGGATATGGCACAGTCAAGATGTCACCACAGTGCCATACCCCTTGTAGGAAACAACAGCAGACCAACATCCTGCTGAACATGGACTCCTACAGCACAAACGGAATACATTATGGAGACCACAATCACTCAGTGTTAATAACAGCTATAATGCATCATGGCTGGACAGCTAAACATCCTGACATGTAAGCATTAAACTTTAGTGCTGAAAATATGTTACACAGCATTACATTGGTACACAGTATCACAGTCACCCTGTGCATCAGAACCATATTAGCCTGTCCCTGCATCAATGTTATGGATGACAGGGATGTGGCACATGTATCATCATATGCAGAGGGTGTGCTGTTGGTTTGCCAGAGACCTAGGCTGAAACATTCATTTGACATCATGTGTGTGTGTGTTTGGGGGTTTCATTATTAATTGGGCTGTTGTGATGTGGTGTGTGTGTAGGTATGGGGTTGCCCTAGCTGTGTTGGTGATGTGTGTGTATGCATGCACACAGTTCTGCCATGTGGCTGCCCAATACAGGGGTTTGTTGGACAGCTGCAGACCATACCTGGCAGGGTGTGCACTTCACCATCTCTGGCCATGGACATGAGAACTGTGCCTGCAAGGGGATCCACAGGCACCACCAGGTACAAGCCACGATATGGTACTCTCCCCTGATGATGACATATGTCGTCTGGATCCAGGTCCCTCTTGGGACCAGCCAGGGCCACATGCACATGGCCTGCTGTGTTGTGGTGTGGTGTAGACAGTGCCCCCCCCTGCAGTGCTGGGGCTGGTGTACATCCACGTCAACCTCCAGCTGTTGGTGTTGCTGGCCTACATCCACGTGGCCGTTGCATTACTCCCACCATATGCTCCAGCACAGACATTCCACAGTCAAGGATTCCCACCATCTCACCCAACCGTCTATCCATGACCTCTGCAAAATAACGGTGGGCACCTGCAAGATCATGGATGTTGTCAATAACAGCAGAATGAGTAGCCCTCTGCAGCCTCAGACCCTTTCTGGTATACCATTTCATATGTGCCTGCGCCTCCATGATGGCATGAAACATGCATATGGTGACACCAGATGTGGCACTTCTGCCAGGAGCATGATGACCAGCAGCCCTCCTACAACCACTCCTGTACATCTGTCTGTGTGGTACTCCGCTGGGCATCTGGCTATGGCTGCTGTGTCCAGACACACATGCCATAGACACCAGACTGTTCTGTCCCATGCCACCATCCACCAACTGTCCCCCATCTATGGCCACTGGTGATGGGGTATGTATAGGCAATGTGACTGTGTGTGGGGATGGGGGTGGATAACAGTGGGATGTCAAACGATGGCACAGCTTCAGCCCCTGGCAACCCTGCCTGAGCCTCAACACACCTATCATCATTGTCAGCGTCTGTATGGACACTAACATCAGTTTTCCTGCAGGAGGGACCCTGACCCACCTCACCACCTGTGAGAGGAAAACAAGAAATGCACTTTAAGACCTGTATGTCATTGCTTAACTGTACACACACACACTTACAGGTGAGGTTGCACAAAGATATTACACACAGACCTCTCATTATCCATCTGTCAACATGCATGACATATGACACTCAACAGCATGCAGTGCAGCTATAGTCAATCCCTGTTACCAACATTATACATCTCTGTGATGCATGGGTTGTGTTAGTAGGTGATGCCCCTTCCCCTGGAACACACTGCACCCATGTACACAGTATTGCTGTGCACCTGTTCAGCACACTGGCATGTACTGTGCACCATACCTCACAGGTGTACACACCATTGCTGAATGTGTGTATGTGTGTCAGTTATGTTTGCTCTGCTGCTCACAGCCCCTATGTGTTTGTCCAACACATACCTGGGATGATATGTGGACAGATGTCATTAGTGAATGCTTGATGTCTGATTTGCAGATCTCATCATCAGAGGTGTATGTATGGCCAATAAAATACAATTACACTGACAACCTTCAAACCTTACTGTGGCTATGAGGAGTGTACACACCCTTATTGACATGGCACCCTCTTCCCTGATATGCCATGGGGCCACATTACTGCATATGTTAACGTTACATGAACCTGATATGTGACATATGACCTGTGCAATCAAATACAGTATCAACCAAATGTGTTAATTGTGCAGATGCTGATTGAGATGCATACAATTTGTGGGTGCATAAGTATGCACACCCTTAACATGATGGTTTGCTGCACCAACTGTTAAGTGTACTACAGCAGTCACTATTCCTGTAAGGGGTATACTAGCATGGGCCATCTTTATTTGCCAGTATTTGGTCACTCTGCCCTACAAATGTCCTTCAACTCTGCAAGATTGCAAGGTCAATTTATGTGCACAGCCCTTGGAGGTCACACAGTGCCTTCACTATTGCTGTGGAGTCAGGGTTATGTCTGCCGCAATTTATGACCTTAACTGTGTGCAGATACAGCCATTCTTAGTGAGCTTTGGATGTCTGTTTCAGTTCACTGTTGTATTTCAGGATGACACCCCTCCCCATCCTCAGCCTTTTTGAAGATGCTTGACAACTATGGGCTACACATGAGTGTCATTTTGCAGTGTCCCAAATTCAAAACACCGTGTGTACCGGCCTAGTCCCTGCTAATGAATGGCAAACATACAGGTGTACACTGGCACTAGCAAGGTACAGATGGGGATGGTGGGCCTGAGGTGGGGTGAGGTGTTGCCTGTGCAGCACATGTATCTTAATTTATACTGTCTGTAGCTTTCCAACTTGGTCTTGATACACCATTACACATTGCAACACATGCCTTTGGGGGACTTTTGATGTTATGCATACACTACCTATAGAGAGCCCTAGCTGAGGTTTCCTGTGGAACAACTGTCCCATTTGATTACTTTAACCCATGGGCCACACTTATGAAGAGCCCAGGTGATTGTTGATGCAGGTACTGCACAGCCAGTGCTTGCTAGACATTCCTGCAACTCCCTCAGTGTTGCGGCATATTACTAGGCAGCCTGCATGACCAGTTTGCAACATGTGTCATCATCTGTCTTGGATGGCCATTTGTTTATTTTCTACAGTAATCTTGTCCCATATATCCTCACCACATACATGACTGTCTGCACTGTTTGCCATGGTATATGCAATGGTGAGGTAAGGCTACATGTCCCACTCTTGTGTGCTACCTGTTGGGTATGGGATCCATTCCATGGCTTGTAAGATGTGTGCAAGCCATGGCTGCCTCTGTTGCAGGTGAGAGGGCACATTTTATGGACAAATGTCTTGGACAGCAGACCATTTCTTGGTGTGACATTGAGGACCTGTACTTGCTGGAAGGTGCATACTCATGAAGAATGAATGCTGTCAGTACCTTAGAAAACTGTTTCCACGATATGTTATTTGGAGTATATGCACACATATGCTTCCAGTGTTTGTTAAGGTATGTATTCCCCATATTTTCTGTCCTAGCATAGGATTCCATATTACACATTCATTGCTCATGTTAGGACCACACTACAGGTTGTAAGGGTTGTGGAATGTGGTATTGTGATATGCCATTGTGTAGAACTGTAACATTTGCCATTGTAATAGTGGAATATACACTGTTGTAACACTGTATAAGGGTGATGTTTCAGACATGCTCCTACTGTAGGCAATTTGTCCCACCATTATGTTCATCTCTGTGCACACATCTTGCAATGACAGGTTGTTAGTTATATTGCAGGACTCTTACATACCCTTCAGATATGCCACCATGGTGACCACTGTGATGCAGTGCAGTTAACAGTAACAATAAGTGAACATGTACAGCATGCATTATGGGTAGGTGTGTTAAACATGTGCATGGCAAATACCATGGCCGTAACATGGCCAGTGTACTGGCAAACCTGAACAAATACCATACTCACCAGCTACAGACTGCTGCCCCAGAGATATACCAGAGGGACCTACATAGTTGTGTGAGAGATGTGATGTCAGTAGCCACACCTGTGGCATTGGTATAGGCTGGGAGGAGCATTACAGTACATCAACAGTACAAACCCACAATACTACAGATTATGCACATCTGTTTATTACTACAATGCAGCAACACACCATATATTTTATCTCACATATGCATGATTAAACTCTACAGATGCAAATGGATAAGCAACAGTGG
>NC_056730.1:1020422146-1020592146 GCF_019279795.1 Protopterus annectens
TATTGTATTATGGTGGGAAAAATTCAGGGGGATAGATATGAGGTTTTAGCCAGGTTTCCAATAGGACCAGGATCTGAGCTTTGTGTTGGGCCAACCATGCATGAAGTTCAGACGTTTTGTTGTTTAAGCTTTGGATGTTCATCACAAAGATAGAGAGATGTTTGAGGCTGGAGATATTTGAGGATTTTTTTGGGAGAGAGAAGATGAAGGTGGAGGGGGAGTGGAGATAGGGGAGCAACCAGGATTATGATGGATGTCACCAGAAACCAGAAGAGCAAAGACAAGCTGGAAAAGGTGAGGGTGGTTAATAAGGGAAATGGGGTACTTGAGTTTGGGCTTAGGAGTAAGAGAGAGGTAGGTCATGAGTTTAAATTTAAGACACTGAAAGGGGGAGAGACAAAAGAGAGAGGGGACAGTAGTCACTGGAGGTTGGTTACATGTTGGAAGAGGTCTGGAAAAGGGAAAGGTGGGGGAAGAGGGGAAGATATGGAGCTCAGTGTGGTAGGAAGTGCTTAGGGCTAGTGAGATTAGAAGTGGGAGAAATAGTAGTAAGGACAGCACTGTGTGATGGAAAAAGCAGGGGAAGAGTTATAGGGAAAAATATAAAGAAATATATTAGGGAAGGGTGGTGGCTAGAGATAAGCAGTGTGAGGGAAGGAACAGTATTGAGGGATGGAAATAGTGAGTATGTTAGGAGATAGCAGGTGTGCTAGGGAGTGAAAGAGTTAAGTGTGAGAGAGGCAAGCCACAGCGGAGGCAGCCCAAGGTGAGCAGGGAAAGGGGGAAGATTGGTGACAAGGAGGGAAGAGTGAAAGGGTGAGAGAACAAGTTATGGTAGTGGGAGGGGGATGTGGGAGTGACCAGACAATGAAGTGAAAGTATAAATTTGTGGATAGTTGGGGTGGGATTTGGGGGTTGGAGGAGAGCAAAGCAAGCTCGAACAGAGTGAGGGGGAGCACAGCAGGCAAAACCATACCACACCACAAGTAAGTTGAATGTAAGGGAAGCGAAGCGAGCCTGAGCAGAGCGAGGGGGAGCACTGTAGGCAGAACCATACCACACCACAGCACACCACAAGTACGTTGAATGTAAGGGAAGCGAAGCCAGCCCAAGCAGAGTGGGGGGGGGGGCAGAACAAGCAGAACCACACCACACCATAAGTAAGTTGAATATAAGGGCCTAAAACCTGCACTCAGCACTTTAATTTTACTTACTTTTAGCTGGAAAGACAGACCAACAGTATACAATTTTGAGGTTTTTATCACAGTTACATGTTCAAATGTCAGACAAATAAGTAAAACTTTCAAACAGGAATCTATGTCTGAGTGTTAGAAAGCCACAAAGGTACAAGGTATAGTTGTAAAACTTAGGGTCAGAGAGACAAATGTTTGAATCAGTTTATTTTAGCTACATGGGAAGGAGGCAAAAAATAAATAAATAAAGCAGAAAGAGCCCTATGCCTGACCAAAATTGTGACTCGCTTTATTACACAGCACTGTAAAAGAGAGCTTAATAAATATTTTTTTATGTTTGTAACCTACACTGTTTAATTGTTGGAAGAGAAAAAGTTTTTGTTGTTAGAGACTGTGGTGGCCAATTGCAATCCCGTAGACATCGTTTTGCAGGAGCTGCAGTATGCTAGTGTAGGTAAATGTAGAGTTTGACTAGAAAAAGAGAAAAGAAGAGATTCTATGGTAAGCATTAAGGCAACAACAGGCAGTTATTTTACAATAGTACAATCAGAGAGGTTTGGGCGCTCCGGTTTCCTCCCACATCCCAAAGACATGCTGTAGGTGGATTGGACACTCTAAATTGGCCCTAGGTGTGAGTGCGTGCATGTGTGTACCTTCTGTGGAAGGCTGGCAACTCGACACTGCAAAAACTCCACTGCCAATCATGAGCGGACAGGTGATCCGCTGTGGCGACCCCTAACCAGGAAAAGCCGAAAGAAGAAGAAGACAATCAGAGAGGTTTGGGGGAGGGGGTAAAAGTAGCACACTTCAGAGTGAACTAGGGTTTATGGCTAAGAAAACTTAGTAGTAGAGAACATAACAAACACTTGCCAGATTTTAAAGATATGCCAGAAAAACTAATCAATTGCTCGTCATTGTACAAATGCAAAATAGTCATTAAAAGCAATTCCAGTACAGCTAGCATAAGTTATTCAGGTTGTAAACACACTTATTCAATGTGTATGAGCAATTTAAACACTACAAACATGTGCAGCAAGTAGTCACTGTGATAATTATACACATTCTCTAGGTGCAGGTTCAGTTTAGAACACAAATATTAGGACAGAGTTCAGTAAAGTCACTAGCTACTTATAAAGCTTCTGCAACAAAATAGAACAGTCTGTGCAGTATCAGAGCCCAGAAATAGGTCTGTGCAGTATCAGAGCCTAGAAATAGGTCACTCAGTTACACACAAAAACAGCAAAAAACCCATACAATGAAGAAACTTAAACCGTGAGTCACACCAGGTCAGCCAATGAGGAGAGACAGGGAATCCTAAGCACCTAGGTTTGAAAATGGTGCCTGTACTACTTTATAGCCAGTATAAACTTGTTAGAGGTAAGGGGGTGGGGAGGAGGCAATAGGAGTCGTTGGAGGGAGAATCTTGAATGACTCAGTACATTACACAAGTAAGTTCAATATAAAGGCCTAAAATCTGCACTCACCACTATAATTTTACTTACTTTTAGCTGGAAAGACAGACCAACAGTATACAATTTTGAAGTTTTTACCAGGGTTACATGTTCAAATGTCAGACAAGTAAGTACAACTTTCAAACAGGAATCTATGTCTGAGTGTTAGAAAGCCACAAAGGTGTAAGGTATAGCTGTAAAACCTATGGTCAGAGAGACAAATGTATGAATCAGTTTACTTTAGTTACAGGAGAAGGAGGCAAAAAATAAAGCAGAAAGAGCCTTATGGCTGACCAGAAACTGTGACTTGCTTTATTACACTGCACCTTAAAAGAAATCTGCTAAGAAAATGCATAATAGCAATGTGCATGCTTAGTACATTAAAGGCTTAAAAGGGTTAATACATTTATTCTGTTCATACTGCATGAATCTGCACAGCTATTAGAAACTTAATAAAATACACTTTATTCTGCTTATGCAATGAAAATATGTGCAGCTACTGGAAACTTAATAAGAGACATTCTATTTCTGCTTATGCCATGAGAAAATGTGCAGCTGCTAGAAGTCTTGATAAAGAAAACAATAGATGTTTGAAAGCTTAAACTATAGTCAGCACTACTTGTACCAAAGCTAGAAATGTACCTTGAATCTAGACAAAATGTATCGCATGTATTAGAATTGTACAATGGAAGAATTGAAGAGACAAGGTAGGCTAAAATAAGCCCAAGGCCAGGTTGTTTTTCTCAAATGTTTTTGTAAGACAGCAATAATCTGACCATGTCAGCAATAAGCCTGGTAACATTTTCTGTGTAACATACAGAAAGCTGTGTCCAACTACGTCAGCAGTAGATTAGCAACATTTTCTATGTGACATGAAGAGAACTGTATAAGAATAACATACTGACCACCAGAAAGTTAGACAAACCTTGTACCTACATGCTTTGTCTCCTTGCTGCAAGTAATAAAGGGTGCCTTGCTTGAACCTAACGTGTATTGATCTTTGAAGTTTTTCCTTTTACAGATTGGTCCTTCGGACTGGAACCCTCTCTTCGCCTTGGATCAGACGGCCAGGTGGCTGAAACCGTACTGGGAAGAAACCAAATCGGTTCTTCTTATATGAAAAGTCCTCTGACTGAATTGTCGTCAAAAGAGGCCAGCCACATTCTGATCTGTGACTGAAGGACGGGTCTCCGCGAATCGGTGATCAATCACATGGGCTCAGGTAAGGTGAATCTACTTTTTTCTGTTTTCTGTTTCAGATCAGGGACTAGATGTGTATTGTTTTTATCAGATTGTATTTTTCTTACAGTCTTGTCATAGATCAGGAGAAACAGAATAAGTTGGCAGTCATTCTGAAGGGACTATAACAAAATCTGTTGTACACGTTAAAATTAAGAAAAGTTACGTAACAATCAAAGGTAAAATAAAATGGGTAATAATTGCACAAAAACACCCCAGAACCCGCCGTTAATGGAAGACGCAAAATATATGCAGTCGCAACACGCCGATAATATTAGATATTTTTCAAAATGGGTTAATAAATATGAATTTGACGGAAAATTAGAAAAAATCCTCGCTTATCAAACTTATCAAACAACTCAAAAATGATTCCAAGGGTCAGGTAAAAAAGCAACGGCGGTTAGGAATTCCTCAAGCCATTAGGTGGCTGGAGGAAGTAAACCGTAGCTACCAAAGGAACAAAGATTCAAAAGCAATGTTTTTAGATACGGAGGATAATAACTTAGTAATAGCATCAGCACCTCCACCTCCCTTACCAGAATATGAAGCGAGTGAACAGGCTAGTCCACCCCCACTATATCCTGTGGTCACTGAAGATAGAGATATTATAAAACTAAAACTAACTAAAATCAGAGATCCCATCGGGACCAGGTCCCAAACAAAGGCAAGTAATTCAGAAAAAGATATTGACTTATGGCAAATAGTTAAGAATTCACGATCTATAGGAGAAGAAGAAGAAATATGCCCGCTTATAGAAGTACCTAATCCTCAGGCAGGTCAGGACAATCAGGACCCAACTATCTTAGTATATAGACCTTGGACTCCGGAAGATATCCGGAAAGCCACTGAGGGAATTCCCCATCCGAAGATTAATTTTAGAAAATTCTCAGAAGACTTACAAGGAATGAGGTTAAGTTATAACTTAAATGGAGAAGAAGTAGAAAAAGTAGTTAGACAAATTGTAGGGCCAGATTGGTACATGATTTGTGGCAACTGGAACCCTCGTGATGCTGCACAAAGACCCCTCCCACATAGCAGTGCAGAATTAGACACAAGAGTAAAAGGTCTTACAGACCACATCTCTGAAAAATGGAAACCTAGGGCAGACTGGACTTGCATTAATCAATGCATCCAACAAGAAGGTGAAACAATTGACCGGTACTATGCCATATTGCTAGAATGTTTTAATAACCACTGTGGAATGCAGGTTCCTGAAGATCAAACATAAGATTCCCCATATGAACAGCAGTTAAAGAATACATTTTTGAAAGGCAGTAGTGCGCCTATAAGCAGTTTTATTACAAAACACATGGTAGACCATCGTACCAGCAGGTTACAATCATTACTTGAATATGCTAGACATGCCGAAAGGCATTTTAATAGCAAAAAGAAAAAGAAAGCTCAAGTATTTTCTGTAGAAGACAGAGCAGAAGTTTATGTAGTGCAGTCTGGGAAAAAGGGCAAGTAAAACACACAGGGAAACAAGCAGTCTGATCAGCGATCAGAGGACTTTGAAGGGCATACGAAAAGGGGAGAATGTTTTAAATGTGGTAAAAAGGGACATTTGGCAAGGGATTGCAGGAAAAATAAGAAGGCAACAATGGAAGACAAGGAGGATGAGGACTGACTATATGATAGTCAAGAATCACTAGAAGGGGCTAGTAAAAAAAGGACAAATGAGAATGTGAAAGAGGGGGTATAGAAAGTGCAGGAAGTTAGTGACAATGAAGAAAATGAAATATTAGATCTAGCTTTGTTGAGCCTGGAGCTCTATTTAACAGACACAAAACCAGAAGTTACACTCTTGGTAGAAGGAAGGGAGGTCAAATTTTTGTGTGATTCAGGGGCATCACGGACCCTGATACACCCCTCCAAACTACCAAAAAACATAGAGTCACCTGATTACATACTGGTCAAAGCAGCTAATGGACAGCTGTATCGGGAGCCTCTCTCCCATAACATTGCAATAACTGATCCAGTTTCAGGATTAACACAGAAAAGCAAAATTGTAGTTTCTGCAAAGTGCCCAGTAAATCTCTTGGGCAGAGACCTCATGCAGGTATTTGGTATAGCAGTAGTCCCAACCATGCATGGTATGGAAGCACAGCGACAAAATAATACCTTTGTGGTGCAATCGGTGGGTGAAATGTTTTACTGGTACAGCCAGGACTTGGTTACGACTGGTCCAGGGACTGTGACCGAGGAACTAATGAGCATAGCCATCAGTAAGTTTCCCTCCCTTGACATTGACAAGCAACACCTGTTGCACTGTACCCTGTATTTTTGTAACACACCAGGACCTGATAAGGAATATGAGAAAGAATTATTTAAGAATCATACAAATAGATTGATGCTGCGTAACCTGTACTGGGACACAGAAGGGAACAGTGTAGACAGCTGTTCACTGCTCCAGGAGTTTTTTGCACTTGATAAATCTAATCGATTACCACATGTTAGTTTAACTAAAAATAAAAATATAAAATGGGCAGACCTAGGAGAAAAAGCCACTAGATGGGAGAAACAGACAGAACTAGAACTGTCAAGACAGGGGATACAAGTACAAAAATCGAATTGGATAACTCAGACCAACCCAGCTGTGCACTTACAATCTAGCAAAGACAGCTGATGGACACTCCTATTAAAGGAGAAAGAAAACGCCTTGCAAGGTATACCAGAGACTCTCTGGTCAACAGGGAAATCAGATGTAGGACTCATTCGTACAGCGGGGCCAGTCACTATCACGCCAAAGTCAGCATTCAGACCACAAAAAAGACAGTATCCCTTAAGAAAAGATGCAGAGGCAGGGATAAAGCCTATTACAGCATCCTTACTTAAAGGAGGGATACTAATAGAATCTCCCGATTCACCATGTAACACACCCTTATTTCCAGTTAAAAAAGCCAATGGAGTATGGTGTATGGTCCAGGATTTGCAAGCTGTAAATGACGCGGTAATACCAAGGGAACCCATAGTGCTAGATCCACACACCCTGTTGAATGACTTAAAACCTCAACAAAAGTATTTTTCTGTGGTAGACATTAGCAACGCATTCTTTTCGATACCGATACACCCTGATAGCCAGTATTGGTTTGCATTTACATTTCAGGGAAAAAGATATACATATACACGCCTACCAAAGGGATATTGTGAAAGTCCAATGATATTCTCACAAGAAATGGTAAGCAACTTGGTGGGATTCAACCCACCAAGAGGTAGCCAGGTTTTACTTTATGTTGATGACATTCTGCTGGCGGCCCCCACCCAGCAGGATTGTAAGGAAGATACCATAGCACTTCTATGATTTTTAGCTGCTGAGGGACATAAGGTAAACAAAGACAAACTGCAGCTCTGGAAAAAACAGGTTAAATACCTAGGATATGTAATATCCAAGGAAGGTAGAATGTTAGATGAGGACAGAAAAGTAGCAATTTTACAAGCACCAAAACCCACTACCAAGAAGGAAATGATGTCCTTCCTGGGTACAACTAATTTTTGCCGAAGCTGGATTCCAAACTATGCTTTGGAATCTGCACCCTTAACTAACCTTATATATAAGACACCTATGGCAGCACAGGATTTGTTACAATGGACACCAGAAGCAGAGTCTGTCTTTTGTAAACTAAAGCAGTTAATAGCATCCTCACTAGTTCTGGGATTGCCAAACTATCATAAACGTTTTTTACAGACTGTAGATTGCAAGCAGGGTTACATGACATCAGTATTAACACAACAGCATGGGGATAAGCAACGCCCCATCGCTTACTATTCATCACAACTGGACCCAGTGGCATGATCCTTACCCCACTGTGTACAAGCAGTAGTTGCAGCTGCAATGGCAGTGCAGGCTTCAGCCTCAGTAGTTTTGTTCCACCCTCTCACTTTGAAAGTGCCCCATGCAGTCGCAATCATTTTACTGCAAGAAAAAGTGGCATATCTCTCCCCTGCTAGGCATCTTTCCTGCATGACTTTATTGTTGAGTCAACCTCATATGACAATTGAATGATGTACAACTTTGAACCCTTCTACACTGCTCCCAACCCCTGCAGATGGCACACCCCACCGCTGCCTGCAGGTAATTGAGCAAAAGACCCTACCTAGAAAAGATCTCACGGATGTCCCCTTGGACAATGCCGAGTTAACATATTACATGGATGGCTCGTGCAAAAGGGATCCTGCAGGAAAAAACCTAGTAGGATATGCAGTAGTATCTGATACTGAGATTGTAGAAGCAAAATCTTTACCACACTATTTATCTGCACAGGCAGCAGAATTGATTGCCCTGGCACGGGCATGTACCCTAGCAAAGGGTAAATGTGTAAACATTTTTACTGACAGCCAGTATGCTTTTTCCACTGTACATGTGTTTGCACAACAGTGAAAAAAACGGGGAATGATAACATCTACTGGCAAACCTATAAATCATGCACAGTTTATTTTAGATCTTTTAGAATCTATTCAGTTACCTCAGAAAGTGGCCATTTGCAAATGTACAGCTCACACCAAGCAACAGGATAGGATTTCAAAAGTTAATGCGAGAGCTGATACAGCTGCAAAAGAAGCGGCCACAGAAGTATTTCTTTTAAATAAGGAATTGCAACCATCTGAAACCTTAGATCTAGACATGTTAAAAACAATGCAGACACTCACTACGCAAGCTGAAAAACAGCGATGGATAAAATGAGGAGCAATCCTCGAAATGGGGCTGTACATCTCTAAAGAAAGAAAACCGATACTACCCTCTAATTTGTTTCGCTATGCAACATTGTTGAGCCATGGGCAATGCCATGTCTCAACAGGGGGGATGGTACAGCTGGTGAACCAAGTGTTCACAATGTACGGATTTACAAACTACTCTAAAAAAATTGTATTTGATATGTCAGATTTGTAACAAACATCATGCACAGGGGGTGATAAAGCCCACGCAAGGGAGTTTCCCCACACCACCATATCCATTTCATACTATCTGTATGGATTTCATAGAATTGAACAAATGTGAAAATAAAATGTATTGTCTTGTCATTATAGATATGTTTTCCAGGTGGGTGGAAGCCTTTCCAACCAAAAATCCGGATGCAGCTACAGTGGCAAAAGTACTTGTCAAGGAAATTATTCCTAAGTTTGGCATTCCGGAAAGAATCTACAGTGATAGTGGTACACATTTTGTAAATCAAACCATACAGCAGTTAAGTAAGCATTTTGGTATTTCTTTAAAAAATCATTGTGCATACCATCCACAGTCTGTAGGGCTGGTTGAAAGGCATAATGGTATATTAAAAAGCAAATTGAGAAAATTAATAGCTGAGACAGGAAAAACTTGGTTGTAATGTTTACCCCTGGCACTGTTGACCATGAGAACGGTCCCTACAGCAAAAGGATTGACTCCTTTTGAAAAACTATTTGGAAGAGCTTATTATACACCCCAGTGGAAACTTCTCATGTCATCAGACCAGGAAGCCGATTTTACACTAGCTGAATATATGAAAAAGTTGTTGAGTTCTAAACATCTGTTGCAGTCAAATTCTGTTTCAGATAAAAAACAAACCGAAACATCGGAAGTGGCAATGATGCCAGGAGACTGGGTATGGACTAAAATCGTGAAGTGAAAGAACTGGCATCGCCAAGATGGGAAGGACCCTACCAGGTGCTTCTTTCGACACCTACTGCAGTCAAAATAGCAGAACGAGCTTCATGGATACACCTGACGCACTGAAAGCTGGTAAAGAACTTTGAATTGGACAAAGATCTTACCTGTCCATCGGGACCCTAAGCACAAAGTCTGGCTACAAAGGGGGGGGTCAGATCAATAGGACTGATCCGTCTCAAACCCAGTGAAGAAACCATCAGTGCTGAAGGTCCTATTAGGGCAGAGAGTAAGAACACGTGTCCAAAATAAGATGACGGAATCCAGTAAGATCCAAATACACCTACTTGGAAGAACCGTAGAAAAAGGAAATGCAGAACAACCGTTTCCACAAAAATATTACATGACCATCCTGTTGACTGTACTGGTGACAATAATCTTTTTATTGTGGCCATTTCTTTTCTCAGCCATGCAAGTAGAACTAAATAAGTGTGCAGAGTGGCACCTGAACTTTAATACTTACCAGGCAATTAAATATGTGTATGCTGAAACCTTCAATGTTTCGAATTGCTGGATTTGCACAGCTTTACCAACAGCATATGGGGGGCTACTGTTAACTGCAGTTCCCATAGGGGCTAACAAGACCTGGGAAAACTTGATTCATGATACATCAGATGTCACATCAAAAGATAAGGTAGCATTGCACTTGTCTATTCAACAGAAAGGAACTATGTGTTTTTATAAGAATGATACAGTCAAGGTGGGTTGGAGCTATTGCAATGTAACTGTTCCCTATAGATGCTACACTAAATCCGATAACATCTGATTCTATTGCAACACGAGCTATGATTCATTTGTTAAACTGATGCATAGGACAATTGAAGAAGTAAAACTTAATGCTGATCTCTACAAACAACTGTCTATAATCGACAGAAAAATGTTTCATGCAGAGCAAGGGTATAGTAAAGTTACTACTAAAGTGGAAGATTGTTACTTTATATGCGGAAGAAAAGCATATAAATGGCTACCCGAGAATTGTTTCGGCAGTTGTTTTTTGGGATGCCTGGTTCCGGCCATACGACACACGACAGTTTTACCTCAAGGGAATATTCGGAATGTCCGAGAAATCAAGAAGCCTTTCAATCCAGTGGGACAAATCAATGCACCTTGGAAATACCATCATGACTTAGGCCCAGGGAATAACAAAGGACTGTCACACATGGATTTGAGTGATACTGTTATATCATGGGCAGGCGTATTACCAGCATATGGAGTAACAACATCAATCTGGGAACTGAGAAAATGGTCTAAGCTTCGCGAAATAATGAGTAATGCAACCTTTTCTGCCCTAGAATTGGTAACCGATGAACTGACTGCCATGAGAACAGTGGTACTTCAAAATCGCATGGCTCCTGACTTCACCCTAGCGACGAGAGGAGGTACGTGCGCTTTAATCCAGGAGGAGTGCTGTTCGTATATTCCTGACCACAAACACGAGATAGACAACCATCTTGAGGTAATCCAGCAGGTGTCGGCCATGACCAAACCAGGACCAAATCCATTGACAGACTTTTTCCAGAAATTGTTTGGGGGTGAGGCAGTATCCTGATGAACATTCTGATTGCCATCTGTGTAGGGATAGCTGTACTGATGGTGTGTGGGTGCTGCTGCATCCCCTGCATAAAAGGACTAATCAAAAATTTTGTAGACATTTCAGTTTCGGAAACCTTATACCAAGATGCCGAACTCGAAGAGTTACTGAAAAATTTAAAATGCTTTCATGGGTTTAAACTAAATGACTCTCTTAACTGCAAATCCTGAGTAGGAAGAGGTTAAGGGAAGAAAAAACTGTTTATGCTTGTTTTGAAAGTAGAATAAAAGTATTAAAAGGGGGGAAATGTTAGGAAAATGCATAATAGCAATGTGCATGCTTCGTACATTAAAGGCTTAAAAGGGTTAATACATTTATTCTGTTCATACTGCATGAATCTGCACAGCTATTAGAAACTTAATAAAAGACACTTTATTCTGCTTATGCAATGAAAATATATGCAGCTACCGGAAACTTAATAAGATACATTCTATGTCTGCTTATGCCATGAGAAAATGTGCAGCTGCTAGAAGTCTTGATAAAGAAAATAATAGATGTTTGAAAGCTTAAACTATAGTCAGCACTACTTGTACCAAAGCTAGAAATGTACCTTGAATCTAGACAAAATGTATCACATGTATTAGAGTTGTACAATGGAAGAATTGAAGAGACAAGGTGGGCTAAAATAAGCCCATGGCCAGGTTGTTTTTCTCAAATGTTTTTGCAAGACAGCAATAATCTGACCATGTCAGCAATAATCCTGGTAACATTTTCTGTGTAACATACAGAAAGCTGTGTCCAACTACGTCAGCAGTAGATTAGTAACATTTTCTATGTGACATGAAGAGAACTGTATAAGAATAACATACTGACCACCAGAAAGTTAGACAAACCTTGTACCTACATGCTTTGTCTCCTTGCTGCAAGTAATAAAGGGTGCCTTGCTTGAACCTAACGTGTATTGATCTTTGAAGTTTTTCCTTTTACAAAAATTTAACATTTTTTTTTTATGTTTGTAACCTATGCTGTTTAATTGTTGGGAGAAAAAAAGTTTTGTTGTTAGAGACTGTGGTGGCCAATTGCAATCCTGTAGACACCGTTTCATAATGTTTGGATTCATAAATCTTAACTCAAAGTGTATACTTTCTGAATTCATGAACAGCCCCACCACAGTGCTCATGCTGCCTGTTTCATTCAGAAAAGTTACACTAAGTGTACACTTTGTGGTAACCTTTATGAATCTGTCTGATAGTACTAAAATTAAATAAAAAAATGGGAAGAAATAACAGAAGATGAAACAAAAAAAATATATATGCAACTGATCTTCTGTACTGAAGAAGAAGGTTTAGGTAATAAACAGAACAGTGACAAGACTATTAAGTTATACTAATGGAGTTTATAAATTAACAGAGAATATAAAGAAGGAATTACTTCAGATGAGGTTTTCATAGTTGCTAGACTAAATTCTGTAAGAAGAAGAATTTATAATACTGCAAGTAAAGGGAAGGTTACATTTATTGCACCCAAGCATTCATTTGGTTTCTCTGTGCATGCTTTATAGTAATGGGAAGATTAAAGGTCAATACAAATGATTATTGGCATAGATACTAACGTTAAAATATTTTGCTGTATGTAAGCAAATGTGAAAAGGAAAACAGGAAAATGGGTAATAAAAAGGATACACTGCAAATACTGAGTGTATGGACGACTGGTATTACAATGTTGAAAGAAAAATGGAAAGATTAGCAAACTGGGCAACTTTTGTGGAAGGATGCATCAGAAAGAATACATAAAGAATGGAAAAGAGGACTTTATAGGAGACAAGTGAAGTAAATGTTTGCATGGCCAGGCAGGTTATATATGGACATCGTGTTTGAATAAGGTCCCTGTGAAGCTGGACATGAAATATAAGCAAAATGAATAGAGGTTTTGCATTATGTATGGGTGTATGGTTAAGGAAACAACTTTACATGTCCTCTAAAGAATATAAGAAGTTAAAGCATGTGCAAAAGTGCTGCAAATGTTTTTTTAGTGAGATTGTTAAAGGGATATTCTTTTAGGTAAGATTATTACATGGTTATTATAATAATACCCCCATAGCTACATTACCTGACAACATTGCAATAAAAACTGTTACTTAAATTAAACTTCTGTTGAATATCTTAGACAACAAATTACAATTTAACCAACAGATCTGTACTACTGTCAAAAGAAAACTCATGAAAAACTAGGCCTTCTCTTCAAAAAAAGCACTGCCTGACAGAGAGCAGCAGCAGAAGCACACTAACTATTGTTTACTTGTTCCCAACCATCTTATACACCTCCTCCAATTTCTTTAACCTTCAAACAACTCATTAAAAAAAAAACTCAACCAATGTTAAAATAAAGAAGTCAGATTCACAGTTAACTTCCCATCCAGACCACATAGCTGCCAAGCTCTAAAATAATTGGACGGTATAAAACTAACAAACTACCTCAGTTTCTCTAAGCTCTACTACACTCCATATCACCTGACCAACATCCAGTACTTCCACTTCTGCTATATTCCTTACCAGACTCTATGCTTACTGTTCAACTCTATGCCTCTCCCCTTGGAGCTACATTTTATGTAGTTATACAAAATATTTTCTACAATACCTTATGACATATTATATCTCACTTCATGTGTTGATCTTATCAAAAATCCATTAATGATACTCCATTGTGCATCTTTTACTAACTTTGCTAATTATAACGTTTAGCCTCACTGTAACTCCCTGTACCATTAACTAAAGGTGTTTATTTTAATTGTCTGTTAATATTTTGATGGCGCTTTCTCCCTGTGTGTCTACTAAAATGGGGTCTCAGCCTAGCCTATTGTTTCTGGTAAGCAAATGTAAATAAATAAATAAATGAAAAATACAAGAGCAGCAGGTAACTGGAAACTGCCATTTATTCCATGGTGGTACAAGACCTCCATTCCATGATCTAAGCTGTGGGGCATTGGAAAATTCTGCCAGCCTTCCCTGGGAGTTGTGTGTGCATGAAAATAATAATTGATGTGAAAAGCATTTATTATGGCTAAAGTGACACTGGGATACATTGGTTCACAGAAAGAGTGATGAAAGGGGGACCCTGGGGGTGCTAGACTAAAGATTCAGGTCTGCAAGTAGCCTAATTGCAATCAAGTCTGGGTATAGGTATTGGAAGCTTATTCCCAGGATAGCAGTGCATATTTCCTTTATGATCTTAGTCCCAGGTTGTATTTTGCAAATTAATTATTGAAATAGACTTGTGTACACTTATTGCTATTTCTTCACCCTTGGCTAAAAATTCCAGGATTTGACTCTACCACTGTCTGCCATGTTGACCTCATAGTTGGCAGCATCCTGACATCTGGAGGTAACACTGGTAACAGTTGTGCAGTCCCTCCATCACAGTGTTCAAGATGATTTACATTACACTATGTTTTGTAGACAGTCTAAGAGCTGTCAAGACTTTTTACTATTTCCCAAATGGTAAGGCCAGCTTTCCTCTTTCCCCCCAGAAAACCCAATCCTATTTCAGTGGAGGTCAAAAATATCTGAAAATGCCATGCACTTACACTAAGTGTACACAATCTGTATTCAAGAATATCCCTACCACTTTTTTTTTTTTTTGCTTTCTAGTCACCCAGAAACATTACACAAAGTGTGCATGTAGTTTACACTTTGTGGTAACTTTTATGCATCCCACTCGATATTTAAGGCTGCAAGAAAATCAGTAGGAAAACTAAAATTAGGAAGAAGAAGGTGTGAGTTATGTTTGCATTGTCTGTATACTCAGAATGGTGTACATTAAGTGTAGATGTTCAAGAATCCCAGGGAAAGTTTTGTTTTTATGTGGAATCATGCTAAATGCAGAAGGTAACAGTCAATAAATATATGCATCTGGCTGGAAACCAATGATGAAATAATAATCTGCAAAGCCTGTTCTTGGTTATTTAAATAGGATTCATGTCATAACATGATACGTACATACACTGTACTCCAAAACAGCACAAACAAATGTCACCAATGCTCAAATTATTTAAACAAAAGATATAAAACAAATACTGCTTTCCTGCAGTTCCACCTCCTTCCACCCACATATTCTTAGTTCTAAGTATACTCACCCTAAAGCTGTTCAACCTCAAAGGTAAGAAAATATTCCCTCACCCTCAAGGTGGAAACCACAAACACAGTGCATAACACTAATGTTCATTTGAAAGGAACTCAGTGATACTCCTGCAACGAAACAGAATCTAACAATGACGTCAGTGAAACTGTACACTTCCTTTTAAAGTGTGTGTTTGTGTGTGTGTGTGTGTGTGTGTGTGTGTAGTAAGCAAACCACCTCTATCTCTCTCTCGCTCTTTATATATATATATATATATATATATATATATATATATATATATATATATATATATATATATATATATATATATATATATACACACAGTATATTTTTTGCGGGTAGTCTCAAAGTACTTTTTTATATAATTAATGGGGGCTGCTGAAAGACTTTTCTGTGGTAAGAGATCTGAAGTATAAAAATACAAAATTTGTTATATCATGCCAGTACTCAGTACACTGTGGGCAGTACAGTTTTTTAATTCTCTTTAGTATTAATTTATAGGGGAGGTATGATTAGTATGAAGAAATAAGAAAGTGTACCATGATGTCAGCAGCAGGTCTTGTTAAAAATATAGTTACACTATGAAAACAGCTATATGAGGAAGAAGCACCTTTGTTTTGTCATTCAGCCACAGCAGATAGTTTGTCTCTACTCCATAATATTCCTCACAATGTTATCATGTTTAGCAGTTTTCAAGTAATGAAGACGTGATTAAAATAACTTTCTTGGCATGACCCCCAAATGATTTGCAGCATTCAGCAAAACCAATGTTTTATGTGTGTTATGTCTATTATTTAACTGACTACAAGTTCTCCTGATGCTCAGTGTAGCTATGAAATGCACCCCCACCCCCCCTCCCCCACAATGACATACCTTATCTTAAGCACAGTGAAGCTAGGGTTAAAAAGTGATTTTTTTGTAATCTCTCTTTACAGTCTCTTCTTTCCTGTTTCCTGATAATTTCAGTGTCATACACGTGTGAATGTTGCTCTAGCTAGAGTTGGGAGGAGTTAAGCTAAAGGAACATGGTGTACTGAACTTTGCGTAAAGGAGGTATTGCAAGTAGTTTCTGGCACACACACACACACACACACACACACACACACACACTTGGTTATAGCTTGATAACACTATTGTAGTGGTATAAAGAAAGACATCTCTGTTGTACAAGACAAAACACTCCCTATGACCTAATATGCTCTCAGTCAATGAATATCATCTGCAGGAAGTAGCAACACACATAAATACAAATGTACGGAACTTTAAAAAATATCTAGCAGGTAAATAAAAAGGGCATTAATGTCTTTACACTTTACCTACAACTAGTGCCATCCTATGACTACCAGAAAGAGACTATATATATATATATATATATATATATATATATATATATATATATGTGTGTGTGTGTGTGTGTGTGTCTGTGTGTGTGTGTATATATATATATATATATATATATATATATATATATATTTTTTTTTTTTTTTTTTTTTTTTTTTTTTTTCTGTTCGGCTTTTTCCTCACAGTCTTCCTTCATTACATTCAGCTCAGCCATCATGCCATACCATATCTGCAGCAGGCAACCAGCTCCTCCATGCCCCTGGACGTATTCCAGTAATTGCGGGGACTGGTCAAGGATCACAGGCACCAGGGCTCAGCATGTCTGAAGGGGTTCTTACATTGGTCAATCCTGTTACTCCTTTGTCCCTTCTGTGGCAGCATAGTACAGTCCTTGTGGGTGTACAATGTGGGATCCATAGCATATCACTCCACATTTGCAGCAGTTCAGCCAAGCCCAACTGCCACCTGCTGACCACACCTCCTCTGGCAACTTCCCCAGCCTCCACCAGAGATCATCATCTGGAGACACCCACGTACCACCCTCCTCCTGGATGGGCATGCCCATCCCTCTCTGACACTCTGTCAATAGCCCAGGATGCTAATCAAACCTGTGTATCCTGACTTGTACTAAGGCTTTATCCCTCTATGCTACTGAAGCAGCTTTGCAATATTAGATGGTGGAAGAGGGGTCATATTATTGTATGCAATACACTCAAGTGTCTGGAGCGTTTCTCCCCAGCCTCTGCTGAAAATTGGCTTTGTTCCAAGTTGGACTTTCCCGGTTAACAAATGTTAAATAAATAAAAAAAAATACTGAATTAATGGATTCTCTTGTCAAAGACACAAAATCAAACTGCTGAGACATTGCCTTGTCCTCTTACTGCAAAACTGCCCTTCTGCATGCTCCTGTCTCATTGCTGTTAGTTAGCATAACATTCCTTACTTCAGCCTCTAAATATACTACTTTACTTTTCATCAGCAAGTCTTACCTTTCTCAGTACTTCACCTGTATTACCTGAATTTCCAGCAGGGGCACTGAGTAGTTCACAAATTTCCTCTATCTGTCACTACACTTGCTGCATCTGCCATGAAAGAGATTGTTAGTAAATACATCAGGCTGGAATATGGAAGTCATAGTTTATGCAACGCAGACATATGCAAACAAACACACACACAGCTCTACACAGAGCTACTTCCTCTGTGGGAGTTTACTCACAGCTGTTGAAAACATGACTCACTGATTCAGGGTATGTGCACCCTTAAAGGTATACTATATCACATGCCCAATGAAATACCACTTTTATTACAAAGGTAATTTCCCTCTGCATGTATGAACTTTACTTATAACCATACATTTGTTTTAATAAAACTGTCTTTATGACTTGAGCTAGTGAGTCATGGAACTAATACACACTATAGAAAACCAAGAAAACTGAACTTTAGTTATTTAGTTGTGACCATGTGCAGTCCTGACACTGGAGTGGTTTCTCATTCAGTTTGCTATAAACACTATAGTTCTAGTTTTCTTGAGGTTTATTGGTTTATGGAGTTTTAATCCAGTACCTCTCTTAAGGTCCTGTGCAAAACCATGAAACAGAAAGCAGTAAATCCAGTCTGCCTCACAACAGCTTTACACTGGATGAATATATTTACACAGATTACAAACTAGTAACTTAACAAAGTTAATAATTTAAATGAAAACAATGTTTATAAAGTGTGAAGGTGTGCCATGATGTTTCTGGGACTTTACACTCGAGTGTGACACTGGCACACATCACTAAGGTAATTTGGTAGGCATGCTAACTGCCTCTTATTTCCAGAGTAGGCAAAAGTTTATACCTGTTAAAACTGTTTTGTGTTCCCTGATGGGGCAGCAAATTCTGTTTCATACAGAGTACTGAGCAAGGTATGCAGTGCAATTGGGAACCATACATTTATTAAACTGAAAATGAATGCAGTCAGGTCAAGAAGCAGTGTACATTACCAACCTTTCCCCTGCTTCCCTCTTCCATCCAGGTCGGTACTTAGTTTTGAGACTGTACACTATTTTTAAGGGGATGGCAGACCAATGTATTAGGCAGAAAACAACAGCCCTTATCTTTACATGCGCTGTCAGTATGACAGACAAGGGTCAAAGGACAGGGACACCTAATCATGTCATGAAGCCCTGTGGTATGATCACAGGATCACAGGAAGTTACTAGGCTAATGATCTTAGAACCCTTACAAGCCTAGACAAGTTCTACCCTTATTTCCATGATCAGCACCTATTGCCTCTGTCCAAGAAGGACACAGGTGGAACCCCCAGAGTGAATTTACATTTACCCATCCAATCGTCCAAGTTGCATTTGAAGAGTGCCGGTGAGGTGGTCTGTTTGACATGAAGTGGGAGTCTGTTCCAAAGGTGTGGTAACTTCTGTGAGAGAAATCTGTGCCTCAAGCAGGTTCTATTAATGTCACATACCAGGTTAAGGTCTTTAGAGTGAGTAACCCATTTACCATTTGACTTACGGCGATGCAGCATTTCCAATAAAGCAGTGTCAGAGATTGCCTTGTATGCAGGGCAGAGGTCACCTTTGAGTAGTCTGTATGCAGCAGAATAA
This sequence comes from Protopterus annectens, assembly GCF_019279795.1. Classification (NCBI taxonomy): domain Eukaryota; kingdom Metazoa; phylum Chordata; order Ceratodontiformes; family Protopteridae; genus Protopterus; species Protopterus annectens. The sequence goes on from NC_056730.1 coordinate 1,020,441,282, forward strand.
AGTGACAGTGATTCCAGATGATCCACATAAGACAGATGCTGAAGTCCTAAAATTTTCCTTGTGAGGAACCTTTGTGGTCTCTCCAGTTGCTGCAGGTGCTTGGAAAGGTACATACCAAAAGGGGCATTGTACTCAATTATTGGCCAGATGAGGGAACAGCACAGTAAAGTTATAACTTCTTTTTTCTGGAGGCAATACCCTTACTTATGAGATGAGCAATATAGAATGCCCTTCTTATCACTGTGGAGACATGGTGGCCAAAGGTGAGGTTGCTGTCAACCTGCGTGCTCAGGTCTCTCACCACTGTGTGCATACATAAGGTGTTCCTATTGATGTGCTAGTTAGCAGGAACATTGCCCTTACCAAAAGGGATGATAATACATTTTTTGCACTGAGTGTAAGGCCATGACTTTGGCACCAATCATTCGTCTGTGTAAGGCTCTCTTGTAAGATGCTGACATTGTTTGGAGAATATATGACCACTCCCAGTTTGCAGTCATCAGCAAAGCTTGTCAGCCACAGGCCTTTAGTTTTTGCTTGTACTTCGGAGAAATAGATTCCAAACAGTAGAGGTCCTAGGATTGATCCCTGTGGAGCACCACTGGTTACAGGTCTGCTGTTGGAGACTATTATTGATATTTTTGATATTTTGACTATATGGGTTCTATTAGTGAGCCAGTTAGCGACCCATCTAATGATATAAAGATTGATACCTAGCTGGGTGAGTTTGTCAATGTTGCCTGTGTGGGGGATAGTGTCAAATGCCTTGGCTAAGTCTAGGTAGGCTGTATGCACAGATTTTCCTTCATCCAGGTGACAGACTCAAAGAAGTCCATCAAGTTTAACAGGCATGATCTCCCTTTGACAAATCCAAACTGAGTAGGGTTAAGTGTTTGGAGATTACCTATATCTTTGTTGATAAGCTCCATGATGATTCATTCCAAGGCCTTGCAGATAAGGATAGTCAGGCTAATAGGTCTATAGTTCCTGGGTTAATGGAAGCACCGCCTTTGTGAAAGAGAATAACGGTGGCCATTTTCCATTCAGCTGGGATGAAGCCAGTGTTTAGACTATGATTGAAAAGAGTACCCAATGGTGTTTCTACATCCTGTTGCAGCCCATGTAGGATGCAGCCTAGGATGTTATCAGGTCCCATAGATGCTGTGTTCCTGGCCTAAGAGAAGGCATTAACAATCTGCTCTTTAGAGATGCAAGGTAGGAGACAGGTGGCAGGGATGTCATGGAGTATGTGTGGCGGAGGCAGGGGAGTGAAGTCAGCCAACAAGTTAGCTATGTCCACAGGCTCAGTATATGTGGTATCATTAACTACCAGTTTGGCACAAATCTGGACCTTTCCTTTTAGGTTATGCACAAGCTAGTGCATTTCTTTGTGCCGGTCCCAAGAATGGATAAATGGGGAGGGTTGCATCAGGAAGGGAATCCGGCATAAAACTTCACCAAATCATTCATGTGGACAGCAAAAAATATTTACATACCAGATCGGTCAAGGTTAACAATGACCATCACCAGCACTGTTAGCCAACAGGGTGCTGGTGGAAATTGGGCTACTATTGGCCGAAGGAGGAGAAGAGGGGGAAGGCATGGCCGAAGGCAGGAAGACAGGAGAAAGGCTAGGACTGTGGTCGTGAGGGTCAGAACTTTGAATGTTGGCAGTATGACTGGTATAGGGAGAGAGCTAGCCAATATGATGGACAGAAGGAAGGTTGCTATATTGTGTGTGCAAGAGACCAGATGGAAGGGGAGTAAGGCTAGGTGTATTGGAGGTGGGTTCAAATTGTTTTATCATGGTGTGGATGGGAGGAGAAATGGCATAGGAGTGATCCTGAAGGAACAGTATGCTAAGAGTGTTTTGGAGATGAAAAGAGTGTCAGATAGAGTGAAGTTTATGAAGCTGGAAATTGATGGTGTAATGATGAATGTTGTTAGTGCATATGCTCCACAAGTTGGGTGTGCGAGTTGGATGAAGTGGTGATGACTGTACCCAAGGATGAGAGAGTGGTGATTGGATCAGATTTCAATGGGCATGTTGGTGAAGGGAACAAAGGGGATGAGGAAGTGATGGGTAGGTATAGTGTTAAGCAAAGGAATGCAGAAGGTCAGATGGTAGTGGATTTTGCAAAAAGGATGGACATGGCTGTGGTGAATATGTATTTTAACAAAAGGGAGGAGCATTGGGTGACATACAAGAGTGGAGGAAGATGCACACAGGTGGATTATATCTTATGTAGAAGGGCCAGTGTGAAGGAGAGTGGAGACTGTAAAGTGGTGACCAGGGAAAGTGTAGTTAGGCAGCATAGGATGGTGGTTTGTAGGATGACGATGGTGATCAAGAAGAGGAGGAGGAAGAGTGTCAGGGCAGCACCAAGGATCAAATGGTGGAAATTTAAAAAGGGTAATTGTGAGATGGAGTTCAGGGAAGAGTTAAGACAGACACTAGGTGGCAGTGAAGAGTTACCAAATAGCTGGGTAACTACAGCAGAGCTAGTAAAGGAGACTGCTAGAAAAGTGCTTGGTATGACATCTGGACAAAGGAAGGACGACAAGGAGACATGGTGGTGGAATGAGGAAGTACAGGAGAGTATACAGAGAAAGAGGTTGGCAAATAAGAAGTGGGATTGTCAGACAGATGAAGAAAGTAGACAGGAGTATAAGGAGACAAGGTGCATGGCAAAGAGAGAGGTGACGAAGGCTATGGATAAGGCATATGAAGAGTTGTATGAAGGGTTGGACACTAAGGAGGGAGAAAAGGACCTGTACCGATTGGCTAGACAGAGGAACCGAACTAGGAAAGATGTGCAGCAGGTAAAGGTGATAAAGGATAATGAGGGAAACATACAAGTGAGGAGAGTGTGTTGAGCAGATGGAAAGAGTACTTTGAGGGGTTGATGAATGAAGAGAATGAGAGGGAAAGAAGGTTGGATGATGTGGGGATAGTGAATCATGAAGAACAATGTATTAGCAAGGAGGAAGTAAGGATAGCTATGAAGCGGATGAAGAATGGAAAGGCTGTTGGTCCAGCTGACATACCTGTGGAAGCATGGAGGTATTTAGGTGAAATGGCAGTGGAGTTTCTAACCAGATTGTTTAATGAAATCTTGGAAAGTGAGAGGATGCCTGAGGAATGGAGAAAAAGTGTTTTGGTGCCGATTTTTAAGAATAAGGGTGATGTGCAGAGCTGTAGTAACTACAGAGGGATTAAATTGATCAGTCACAGCATGAAGTTATGGGAAAGAGTAGTGGAAGCTAGGTTAAGAAGGATCGTGATGATTAGTGATAAGCAGTTTGGTTTTATGCTGGGAAAGAGCACTACAGATGCAATGTTTGCTCTGAGAGTGTTGATGGAGAAGTACAGATAAGTTCAGAAGGAGTTGCATTGTGTTTTTGTAGACTTAGAGAAAGCATATAACAGGGTGCCTAGAAAGGAGTTGTGGTATTGTATGAGAAAGTCAGGAGTGTCAGAGAAGTATGTAAGAGTGGTACAGGATATGTACGAGGGTAGTGTGACAGCGGTGAGGTCTGTGGTGGGAGTGACGGATGCGTTTAAGGTGGAGGTGGGATTACATCAAGGATCAGCTCTGAGCCCTTTCTTATTTGCAATGGTGATGGACAGGTTGACAGACGAGACCAGGCAGGGCTTCCCATGGACTATGATGTTTGCAGCTGACATTGTGATCTGTAGTGAGAGTAGGGAACAGGTAGAGGAGACCCTGGAGAGATGGTGATATGCTCTAAAGAGAAGAGGAATGAAGGTCATCAGGACTAAGACAGAATATATGTGTGTGAATGAGAGGGAGGATAGAGGAATGGTGAGAATAGGAGTAGAGCTGGCGAAGGTGGATGAGTTTAAATACTTGGGATCAATAGTTCAGAGTAATGGTGAGTGTGGAAGAGAGGTGAAGAAGAGAATACAGGCAGGATGGAGTGGGTGGAGAACAGTATCAGGCGTGATTTGTGACAGATGAGTAGCAGTAAGAGTGAAAGGGAAGGTCTACAAGAGGACAGTGAGACCAGCTATGTTATATGGGTTGGAGACTGTGGCATTGACAAAAAAGCAGGAGTTTGAGCTGGATGTGGCAGAGTTAAAGATGTTAAGATTTGCACTGGGTGTGATGAGGGTGGACAGGATTAGAAATAAGTATATTAGAGGGTCAGCCCAGGTTGGAAGGTTTGGAGACAAAGCCAGAGAGGCAAGATTACATTGGTTTGGACATGTGCTGAGGAGAGATGCTGAGTATATTGGGAAAAAGATGCTAAGGATGAAGCTACCAGGTAACAGTAAAAGAGGAAGGCCTAAGATAAGGTTTATGGATGTGATGAGAGAGGACATGCAGGTGGTTGGTGTGATAGACCACGATGCAGAGGACAGGAAGAAATGGAAACAGATGATCTGCTGTGGCGACCCCTAATAGGAACAGCCAAAATAAGATGATGATGATGATTATCTTTAGTTGAGGAATCTAATTTGGATTCATAGTTTGCTTTGGAGTTCACAAGAAGTCTTATTTGCTTGTTTACGCTGAAGAGGGAGTGTTTCCAGCTTAGGGCCCACTCCCTCTTACTCTGTGACAGCAATTTCTTCCTCTTATTGTAAAGCCTGTTAATAGCAGTTGTCCACCAGGCAGGTTTGCTCTTCCTTGAAGAGCTTGTTTTGGTCCTATTCTGTACGGCCAAGTCAATGTAGTTATACAGGTGTTTGTATAAAGCCCTGGTGTAGAACTTGGCATAGCTGCCAGTTCCATCTGATGGGGGGAGGTGCAGTGAAGCTATTTATGCCATCACATAAGAGGTTATAATCTGCTTTGAAGAAGCTTTTTAGTTGCTGCTGACAGGGGTCAGGTATGATAGCTACTTCAAATGAGACTGATTTGTGGTCCGATATCACCAGGGAAGAAAACATGAAACAATTAGACTTGCATGGACAATATTCCTGAAACAGAACTATTTTATTTTATTTTTTTAATTCTAATATTTTCTATACATGATTGTTACTATTTTCTGTGACACCCTGACTTCATGTCCAATAATGAGAAAAAAATGGGCTGTGGATGAATGGGCAGTCTACAATGAATAACATAACATGATTTGTAAGCATTTCAAAAATGATATTTTGGGTGGTAACTGGATATTTTGTGCACTTATTTCTTTATTTATTTTCACTTGTTTAGTGGGAAAAGTCTAAATGGGCAATGCAAGATCCCTTTTCCCAGAGATTCGGGAGAAAAGCACCAAAACAATTTACAATAAAATAGTAATAGACAGTCCATAAAATATGTTAAAACACACAGTAATAGGTATTCCAACACAACAGCAGCATCATAGGAGTGAAATGCAACAGTTCTACAGTAGTTTCCAAATGTGATACAGTAGCTGCTACTAGTACTATAGATGAAGAATGATTCACTGAAGACTTCACTACACTCCCGGAAAGTTCCATACTGAACACATTCAGATGATTCTTTGGCAGGAGTACTTGTTCCTGTAGTTTTCACAACCCTGTAATTCATTATATCTTGGTTGAGTTGAAGTAATCACAGTTGCTTCAACCTGCCATTTCTGCCCAAAACATTGATGGAACATCACTTAGACCCTTTGTCTTTCTTTTAAAAAGTCTTTGTATCTCTGTCTTAGAACTGTTTATCCTTCATTTGTCTGCTGTTGGCATCCTGCTTTCCAGTGCCAGTAGTGAAAATGATGTGAGAAGCTTTACTCAGTGCTTTTTCTCTATTAATAACTGATTTAGAAAAAAAGTCCTATAACCTCTAATCACACATTCTTCTATTCCAATAGCGGAAGGCAACAATTCAATTTAACTTGTTTTATCACACTTGAAAACATTATTCAGAGTATGAATTATATGTTCAGCATGTTTATTTCATTGTAGATACCTCAGATTTTATGTGATATGCTCAGAGTCACAGTCTGAAAAATTCTTGAACTCCCACCATGTGAACTGTAGTCCACTGTATGAAAATGACTTGTTCTGATAATCCCATGATTTTCAAATATCAATTCACACACACTGATCATAGAAGTAGCTATAGTCATCTTGAAGCTTCCAAACATTTAGAGTGGTAATCAACACAGAGTAAAAACCTGAGGTTATTTACTGGAATATGTTGATTCCCAGCTTTAATAATGACAATGTTGGAATTTTATGTGGCATGAACTCCTCTTGCTGGTTCTGATTCCCATACAAGCATATAATGCAAATCATTAAACAATCACCATTAAAAAAAAATTCAGATTAACAAGCAGTAATTAATGCAGGAGACCTCTAGACTTCAGGAAAGGTTTTAAAGAAACTTTCCCATTTAAGTCAGGTGACTTATCAGCTTGCAATTTGACTATCTAATGAAGTTCCCCTGTCTCAGTAAAATTCCTGAGGTCATTCCCATGCTGATTCTCCTGAATCACCTCTATGACCCTGAAATTAAAATTATGTGTTGGGCCAGTCTCTATAGTGTGTTTAGCTAGGTTACTCTTAATGTCCCCTACCCGGAACCTATAGATATGCTCCCTTATTCTTTCGAGTAATGGGCAATTACTTTTGCCTACATAAAAACTACTGCATGCAACACAAGAAGCAAGATAAACTATATTAGAAGTATTACAATGTGCTGATACTTTAAACTTATAAACAAAACCTTTAAACTTATAAACAAAACCAGTAGAAGAATGAACAAAAGTTTCTCGAGTATCAATATATCTACAAAACCTACATCTCTGGCACCTCCTCATGCCCTCAACATGACTAGAAACTGTCACAGGGGTATGTTGAACTTAGTAACACAGTTGTCTCTTCAATGATTTCTTATTTTATACCTAAATTGGGGTCTATTGCCAAGTACATCCACAATAGAGTCATCTGTTTTGAGAATAAACCAATTACTCCTGATGACTCTGGGTATTGTTTCTATATCACTCATGTTATACAATGTAATAGGCATGCCATTGCCCTGAAGAGTAGGAATCTCAGCATTACACCCAGTAGAATCTGAAAAATAGGGTTTAGCCTTACTAGTTATTTGACCCCTGGCTAGCATACAAGCATTACTAATTCCTTTATTTCCATACCCTCTCTGCCTGAAATCAGATATCAGATCAGTCATATCCTTGTTAAATCTCTCATCTAAATTATTTAATCTTGACATGCGTAAGGTTTGCCCCTTCAAAATATTTTTATAAATATAGATAGGGTGCATACTTTGCCACTGCAAAACTGCATTACGTCTACATGATTTTTTAGATAACCCTGTATTGAGGAGGCCATTAACGTCTTTATCAATATGCACATCAAGAAAATCAATGGAACACAAAGATTGTTGACTTGTAAACTACAAAAATGAAGTTGTGGTATGCAGATAGGATATAAATTCTTGTAATTGTTCAATAGATCCTCCCCACAGCAGAAATATGTTGTCCACAAATGTTCTATAAAACATGATATACTGACTCAGCCCTTGTCCATGAAAAACATACTGCTGTTCTCATAAGGCTAGAACCATGCCCATAGCTATGCCAACCTTCTGAAGGAATATTGAATTTTCAGACATAAACACATTGCTCTCCAACACAATTTCCAAAAACAAACATAATAAATCTATAAACTGTGGAGTAAAATTACTGTGCTGGTGTAAAAAATCCTTAGTCATTTCAATTCCTTCCATATTGGGAATCACTGTGAACAGAGATTCCACATCTAAAGTTACTAAATAACAGTCCATAAGGGGTCCAAACCATACAGCAAAACCATATAGGTCTTGTAAAAACGGTTTGGTATCTCTCAGAACAGTTTGGATTCCATTCAGAACTTCTCTGAGGTGCTTCTCCACATACATAGAGAAAGGTTCTGTAGCCCATCCCCTTCCAGAGACTATGGGCCTAAAGGGAGGGTTAGAAAAATTTTTACGTATCAGTCCTTGAAATGAAGGGATGGTAGGATATTCAACTGTCAAATAATCATGCAATCCAGAAGTTATTAAGTGACTACTGAAACAATCATGTAACACACAATCAATGGACCTCTTCAACAATGAAACATATCCACCATCAATTGAAGTATAAACAGCCTCATTAGAAAGTAAAACCACAATTCCATTCCTATAGTACATGTAATCAAGGACAACAATGTCCCCTCCCTTGTCCTCTGACTTAATAACTATGTCACCATCCCTTCGTAATTGCAATAAGGCTTCCTCCTCTTCCCTTGTCAAATTATAAAAACAGTTTGCTCTGTAAAACCTATTGGCTACATTATCACCATAAACAATGTTAAACAGATCCAGCTCGCATTTCTTACAAAAGTTTCCAAGGCTGGATTCAGCACAGGTTGAAAAGTGTTAGGCTTCTGCAGAACAGAAAAATCAGACCCAGCAGGAAAAATGTTTTTTAACATGACGTTCCTTGCAAATAATCTAATGTCAAGTACTAGATCATTAAAATCTGCCACTTGTGCTGCTATAAAAGATAAAGGATTCCTATTACGTAATCGAAGTTTTACAACTTCGGACACCATATGGTCAAACCCATATGTTCGAAGTTGTAAAGCCTTGAATACTTAAAAATAAAAGAAAAAAAGAAAAAACTTAACTGATTGTTTTAAGCAGGGGGGCAAGCCCCCCTGTGCCCCCCACACCCCCCGCTCTTTAAATATACCAACTTCGAAATCGCACTACAGTGTAGTAAAGGAAAATCTTCCCTTTTCGCACTGTACTGCATTATATTGCGGTCTCAGAATTGGTATGTTTAAAGAGTGGGCGTGTGGGTGGCACAGCCCCCCCACGTTGGGGGTGCAGGGGAGCTTGCCCCCCTGCTTAAAACAGTCAGGTAAGTTTTTCTTTTTTTTTTTTTTTTTTACGTTTTCGAAGTTTTACAACTTCGAACATATGGTTTCGACCGTATGGTGTTCGAAGTTGTAAAACTTAGACAATGTAATAGGAACCCAAAGATAAACCATGTTCCAACACTGACACCTGAATCAAAGTTAGATACTTACTGGAGATGTTCACAACTAGGGACTTTTCATTTGTTGCAAATAGCATTTCATTGTTGAAGAAAATCCTGCTGTGTAGAATTATGTTGTGCGGAGTTCTGCTGAACAGAACTGCTCTTTCTCTGCACCACTCGGGGTTGCTCAGGCATGCCTTCAGATGTACAACCAATACAACTGGGAGCTTCAATAAGATTGGGAGCTTCAGGAGGTGTGGGAAATGTCTCACCATGATTGGTGCTGGGACTTCCACTCTCTCCAACTACAGCTGCCTCTGGTACAGACTTTTGTCATTCATCATTGGTATGTAAAGTCCGTGGCCATGCAAAAACATAACTTCTTTTGAACTGGATGAGATATCCTTTAGTTATTAATTGAGCTAGATAGAAGGATATCTTGCCTACTGTTGTTACATGGCAGTTAAGGAACAGGAAGTTGTCTATGAAGATTCTGAGATCACTGAAGACGATATCAATCTGGAGTGAGGTGCTGTCTATACTGTAATTCACTGTTGAGCTTTGTCTGCCAATGGAAACAATGCTACACTTCTTTGCATTTCATTTAAGCCCATTTTAATATACCATTGAGTTGTATGGTTCAGTCCTTGCTGCAGTAACATGGTATCAGATGCAAAGTGAACAGCAAGACCCAGCTTGTAGTCATGAGTAAATATAGTTACGCATAAGCCTGAATTATTATGTTTGGAGATCTAAGAAGCAGATGCCAAACAAGATGGACCCCAGTACTAAGCCCTGGGTAATACCCATAGCCGGTGTTAGGCATCCGCGAAACCCATGGCCAAGGGGAGTCCCGATTACCTCCCCCACAAATGAGGGCCGCCATCCAGCAGCCACGGGTTGCTCTAACCATTACTTCCTTGGCTTGGCTACTCGTGGACATCCGCACAGTTCCCTGACATCACTGTGAAAATCGGAACTGCTTTTCCAGGTTTTTTTCTTTTGATTCATTGGCAAGCTGCACTCAATCAGGTCCGCTCAGTGAAACAAGGGATCTGATTGGGTGCAGCAGCCTGGAAACTAAGTTCTTGTTTTTTTTTTTCTTTTTTAAAGTAAGAAGTGATGAAACAAGGACCTGATTAGTCCTTGCAAAGCACTTCCTGAATAAACTGCCTTTAAAAAGGCATGTGAGGGTTATAAGGATCACTTCTCTTGTTTTTAAACAGAGGAGTTTTCCTTAGCAGCAGATTATGGAGATTGAGCCGGGTTTGGACCAGCGTGAGGATGGACTACATGGGAGAATGGTGGATTCAAGCCTTTGGAGCAGTCGTGGACATGGTCGTTGGAGAATACCTTTTTCAACTGTCCTTCTAAGGGCAATTTATCAAAAGGTCTGAAAAACAGTCCTTTTAAGGGCAATTTAAAAAGGACTGTAGTGGTCTGAAGAAAGCAAGCAGAGTAGGTGAGCCTTCAGTCATGAAGAGGTTGCAGAGTATTGGAAGCAGCCTTCTATAAAAAGCATAAAAGGTAAGTTTTTGGGTTTAGTTTAAACTTTATTTTTTTGTGAGGGGTGATTGTATTACTTTTTTGTGAATATTTCTTGTGCTAAGAGGTTTGGGGTGAGGGCTGTGGTTGTACCAGTTTTATTTTGTTTTTTTGTAGAGGTCTTGTACTAAGAGGATGGCTGGGGTTATGGTTGTACCAGTTTTATTTTATTTTTGTGTAGCACTCTGGTGGTAAGAGGATGGGGGGAGGGGCTGTGGTTTTACCAGTTTTATTTCACTTGTGTGGCGTTCTTGTGCTATGAGGATTTGGAGATGAGGACTGTGGTTTTACCAGTTTTACTTTGCTTTTATGTAGAGTTCTTGTGCTAAGAGGAATGGGGGGGGGTGAAGGGCTGTGGTTGTACCAGTTTTATTTTACTTGTGTAGCTATGTGTCATGCTAAGAGGATTTGTGGGTGAGGGGCTGTGGTTGTACCAGTTTTACTTTACTTATCTTACATTTGTTTACAGGATAGTCTGACTGGGATAGAACCCATTTTCAGTGGAGGCCCGGGGAGAAAAGCTTATCTTAGTATGTAAGTGGTAGCAATATGTAAAATAAGTACGACTTATCTGTTTGTATGAGGGACAATATAAGGGAATGTAAGCTGTAATATATATTTAATTTTAATTGCCATTTGGTTAGGAGAGTGTGTGTTACCTGTTGGGGGCAAGAGGTAGAGCTGGCTCATTATTTTTTTTGGTAGTAGCTATGCTGTATATGTAAAAGGTAGAGAGAATGAGATAGGGGTGATGAAAAGGAGGGGAGATAAATAATGGGCCAGAGAAGGATATTGCAGTTGGCTAGAGCAGGGGTAAGTGGGCAGTCTTGTGAGGTGATGTCTAAGTGAATAGTTTTAGGTGTATGGAGTAAGTGGTGAAGATTAGCTTATTTCAGCCTGAATTGGGACATGACCTATTGCATTGTAGATGTGACACAAGTGTATCGGCATCAGCATATTGGATTGTGGATGCTAGTGATGTGGCAGTATTGAGGTTGATAATAAATCCACTAAACTGATGTGGACCAAGGATGGAGCCTTGTGAGACTCCTTATGTGACCAGGAGTAGAGGGGGGAGATCCTGGAGCTATTTTATTGGCTGTTTATGACCTATTAGGTAGCTTTGGAGCCAGTTGAGGACTAGGGGGATGAGATTAAGGTTGACGAGAGTAGTTAGTAGTTTGTTGAGTGACTGTCAAAGGCTTTTAACAAATCAAGAAAGACAGATGATCCTATTTTACCTTAATTTCTAAATTGATGGTGTTGGTATAACTGAGGAGGGCAGTTGCAGCATGAGGCCTGAAACCGTGTTGGGATTTGGCAAGTAAATTATTGGTGGTGACACACTGCAGAAGTTGAGAATTAATGTATCCCTCTAGGAGTTTAGCTAGTGGGGAGATAATTGCTCTGGGCCTATAATTTGTAAGTTCTGTCAAGTTTCCACCTTTGTCACCTTTGTGCAAGGGTATAATGTGTGATATTTTCCAGATGGTTGGGACACATTGCTCAGTAATGGATCTATTAAGTATTCAGGGTAAGAACTGACTTCGGCTGCTATTTTTTTTTAAATTCTGCTGGTAGATTATCAGCTGAATTTGCAGTAGATTTTGATTTTTTTACAAGTTTTTTAAACACTGTTCTGCTATCTATGTTTATAGTACTGTTTTAAACAATCCCTGATGATATGACTTGTTCTGCAGTTTTTTGTCTGTTTGAATTATGCTGAGAGGTTAGGAGGTTGATCAGACCTGTACGTTGTTTAAATGCCTAATGTTGAGAGGGTAGCTAGTGGCTGTGAGAATGTTAGTGAAGGTATAGATGTTTTGAATGTATGCCAATGCAAACCCTGTTACGCTACTATTGTGTATAACCACAATGTTCAACTCACTGATGCAATGACTGCAATTTTTTCGTTGTCCGTAGTTATTGTGTGGAAAGTTTGGGAGTGTGGTTGGGGGGGGGGGGTCATGTACTGTATAAGCACATTGTTAATGCTACGCCTTTGGGGTTTTATATTGTGCTGAGACTTTGGGAGGCAGTGAGAATTCTGCAGAATGTATTGATATTTTAATGCATGCTAATGCAAACACTGTTCTGCTATCTAGGTTTATAGCACTGTTTAACTATCCCTGATGGTAAGCCTTGTTGCAATGACTTCAGTGTTTTTCGTTGTCAGTAGTTACTGTTTTGAAAGTTTGGGAGCGTGGTTAGGGCCTGTGAGAATGTTGCAGTGTTCAATGTTTGCCTGAACTTTTTGAATGGGGGGGGGGGTCACATGCTGTATAAGCACATTGCTGATGCTACGCCTTTGTTTTGTTTTCACTTCATCCAGAATTGTGCTTAGACTTTGGGGGGGGGGGGGATGACAATTCCACAGAATGTACTGATATCTTAATGCATGCTACTGCAAACACTGTTTTACTATCTACATTTATAGTAATGTTTTAACCTATCCCTGCTGTTACACCTTGTTCTGCAGTTATTTTTGGCTGTCTATATTATGTTGAGAGGTTAGGAGGTTGATGGGGTCTGCAAGAATGTGCACAATGACCAGATGTTTTTGTTTTTTGGTCTGTTCTCTCTCACAAAATGATTGTTGCATAGCACAATGCGGAGGGCTGAAGCTACTAGTAAACTTGGACTTCATGTTTCATGTCCTCCACAGAAATCATGGTACATTCCCAGGCTTTATGCTTTTGTCCACAGGTCCTGTGTTGGGGGGGGGGGGGGTAAGGGAATTTCTCCTGATGTGTAGCACTTCTACATCCTTCACAAATGAGGTTTTCTAGCAAATATATGATTTTACTCCTTTGTTCAACCGATGATTTTGGTTTGTTCAAGTGTGCCAAGAGATCGACAGGTAGTGGGCAGGTGTAGTTTTTTTTGCTCCTTAACATTTCTCTTGCCTCATAGTTTGGTGTGTTCCCCTTCAAACTTGTGCCTCTCCTAGTCATTTGTTCTTTCAGACTTTAGTCTGTTCCAGAGAGCTTGTAATATCAATATTTTATATCGTTTGGGGCCTCTTCACATGTTTGGGAGGATGAAAGGGGAAGAATTGTATAGAAAAAGCTGAGGTTCACCCCTCCAGTGTTAGGTATTTAACATAAAACTGTAACGTGGGCCTTTCTCATTACTTTTTATGTCTACTGGTTAGTCATTCTTCAGTCTTTCTGCCTGCGGTGCAATAGTGACTGGTGTCAATGCAAGTCATTATGCAATATGTATTTTGTAATGCACTTCAATTGTACCTATTGCCTACATTAGTTTTTCACTACTGGTTACTATTACTCAGCAGTTCTTCAGCCTACAGTACGATACTGCGTACTGTATAGCTTGTTTATGAACAGCGTTCAGTATTAGGTTGCTCATTCTTTTGTGCCTGCAGTCATACTAATGTCACTTTGGAACCTGATACATTTTTCTGGTTTATATGGCTGTACTGCAGTTTTTTTGCATACTGGTCCTTGTTTCTTTTCAGTTCTGCCTACAGTGTAATGCCATCCTTAGAATGTGTTTGGAATGCTAACGTTTGTCATTATGCAGTCCAGGTAGGTCAAAGAAAGTTGTATAACATGTACCTGAAGTGTAGTGCTTTTTACTACCAGTATGACAAAAGGACCCAATGTCTGCATGTGTAGTAATTCTGCTTTACTTCCATTCCTAGTTAGAGATGAAGCGTACATATTTGTCAGGAGCAGCAAAAAGAAAGCTGCAGCAGCAGAGGAATGACGATGCAAAGAGACATGGTTCCATTATGAAATTTTTCTGTGGGTCATCTGAGAGGGGAGATTCAGGAAAAAGTCTGCCTTCAGGACAATACAATGATTCTGCATTACAGTCTGCCCACTGTGAGGCCAGCATCCTTCTGATAGAAAGTGACCACTCTCTTGCAGCTACACCACAGGCTACCTCCTGTGAACCTACATCTGTTACCAAAGGAAAATGCATGTCAGCAAATGCACATTCAACTGTAGAGGTGTTGCCTGGATCACCAGACTTTGATACAGAAGGAGCCCATACTTCCATAGTGACAGATGTGGCCTATGACTTGCAGGGAGTGTCGGGTATATCTTTTGAGGTTTTACGAACTTGGCCAAACTTAATAAGGGATGAGTTTATGGTAGCTGCCATTTAGCATGGACCTGTGCAAGTGGTGTTGCCACAGTTTCCAGTCAATTAACAGAAAAGACGATTTACATCGGAGAACTATTTCCATGTGCTGGCTAATGGAGAGAGAGCAAAATGCACTTGGCTGACATATTCAGTCTCAAAGGATGCATTGTTTTGCTTTGCATGCAAATTGTTTGGACATTCTAATAATCTTCTCAGGTCAGGTGGTTATAGAGCATAGAGAGAGATGTCCAAAACTTTACACAGTCATGACTGAGCACCAGAGCATACGGCATGCATGCTGAAGTGGAAGGAACAGGACAATAGAACAAAGAGTAGGCAGACTATGGACGATAAGAGACAAGCAGTGGTTGAAAAGGAGAGAACTCACTGGCATGGTGTGTTAGAATGCATTATTGTTATTGTCCAATACTTGGTGGAATGGAACATGGCATTCCGTGGTACAAGTGATGCCCTGGACACCTACGGCAATGGCAATTTCTTAGGCCAAGTGCAACTTTTGTCGCAGTTTGATTCTGTCATAGCTGATCATTTGCATCGTATTAGGAATAAAGAGGTAATGGATCACTATCTTGAGAAGAACATACAGAATGAAATTATCCAGCTGATTGCAAATGCTATTTTTAAGGACCATTGTAGGTAAGGTGAAGGATGCTAGGTACTTTTCCGTGATTCTTGATTGCATGCCAGACATCAGCAATCAAGAGCAAATGACTGTAGTAGTTAGGTATGTGGATATTTCAAGGACTGCAGCCACAGTTGAGGAACATTTTGTGGGATTTGTGCCTGTGAATGATTCAACTGGGGCAGGACTTACAGAAGCACTTCTTCAGACTTTACAAAATCATCAACTGGACATTATCGATTGTCGAGGACAAGGATATGACAATGGCAGCAACATGAAGAGGAAATGAGCTGGAGTGCAGGCCCTTATAGTTAGTGATGGAGCACATTCATCACTACAGGCACATTCTTTGGATGACTGCAGAATATTTACATACTCTGTTCAGCATCAACGAGCCGATGGCAGATCTTAAAATGGCACACAAATGTCATTGTGAAGCCACTGTCAAAGACTCACTGGGAATGCAGGACAGACTCTGTCAAGGCAGTATAACTTCAGTTGAAGGATGTCACTGAAGCATTACAGGAGATAGGTGAAGCAGTATGTACAAATGATGCTGCAACATATCAACAAGCAAGGGGACTGTGCTCAGAACTTATGTCATACCAGTTCATTGTATGTTTAGTGGTATGATGCACTGACAGAGGTAAATTGTGCAAGCAAAGTTCTGCAGCGTCCATCTGTTGATATTTCGACATGTGTCAAAGTGCTGGCATCAACTATGGACCTGCTGAAGAATTACAGAGACAGGATTTCAACATGCCATGGGTGAAGAACTGAATGTTGGCACCACATTTCAAGAAAAGAGGCAGAGGAAAGTAAAGCGGTTCTTTGACTATGAAGGTGAAGATGAGACTGTACAGGATCCAGCGGTAAAACTACATGTAGAGTTCTTCAATGTACTGCTGTAACAACAATCCAGTCATTTACTGACCAGTTTGAGCAGCTTTCAGAGTTTGATAAGGCCTTTGGATTTTTATCAAATATTAAAGCCTTGAGTGAAGTTGCAGAAGACACATTGTTCTAACACTGCAAGTCTCTGAAAGAACAAATGACTGACAGGATAAGTGGCCACTGTGACATTGATGACTCTGATCTTGGGCACGAACTGCAAAGCCTTTCTTGAATGATTGATAATGAATCATCACCAATGATTGTGTTATATTTCCTCATTCGCAACAACTTGCAAGACATACAGTATATATAAATACTTATGTTTCACTGCGCATTTATTTGACTGCACCTGTTACAATGGCTACTGCAGAATGCAGCTTTTCTAAACTGAAATTCATAAAGACATACCTGCATTCGTCAATGAGTCAGGAAAG
Organism: Protopterus annectens; assembly: GCF_019279795.1. NCBI lineage: Eukaryota > Metazoa > Chordata > Ceratodontiformes > Protopteridae > Protopterus > Protopterus annectens. The sequence goes on from NC_056730.1 coordinate 1,020,457,878, forward strand.
ACTTTCAGGCTTAGCTGTGCTCTCACTTGAGCATGAAGTGGGACAAAGTGTATCACATGGTAGCCTCATTGAAGACTTTGTCTGGAAGAAAATTCATAAGATCCCAGTAAAGCTCTAGGTATATGCTCACATTTCCTTTCCAGTAATCTTTTATAATGCTGTCAGGCAGTAAATTTCAGGTAGCACCTTAGTGTGGCTTGTATGCCCTGTATTCAATTTTTTTTTTTGCTTACTCCAACAGGTAGGACCATGAGGATGGAACTAGCAGGATGTTAGATAAAGGCAGCTAGGAGCAGCAGGACTCATCAGGAGTGACAGGACTAGTGGGGAGAGGCAGGACTCATGGGGAGCAGCAGGACTTGTGGGGAGTGGCAGGACTCATCAAGAGGCTAGGACAGTTGGGAGTGGCAGGACACGTCAGGAGGCTAGGACAGTTGGGAGTGGCAGGACTCGTTGGGAGGCTAAGACAGAAGCACAGGAGAACAGACAATTGACAACAGTCAGAAGTTGAAGAGGTAAATGCACATTGAAGATGAATGACACTCTGGTCTTCACCTTTTTCTGTCTGGGTTTAAGTCTGCCGGTGTTAGACTCGGTAATCCCCATTGCTCTCTTGTGCATGGGTTTGAGTCTTCCTCAGGCTCAGTAATCCCCATGGCTCTCTTGTGCATTTCTGTGGGTTTGAGTCTGTCTGCCTCAGGCTCAGTAATCCCCATGGCTCTCTTGTGTGTTTCTTTGGGTTTGAGTCTGCCTCAGGCTCAGTAATCCCCATGGCTCTCTTGTGTGTTTCTTTGGGTTTGAGTCTGCCTCAGGCTCAGTAATCCCCATGGCTCTCTTGTGTGTTTCTTTGGGTTTGAGTCTGCCTCAGTCTCAGTAATCCCCATGGCTTTCTCTGGTTTGTTTGGGTTTGAGTCTGCCTCAGACTCTGTAATCACCATGGATTTTCCTTGTATGTTTTGTGTGTCTGTAGTCTTTTCTATGTGTCCCATAGCTGTGTTGTGTACGTCTGCAGTGTGATTGTTCTGCAGGTTAGTAATTGTCTTGAGTGATGTCAGTTTATCTAATGCTGCTTGTTTCAGTCTTGCAGTATTTCTGTCTTCACCTTGTTTGGGAGTGGTGTCTCAGTTCTGTTTTTTGGTAGTGCTGACAATCTTGTGTGGGTTTATGTTCAGTCTTGCAGTAGCTTTGTCCTGGTCTTGTCTCTGTACTGTGGAGGTGGGTGCCTCTGTCCTGTGTCTGTATGGGTGTTAATGTTCAGTCTTGCTGTAGTGCAGTCTTTATCATGTGTGGGTATCTGTCCTGTGTACAAGAGTCTGTGTAGCTCTCTGCCTTGTCTCTATTCAGTCTTCCTATAATGCTGTCTTTATCATGTGTGGGTGTCTGTCCTCTGTGCAAGAGTCTCTGTCTTAGTGTGCTTCTGTCTTATGTGAGGGAGTCTGTGTGGGTGTCTGTGTTCAGCCTTGCTGTATTGATGTCTTTCTCTTGTGGGTGTCTTTGTGTGGGAGTCAGCATGTGTGTCTTTGTCTTTGTGTACCTCTACGGGACTGGCTACCTTGATGCGGTACAGTAGCTTGTAATGTAACAACATTGCTACTAAATGCCACTCGGTGTGGGTGTCTTTGTGGGAGAGTCAGTGTGGGTGTCTTTGTGTACCTCTGTGGGACTGGCTACCTTGATGCAGTACAGAGGCTTGTCATAATGTAACAACACTGGTACTAAATGCCAGTTATAGCTCTCAATCTCATGGCACAAAATCTGGACAAAGCCACAGATAATGGGGTTACAACCCCAAATATCTGGGTAAATTTTAAATATTGCTCATAAACTGAAAACGTTGCTAGAATAAAAGGTGTTACCATGCATGTCCTGAAGGATATGAAGTTAAACTGAAATGCCTGTCAGCTACCTTGCTGTGGTACAGAGGTTTATCATAATGTAACATTGGTACTAAATGCCAGTCAGTGTGTGCACCTGTGAGTAGCTACCTTGCTGTGCTACAGGGGTTTGTCATAATGTAACATTATTTACAAATGTAAATAAATTTAGTGAATTCAGTCATCAATGATTTGCCACAAAAAATCCAGAAAACTACAAATTTTGAGGAACAGACCAAACATAAGTCACAGCTGGACATTCTGTGAAAATCCGGGCAGTTGTGTATGCAGTCAGTGTCTGCACCTGTGAGTGGCTACCTTGCTGAGGTACAGGGGTTTGTCCATAACATAACATTGGCACTAAATGCCATTTGGTGTGTCTGCAGTCGAGTGGCAACCTTGCTGTGGTACAGGGGTTTCATAATGCAACATTGGTACTAAATGCCAGTTAGTGTGTGCACCTGTAAGTCGCTGCCTTGCTCTGGTACAGAGGTTTGTCATACTGTAACAGTGGTAGTAAATGCCAGTCAGTGTGTGCACCTATGAGTTGCTACCTTGCTATTGTACAGGGGTTTGTCATAATGTAACATTGGTACTAAAGGCCAGTCAGTGTGTGTACCTTTGAGTCACTTTCTTGCTCTGGTACAGGGGTTTGTCATAATGTAACATTGGTACTAAATGCCAGTCAGTGTGTGCACCTATGAGTTGCTACCTTGCTGTTGTACAGGGGTTTGTCATAATGTAACATTGGTACTAAATGCCAGTCAGTGTGTGTACCTTTGAGTCACTTTCTTGCTGTGGTACAGGGGTTTGTCATAATGTAACCTTGGTAATAAATGCCAGTCAGTGTGTGCACCTATGAGTTGCTACCTTGCTATTGTACAGGGGTTTGTCATAATGTAACATTGGTACTAAATGCCAGTCAGTGTGTGCACCTATGAGTTGCTACCTTGCTATTGTACAGGGGTTTGTCATAATGTAACATTGGTACTAAATGCCAGTCAGTGTGTGTACCTTTGAGTCACTTTCTTGCTGTGGTACAGGGGTTTGTCATAATGTAACATTGGTACTAAATGCCAGTCAGTGTATGTACCTGTGAGTAGCTACCTTGCTGTGGTACAGGGGTTTGTCATAATGTAACACTGATACTAAATCCCAGTCAGTGTGTGTACCTGTGAGTAGCTACCCTGCTGTGGTACAGGTGTTTATCTTAATGTAACATTGGTACTAAATCCCAATGTGTACCTTGACAACTCAAATCTTAATGATCTGAATGTAGTGACACCATACTGGTTAAATAGTGCTGGATGAGTTTGACAGGGAAGGGGGGGTGATGGCAATGTGGTCACACTTGATATTCTCCTGAGTAAGGCCCCCAACCTAAACCTTGCTGGGGGGCCCCAAAATGCTAGCACCGGCCCTGCGGAATGCGACTAGTTTCTTTTTTTCTTTCTGAGGTGGCACCTGCTATTTTAAGTGGGTTTTAGCTGTGAACTAGTTTGCTATCTATTTTACAACATAAAGGTCTAAATTTGACCTTTAAGCTCATTCTCAATTCCAGTGGGGAATAGTGTTGAAGACCTTAGAGAGATACCAGTTTGCTGTATAAACTTTATGGCCACTATCTAGAAGTGAAGTAAATTAAGTATACACAATCTACTCATGACAAAACAATATTGCTGTAGATCTAGAACAATATTTTTATATGTCAGAATTTATGAAATCACATGGCTTTGCAAATTAAACTTTTTAAGGTGATGAGTCAATAGTTTCAGGGACCTCAGGTAGGGCCCACTTTATGGAGTCCTCTGGCTATGCTTAAGCTGAACATTTTAGGAGTAGCTTAGAGAAGCTGATTGGAACTTTTGATTAAACAACCATGTAAACTGCGAGGGTATGTTTACTGCAGTTGAGACATATTCCAATATAATGTTGGAGGGGAGAAAACCTGGAAATTTGGGGAACATCAGTGACATTTTCTGGTATGAAGCTGGCACTAAATTTATCTACAAGCGTATTCGCAATATAATTGGGTCAGAGTAGATAACACCATTATGAATTAATTCAGAACATTGCTGTCTGCTATTTCTTACTTTTCTGATGTAGTTAAAATGATGTATGATTATACTTATCTCTGGATGCTAATTTTATTTTTTTGTTCTGTTTTCATTTTCCCCAAGGTAACTTTCAAGTTTTGCTGGTCTTTTCATTAGAGTCTTTAGTGTGGGTGAATTTTCATTTGTTATGAGCCTTAATTAACATTTTCCTATATTATAAGACTTATTACTGCTATCATTTCACCAACGTGGTTTACTTTTACATTTCTCAAAATATCTGATTTTGATTGGGATGACTTTGTTAAGTCTTATTGTTAGACATAAATAAAATACTTGATATAAGTGATAGCTGAGGCTACATGGAGGCTGGAAATATTGCAGATGAATTTTGAAAGCTCATTGTATAATCTTTTATAGGTTTATCTTTTTAAAGATATTAAATTCAGAGATGTGGGATGTGGTGGGTTTAGATGCCTTAAAGAAGAAGATTACTGATTTGTCATCAGATCTGACCAGTGTTGAGGATACTAGTACCGCAAGTAGATGAAATGTCAATGAAGATGAGATCAAGAACATCATCATCCCAATGGGCTGCTTAACTACTTCTACAAGGTAGCTACCATTTTCTAAATATTGGATATTTTGGTGTACCTATTCTCTGTGGTACAGGTCTTTAATTAATCAATGGACAGTTGAAATCTCCCACCAAAAAGATATATATATATATATATATATATATATATATATATATATATATATATATATATATATATATAGGTTCATAGGTTCATAGGTTCATACTAGGCTATTTGCCCTAGGGCATTTATAAGCCTAGCCAGAGTGTGTGTGGCTTTCACCACCCCTTAGGATGAGAATACTATACCCATTAGTTTGCTGTGCCTCTGTCCAGCAGTGATACAGAGGTGATTCCGGGTAAACCTCGATCTCCCATCCACTCGTCAAGATTTCTCTTGAACAGAGTCAGTGAGGGCTCTGCCTCACATGGACTGGGATTCTGTTCCATAGTGTAGGGAGTCTCTGGGTGATGAATCTGTCCCTCCAGCATGTCCTATTTATATCAGTGTTGAGGTTTAAGTCTCTTGCTCTCGTGGCTCTGGTGGATTTGGATTTTTGAGGTGGAGCATGTCCATTAATTCGGGTTGGACATGGCCTTGTATGTCAGGCACAGATCACCTCTGAGCAGACGGTATGCGACTGAATAGAGCTGGAGTTTCTTCAGTCGGGCATCGTATGACATATGTTTGAGCCCCTTTATCCTTTTGGTGAGGAACTTTTGGGGTCTTTCCAACTGCTGCAGGTGTCGGGTAAGGTACATTCCGAATGGGGCGTTGTACTCAATCATTGGTCTGATAAGTGAAGAGTACAGGGCTACAATGACCTCTCCTGATCTGGATGTGAATCCCTTCATGATCAGGTGGGCAATGTAGAAGGTCTTCCTAACCACTTTGGCAATGTGAGTGTCAAAAGAGAGGTTACTGTCAACTTGGGTCCCCAGGTCCCTGATAACTTCTTCCGTGTTTAATGGATTACCACCTATGTGGTAATTAGGAGTTACCTTGTTTTTCCCAAAGGGTATGACTATACATTTTTTGGCATTTAGCTTAAGGCCATGGCTCTGGCACCAGTTATCCATTTCTATGAGACCTCTCTGGAGGATGTCTGTGTCTGATGGAGTGTCAATTATGGTGCCCAGTTTGCAGTCATCTGCAAATTTTGTCAGCCACAATCCCCCTATGTTTGCCTGCACTTCAGAAAAATAAATGCCGAACAAGAGGGGGCCCAGGACTGAGCCCTGTGGGACACCACTCGTGACCGACTTAGAGTCTGACATGGCACCAGCAACTCTAACCCTGTGGGTTCTGTCCTTGAGCCAGTTTGCAACCCATCTTGTGACATATGGGTTTACATCTAAGCTGGTGAGCTTTTCTATGATGCCCGAGTGGGGTATTGTGTCGAACGCTTTTGCTAGGTCAAGGTAGGCTGTGTGAACTGCCTTACCCTCATCAATGGCCTTAGTGACTGTTTCGAAAAAGTCGACCAAGTTCAAGAGGCAGGATCTGCCCTTGACAAAGCCAAATTGGGTAGAATCCAGTGTCTGTAGGTCCCCAATGTCTTTATTTATGAGTTCCATTATGATCCTCTCCATAGCTTTGCAGACAAGGCTCATCAAGCTTATGGGGTGGTAATTTCCAGGGTCCGTAGAAGAACCGCCTTTGTGGAGTGGGACCACAGTTGCCGTACGCCATTCTTTGGGTATGTATCCTGTAGTAAGGCTAAGATTAAACAGCAGCCTTATGTGTGGGTTTAGTTCCTCATTGAGTTCATGTAGCACACAGGCGGGGACACCGTCTGGTCCCATTGATGCTGTGTTTTTTGCTTTAGAGAGAGCAGCTCTCACCTGGGCATCTGAGATGTTTGGGAGGCTAGACTCTGGTGGGATAGATATTTCTCCTTTTGGGGGGGAGGGAGAAATTTGCACTGAACCTGTCTGCCAGTATGCTGGCAATGTCTGTGGGTTCAGTGATTTTTTTTATCATTTTGGACTAATTCTGAGCATATCTGGGAGTTTCCACCCAGGTTTCTAATATAGCTAAAGAAGGCCTTATGATTGTCTTTTGTGTCATTAGCGATTTTTCTCTCAAAGTTGGCCTTGGATGATTTTATGAGGGATCGTAGTTTTTTGCTAGTATTGATCAGAGATGCCTTCCCTTTTAGGGATTTTGCTCTGTCATGTAGTAGCTTTCTCCTCTTGTTGTAGAGTTTGTTTATGGATGGGGTCCACCAGACCAGGCGCCTGCCTTTGGTGGAAAGGGTCTTGATTTTATTAGGGATTGCTTGATCCATACATTCCTGGAGGTGCTCGTAGAAGGCATTTGTAAGGGTTTCAACAGCGTGGGTTGTGGTTTCCACTGGCTCGGGGGCCTTGAAGGATACCACTCCAGTCTTAAGAAGTGTGAAGTTTGCTTTTGAGAAGTTCTTCACTGTGGTCTTTTTTGCTGGGGGTGGGGGCAGGATGTGGATCTCCAGTGAGATTAATTTATGGTCTGATCTCACCAAAAAGGGATATGCTTCCGGTGTGGAGCATTTTGTCCCCAAGTTTGTGATGATCAGGTCTGGTATATTTTCTCCTCTTGTGGGAATGGTGACTAGTTGTTCCATAGCATTTGAGTTTATGAACTCCAGGAACCTTTGGGCTAGGGTGTTGGGGCTTGAGTAATGTTCCCAGTCTATGTTTGGGTAGTTGAAGTCACCCAATATGATGGTGTTTGGAGAGACATTCATACTCTCCAGTGTCTTCAGGAAGGCTGTGTGGGTTTCCTGAGTTTGAGAAGGTGGTCTGTAGCATGTTACAAACTGTAGGGCAGTTTTACCTATGGTTAATTGCACCTGGATGGTCTCCGATGCTTCGTGCGTTGCCACTAACCTGGAGGTGTGGGTATCCTTTATGAATATGGATACTCCCCCTCCTTTTGTGGTTCGGTCCGGATTTTGGGGCCGGAACGCATGATATGAGGTATAGCCTGATAGTGCTGGGGTGCTCTCAGGAGCCTTGAACCAGGTTTCAGTCACAGCACAGACATCGATGTTCTCCATACTGAGGAGGGCTTCGAGCGTGCATCTTGAGGTTTAGACTTCTGGCATTGAGCAGTATTACCCTTAGTTTTCTCCATTTTTGTTTTCTAGGGCGGTAGGTTTATCATTTGAGCCTTGCCTAAAAAAGGCACTATGGGGGTGGCAAGAGCCTTTGCCAATATCCAGAAGCCCATGGGTGACAGGTGCAAGCCGTCCCTTGCGAAGCAGCGTGGCTTGTCAAGCATGTCATCCCAGGCAGACAGACATTGGATCCCCTTAGAATGACACCAGTAATTAAGCCAATTATTAAAGCTGATCATTTTGTCTCTGTATTGTGGCATCATTCTTGGTGAGGGTAGGATACTGCTCAGGGTCAGGGTCATACCGGCCTGGGCTACATAATCTGAGAGCTCCTCTATGTCTCTTTTCATGTAGTCCAGGGAGGTACGTCTCAGGTCGTTCACACCGGCATGGACAATGACTGAGTCATACTTGTATTTGCTGTGGAGTGACCAGAGTGCTTGTGTTATGTGGCGGATTCTAGCGCCTGACAGGCAGCTTACTGTGATCTTTTCCTTGTTCAGTCTGGTGAGTGGGACGTCAGTGTGTCTGACTATGGAGTCACCTATAACAAGTGTGTCTGTATGTATACACACACACACACACACACACACACACATATATATATATATATATATATATATATATATATATATATATAGATATATATATATATATAGGGTCTATGTTAGATACTCGAACATTTAAAAGTTCGAATCAATAAAGAACGAACTTTAGTGATCGAACTTTTAAAAGTTCGAATATATATAAAAATTAAAAAAAAAACTAAAGGCTGTAAGTAAGGGGGCAAGCCCCCCCCTGCACCCCACACCCCCCGCTACTTAAATATACCAACTCAAAGATTGCACTACAGTGTAGGAATGGGAAATTCTCTTTTTCCGCACTGTAGCAAACTAAAGTGCGATCTCAGAGTTGGAATATTTAAGTAGCGGGTGTGTGGGGGGAGCAGGGGGGCTTGCCACCCTGCTTAAACCCTTTACTTTTTTTTTTATTTTGTTTTTATAGATATTCAAACTTTTAAAAGTTCGATCACTAAAGTTCGTTCTTTAGTGATAAAATTTTTAAACGTTCAAATATCAAATATAGACCTATATATATATATATATATATATATATATATATATATATATATATATATATGTATATATATATATATATATATATATTTATATGGGATCCGGATCACAAAACATCGAACACACATACACAATAGCGCTTAACATCGACAAGCGCTTCCGTGTATGTGTACCTGTCTCATAGATTGGACTACAGTGCGGGTAAAGGAAAATTCCCTTTTCCCCACTGTAGTGCGATCTCGGAGTGAGAATAATAAAGTAGGGGGGTGTGGGGGGTGCAGGGGGGCAAAGCCCCCCTGCAGAAACATAGATTTTTTTTTTGAACTTCACATACACAGAAGCGCTTTTCGATGTTAAGCGCTTTCGTGTATGTGTGTTCGATGTTTTGTGATTCGGACATACGCTAGTCGAGCATGTATCCTAGACCCATATATTTATATATATATATATATATATATATATATATATATATATATATATATATATATATATATATATATATATATATACACACACACACACACACACACATATATATATATATATATATATATATATATATATATACTTTATATATATATATATATATATATATATATATATATATATATATATATATATATATATATATATATATATATATATATATATTTTTTTTTTTTTTTGCGCAGTTCAGTAGGCACATTTAGAAATCTTTCAAGGTCTTCTTTCAAGGATATGGAAGGTGACCTGCACGACAAGCAACGATGCTTTGCTAGGGATGGCTTGCACCTGTCACCCCTGGGCTTTCGGATATTGGCAAAGGCTCTTGCTACCCCCATAGTGCCTTTTTTAGGCAAGGCTCAAAAGACAAACCCACCTCCATAGGTATCACAAGGGATAAGAAACTAAGAGTAATGCTACTCAACGCTAGAAGTCTAAACCTCAAGATGCATGCACTCGAAACTCTCCTTAGCATGGAGAACATCGATATCTGTGCAGTAACAGAAACCTGGTTCAGGGGTCCCGAGAGCACCCCAGCACTACCAGGTTATACCTCATACCATGCTTTTCGGCCCCAAAACTTGGACCGAACCACAAAAGGAGGGGGAGTATCGATATTCATCAAAGATACCCACACCTCCAGGTTGGTGGCAAAGCACGAAGCATCAGAGACTATCCATGTGCAACTAACAGTGGGTAAAACTGCCTTCCAGTTTATAGCCTGCTACAGACCACCCTCCCAAACCCAGGAACCCCACTCGGCCTTCCTGAGAACACTGGAAAATATGAAGGTCTCTCCGAACACCATTATATTGGGCGACTTCAATTACCCAAACATAGATTGGGAGCATTACTCTAGCTCCAACACCCTTGCCCAAAGGTTCCTAGAATTCTTAAACTCAAATGCTATGGAACAACTTGTTACCACTCCCACAAGAGGGAAAAACATACTGGGCCTGATCATCACCAACATGGGGACTCTATGCTCCAGACCAGAAGTGTATCCCTCACTGGTAAGATCAGACCATAAACTGATCTCACTGGATATTCACATCCTGACCCCACCCCCTGCCCAGAAAACCACAGTGAAAAACTTCTCTAAAGCAAATTTCACACTCCTCAAAACCGAAGTGGAATCCTTCAAAGCCCCCGGGCCTGTGGAAAATACGGCCCAGACCGCAGAATCCTTTATAAATGCATTCTATGAACACCTTCAGGACTGCATGGATCATGCAATCCCAAATAAAACCAAGACCCAATCCTCCAAAGGCAGACAACCTGTCTGGTGGACCCCAGCCATAAACAAACTATACAATAGAAGGAGGAAGCTACTACATGATAGAGCAAAATCCCCAAAAGGGAAGGCATCTCTGATCAGTATTAGCAAAACACTAAGGGCACTCATAAAATCGTCAAAGGCCAGCTTCAAGAGAAAAATTGCACAGGACACTAAGGATAATCACAAGGCTTTCTTTAGTTATGTTAGGAACCTGGGTGGGAATTCCCAGATATGCTCAGAATTAGTCCAAAATGACAAAAAATACACTGATCCCGCAGACATTGCCAACATCCTAGCTGACAGGTTCAGCGCAAACTTCTCCCCCCCCTCCCCACCAAAGGGGCAAATATCTATCCCAGCAGAGTGCTGCCCCCCTGACATCTCAGATGCTCAGGTGGGAGCCGCCCTCTCCAAAGCAAAAAACACAGCATCAATGGGACCAGACGGTGTCCCAGGCTGCGTCCTACATGAACTCCAAGAAGAGCTAAACCCAAACATAAAACTACTGTTCAATCTCAGCCTTACTACAGGATATGTACCCAAAGAGTGTCGTACAGCAACAGTGGTCCCTCTCCACAAAGGTGGTGCCTCAACGGACCCTGGAAACTATCACCCCATAAGCCTGACTAGCTTGGTCTGCAAAGCTATGGAAAGGATCATCATGGACCTCATAAATAAAGATATTGGGGACCTACAGACACTGGATCCTACCCAGTTTGGCTTTGTTAAGGGCAGATCCTGCCTCTTAAACCTGGTTGATTTCTTTGAAACAGTCACCAAGGCCATTGACGAAGGGAAGGTGGTCCACACAGCCTATCTGGACCTCACAAAAGCCTTCGATACAATACCCCACTCGGGCATTATAGATAAGCTCACCAGCTTAAATATAAACCCCTATGTCACTAGATGGGTTGCAAACTGGCTCAAGGACAGAACCCACATGGTTAGAATTGCTGGAGCCATGTCAGACTCCAAACCAGTTACAAGTGGCGTCCCACAAGGCTCAGTCCTGGGACCTCTCTTGTTTGGTATATATTTCTCGGAGGTACAGGCCAACACGGAAGGACTGTGGCTGACCAAGTTCGCAGATGACTGCAAACTGGGCGCCATAATCGACTCTCCAGCCGACACAAGCATCCTCCAAAAGGGCCTCAGAGAAACAGACAACTGGTGCCAGAGCCATGGCCTCAAGCTAAATGCCAAAAGTGTATAGTCATCTCCTTTGGCAAAAACAAAGTGCCCACACATTACCACATAGGTGGTAATCCATTAAGTACAGAAGAAGTAATTAGGGACCTGGGGACCCAAGTTGATAGCAATCTCTCATTTGACAACCACGTGGCCAAAGTGGTTAGAAAAACATTTTATATAGCCCACCTAATCATGAAGGGATTCACATCTAGATTAGGGGAGGTCATCGTGCCTCTTTACTCATCCCTCATCAGGCCCATAATTGAGTACAATGCCCCTTTTGGGATGTACCTTACCAAACACCTGCAGCAACTGGAAAGACCCCAAAAGTACCTCACCAAGAGGATCAAAGGGCTCAAACAGATGCCATATGCTGCCTGGTTAAAGAAACTCCAGCTGTACTCAGTGGCATACCGCCTGCTCAGAGGTGACCTGTGCCTGATGTATAAGGCCATGTCCAACCCGGAATTAAGGGACATGCTGCACCTCAAAAAATCCAAATCCCATCGAGCTACACGCTCGAGAGACTTGAACCTCAGCACTGAAATAAATAGGACATGCTGGAGGGACAGATTCATAACCCAGAGGCTCCCTTCACTCTGGAATAAAATCCCAGTCCAGGTTAGGCAGAGTCCCTCATTGACTCTTTTCAAGAGGAATCTTGATGAGTGGATGGGAGATCGTAGGTTTACCCCGGGTATCACTTCTGTGTCACTGTTAGACAGAGGCACAGTATACTAACCTCGAAAAAGGGCATAGCAAAATTAATTTAAAATGGGTGGTGAAAGCCAAACATACTCTGGCTAGGCTTATAAATGCCCTAGGGCAGATAGCCTAGTATGAACCTATGAACCTATGAACCTATGAACCTATCATAGGTTCATAGGTGTGTACTAGGCTAATGATCCCAGAGCCTTTACAAGCCTAGCCCATAGAAGTGCCCTGGCATTGTGCAACCTGACGATAGTTCCCAGTGCCTCTATCAAGTAGAGCCACTGCAGTGATCCCCAGGGTGAACTTTCTATTTCCCATCCACTCATCAAGATTTGTTTTAAAAAGGGCCAGTGAGGTGCTCTGCTTGACATGTATGGGAAGTCTATTGCAGAGCATGGGTAGTCTCTGTGTTATGAACCTGTCCCTCCAGCATGTTCTGTTGAATGTGTAATGAGGTTGAGGTCTGTGGAGCATGTGGTGTGGAGGGATTGGGATTTCTTTAGATATAGCATTTCTAACAAAGCTGGGTCAGACATGGCTTTGTAAGTCAAGCAGAAATCGCCTCTTAATAGACGATATCAGACAGAGACTAGCTAGGGTTTTCTGAGTCTGTCTGTGTAGGATGTGTTTAAGGCCTAGGATCCTCTTCGTGAGGTACTTGTGAGCCCTTTCCAGCTGTTGCATGTGTCTAGTGAGGTACATGCCAAATGGGGCATTATACTCAATGATTGGCGTAATGAGGGAAGAGTAGAGAGAGAGATGATGACCTCTTTCTTCCTGGATGTAAAACTCTTGGTAATGAGATGTGCCACATAGAATGACTTTCTGACCACAGTGGCAATGTGGTGGTCGAAGGAGAGGTTGCTGTCAACCTGTGTCCCCAGATCTCTTATAATGCTTTCAGTGTTCAGTGGACTCCCATCTATGTGGTAATTAGTGGGAACTGAGTTTTTCCCAAAGGGGATGAAGACACATTTTTGGCATTAAGCTTAAGGCCATGGTTTCAACACCAGTCATTAATCTCAGTGAGGCCTTTCTGTAGGATGTCTACATCACTTGGGGAGTTAATAATGGCTCTTAGTTTGCAGTTGTCTGTGAACCTGGTCAGCCAGAGTCCCTCCGTGTTGGCCTGGACTTCTGAAAAATAGATGCCAAACAGGACAGGACCCAGGACCGATCCCTGTGGAACTCCACCCGTGACTAGTGGTTAGTCTGACTTGGAGTCCACTACTTTCACACTGTGGGTTCTGTCTGTAAGCTAATTTGCAACCCACCTAGTGATATAGGGGTTGATGCCTAGTTTGATGAGTTTATCAATAATTCCTGAGTGGGGAATGGTATCAAATGCCTTGGCCAGATCGAGGTAGGCTGTATGAACTGCTTTGCCCTCATCCACAGCTCTGGTGACTGACTCAAAGAAGTCAACCAGGTTGAGTAGACATGATCTACCTTTCACAAAACCAAATTGCATGGGATCTAGAGTTTGGAGATTCCCTATATCCTTGTTAATTAGGTCTATGATGATGCGCTCTATAGCCTTACATATCAGACTCATCAGGCTAATGGGGCAATAATTCCCACGGTCTGTAGTCGCTCTCCCTTTATGGAGAGGGATGACTGTAGGAGTGCACCATTTAGTAGGGACAAAGCCTGAGGTGAGGCTGTGATTGAACAAGGCACACAGATGTGGTGCCAGTTCACTTTGTAGTTCATGTAGAACACATCCAGGGATATTGTCGGGTCCCATGGAATCTGTATTCTTGACCTTAGACAATGCAGCTTTAACCTGTGCTGCAGTAAGACTGGGTGCCTGGCATTCCTCTGGTATTGTGATTGGTCCTTTGGGGGGAGAGCGGTAAAACTGGCACTGAATCTGTCAGCCAGTATGTTGGCAATATATTTGGGCTTAGTATAGGAGTTACCATTGTGCAGTAACTCAGAGCAAACCTGGGTATTGTCGTTGTGATTCTTGATATAACTATAGAAGGTTTTGTGGTTGTTTTTAGTGTCTGTTGCAATTCTGCCTTCATAGCTTGATTTATAAGTTTTGATAAGGAATCTCAACTTTTTGTTGAGGCTAATAAGGGAGTTTTTCCAGTCTTGGGACTTCACCTTTTTCTGCAACAGTTTCGTCCTTCTGTTGTAGAGTTTATTAATGGCAGGGGACCACCAGATTGGCTTCCTTTTTTGGAGGAGAGTGTCTTGGTTCTGTTTGGTACGACTAGTTCCATGCATTTATGTACGTGTTCGTACAGTGCATTGGTGTGTGATTTGGCAGTCATACATCTATTTTCCATTGACATGGGTGCTGTGAAGTTAGCCACCTTTGTTTTTAGGAGCCCAAAGTCAGCTTTGGAGAAGTTTTTCATGGTGGCTACCTTGCAGGGTATGTGGTTGAGATGTGGATTTCCATGGTGATTAGTTTGTTGTCAGATCTAACCAGGGAGGAATTGACTATTGGTGTAGAGCAACAGTTGCCCATGTTAGTAATAACCAGGTCAAGGATGTTGCTTCTTCTAGTGAGGATAAGAATGAGCTGGTCCAGGGTGTGATTCCCATGCACTGGCCCAGTAATCAAGGCGCCTCAATCCTCACTGTTAGCACCAATGAGGGGCGTCCACATTGGGAGGATAACAAGTACACACACAGTAAAGTACAATTTCCCTTAAGAGCATATAGAGATCACAGTTAGTCTGGGGCTGGTTTCTCCCTTTCTCTCCAGATCCCCAGTAAGACTCCCCACTGACACAGCTATAGGGTTCAGATCTCAGCCGAGTGGTCAAGCCAAAACTACCAGCACCCTCTCTGTCCAACCAATGCTTCATGTCTCTGCCCAAGTAGCTGACACACACACACACTTTGAGATATGGATTATATACAAACACACAGACACTCCTGGGGAAGGCTGGCACAGGTTCTCCGGCTATGCCCCCTTTCTGCCCAGACTATAAGGTAGTACCGACTGCCACCAGCCACTACTATCAGCTACTATAAAGGCCCTTACCAAAGGGTGTCCAATTTTACTGTGCAATCTTATTATTATCCCGTTAGTAAGTGTGACGAACAGCAAGGCTATTGGAGTGGCTTTTTACAGTATCACCAAATACATGCAAGTACTCTAGAGCTTAAATGGCATAAAAAAATGATAATTAATACAACTATATTGAGTAGATATGCACAACAAAACTTTTTTTTTAAACTGGTATATGTAAGAAATACAAGACTAATATGCAACTATATATCTACAATGTGCACTGAAGAGGGGCAAACCATTTCCTTAAGTGTTGTGAGTACACTTGACGCAGTCAGGAAGGATAGGCATACCCATCCAGGAAGGAAAGATGGTGGTTCCCACTCAGTTTGCACTGTTGCTCTGATGAAAATGTCTTGGCTGAAGAGTGAATGCCTGTCATGATTTGGGAAGCCAGTGCTAGAGGATGTGGGCATAGCCACCCACCTTAGTGATGGTAGTACCCCCTGTTGGCACATGTTGAGGGAGTACACATGCATGGACAGAGGGAACATAAGTGACATAGTTGCTCACATCACCACCAGAGGCGTGGATTAGGTAGTAAAAAAATGAAAAAATGCTCTCATTAATAGGATGCTTGCAAGAACACAAACCACCATTGTGGCCGCCTTGGTTTTAGCCCTCCACAGGAAGTAAAACACCCAGTTGTGATTTGAGAAGCATTTATATTTGGTAAATACAGGGGGGAATCATACATAAAATGTATTGTTACAACTTCTGTGACTGAACAGAGCAACTTTGATGTGATCCAGTCTGGAATCTACTGCAAGCCTTTGTGTTATGTTGGAATGCCTAAAAGGTGGACTTTGCCAAACAAAAAGCATAATGGGACCAGAAAGTGCTTTGGGCTTTATGCAGAATCCATAGCACAAAAGGATCAAGCCATTAGCAAATCAAGTTGGGCTGTCAGTAATCTCATCCCAAGCTGGCAGATACTGAATCACCTTAGAATGTCACTAGCTACATAACCAATTGTTAAATCTAATTATCTTCTCTTTGCATCTGGACATCATACTGGGTGAAGGTAGGATTTCACTCGGGAACAGTGTCTTATCTGCATTTGACACTGGCATAGCAAGGTATAGCATGCCTCTCTGCATGTCTTCCTGGGCTAAGGACATTATCTCACTCACACATAAGAGGCACCACCAAGTCCTTGCCATAGTTGTCCTGTCTAAAGGAGTGTAGTGTCCTTGTGATATCACAGATCCTAGAAATGGAATGGCAGCTGCCACACTGTCCTTGTCCAGCCTAGTGATTGTAGAGTTAATGTACCTTTCAATAGAGACACCTATTTCTAGGACATTCCTTCTTGGATGCCCAGACTTAGTGGTAATAGAAGGTTTGCAGTCTGTAGCTTGCTGACTCACTATATGAATAAAATGGAGCTGTGTTAGTAGATTGTTCCTGAAGCTCTTTAGTCCTGCTTCTTGAAGGCTTGGGGAGTGATTTTTTTACAACCTCATTATTGGTTTAGAGTGCTCTTAGGGAGGTATAGTTGGATATATGTGTCACTTTTCAATCATCTGTATGAGGCAGGTGGGGGCCACCAGGCTATACAAATATTTACATTTCTCACAAAACGTCATGTTGGCTCAACAGTAGTTTTTATTTTTATTTTTTGCAATAGGTAGTTCTTGCACTGTGAAAGAGTAACACATACACACATGCAATGAGGATGGTCACAGAAAGGATATGTGCAAACTGTAATTCCTTATTTGTAGATGGTTTGATTAACCAAGAGCAGGACTGACGTGCTGAACCAGTTTAGTCAGTAAGCAGAGAAGATATGTTGGGTGGATAAACCGTGTATGGAGGAGATGTACTAGGTGAGGCAAAAACGTATTAATACTGATGCAACAACTACTTGAACCTACAGGGAACAAATTACATAATACAATCTGACATGAGAGTAGTACACAGCTATAATTTGGCATTGAATACATATTTAGTATAATAATAATAATAATATTAATAACAATAATACTAATAATAATAATAATGAGACTGACGAAGTAGTATAGAGTAAACAGAGTGACATCTGAGAATAGTACACAAGCATAGTTTGGTAGAGAACATAATTACAGTAGTAAGAGAGTAACACATGAATGCCATATAGTAACAATAGAATGACGTCTAAACAGCTAATAAAAATTACACACAGTATAGTGTAAACAGCAGGTTCAGATGCCAATGATAGTTTAACTAGAGGTTGGTTTGAATGCCTCACTCTATGACTTCAGGACTCAACTGCCCAATAGAATGAAGAGAATTTGGTTCTGATGCCAAAAAACACACACCTCAAAGAATCTATAGGTTTGGGTGCCGCAAAATTTTTGCTTCTAGCATGCCACGGAACACATTTCAAAGAATCTATACATTTAGACACCCACATAATGACTTCTTCTGTGATTTATCAGACTCAGTTGCCACGTTTGGCTGCAGCCGCATATAGTTATTACCAAAAGATAGTCAAAATACAAATTTGAAGTGTAGATATCTATAGCTGTAAATAATGACTATGAAATTGGGAGAAGCAAGCAGTGATTGTAAAAGCAACAGCAATTTGAGCAACAGATCCACAAGCAACAAAAATCTTTATATAGAAGCAAGAGCAGAGGCATGTAGCTCAGCACAGCTTAGAGCCAATGTGTGTTACAAATAACAACCTTTAGCAACTGTGCAAAGCAGGGAAGGACCAATGTGTGTGTTACAAATAACCTTTAGCAACTGTGCAAAGCAGGGAAGGACCAATGTGTGTTACAAATAACAAACTTTAGCAACTGTGCAAAGCAGGGAAGGACCAATGTGTGTTACAAATAACAACCTTTAGCAACTGTGCAAAGCAGGGAAGGACCAATGTGTGTTACAAATAACCTTTAGCAACTGTGCAAAGCAGGGAAGGACCAATGTGTGTTACAAATAACCTTTAGCAAGTGTGCAAAGCAGGGAAGGACCAACGTGTGTTACAAATAACCTTTAGCAACTGTGCAAAGCAGGGAAGGACCAATGTGTGTTAAAAATAACAACCTTTAGCAACTGTGCAAAGCAGGGAAGGACCAATGTGCGTTACAAATAACAACCTTTAGCAACTGTGCAAAGCAGGGAAGGACCAATGTGTGTTACACATAACAACCTTTAGCAAATGTGCAAAGCAGGGAAGGACCAATGTGTGTTACAAATAACAACCTTTAGCAACTGTGCAAAGCAGGGAAAGACCAATGTGTGTTACACATAGCAACCTTTAGCAACTGTGCAAAGCAGGGAAGGACCAATGTGTGTTACAAATAACAACCTTTAGCAACTGTGCAAAGCAGGGAAGGACCAATGTGTGTTACAAATAACAACCTTTAGCAACTGTGCAAAGCAGGGAAGGACCAAAAGGAATGTAGGGAATGTTAGTTAGCATTCATGAACACTATAAAACAAACCAATTGCATCTACAGAGTGCTGTATGTCCCAATACAAATCCAGTTACAACTGGTCAGTCCAGCAGCAGTGTGTAGCAAGGAAATGCAACCCAATCTGGCCCAGCCAAATAGAGTAGCAGGTCCTGCTGTACAGCACAATTTTAAAAGCTAGACTTAAAAGTCATAGCTAGTCAGAAAAATATAGACTAAGTTTGAGTCAAGTAGAATGCCCAGGACACCAGTATTTTCCTACTCCTATTAGGAAAAAAGTGTTTCAAATGAGCAAAACTGTGGTACAGTAACCAGTATTAACAGGTTAATAGCAAATGCACTTTACAAGCATAGAAACTGAATTGGATTAAATACAAAATGCTTCACGTATGCCTCTGGGATTGGTAGCAGGGCCAAATCCAGTTAGAAATGATCAAGCCCAAGCAGTGTTTAGCAAGGAAATGCAACAAAAATGGCCCAGCCAAATATAGCAGCAGGTCATGTTAAGCACAACAATTTAGAAGCTGCACTTAAAAGTAACTACCAATCAGAAAAAATATTGAATGTTAAGCCTGGTATAAGCAGAAATCCCAGAATAATAGCAGCAAATTTTCTACTCTTACTAGAAAAAAGACAAAGGACCAGATTCATTAACATCTACACTAACTGCAGCTATTTGGTATTCATTAAATGGCTCTAAAGTGGGTCTATATTATATAATCAAAAATTCAGTTCAACGAACAGCACTTACATCGAAAATGCCATTCAGTGAATTTGCTCTTGTGGGGGGCTGTGCCCCCCCATCCCCCCCACTAATTATGTATACCAACTCCAGGATCGCACTACAGTGAGGAAAGGGCAAATTTTCCGATCTTCATTGTACTGTGATCTCACTAAGAACAGTTAGTTGAACGGCATTAAGTGCTGTTCTCTGAACAGAATTTTCGATTATGTAATACAGACCCCTCTAAAGTTAGTGTAGATCCAAAAAATGTAAATGGAAGAATATGCTAACAATAGCATAAGTAGCCAGATTAGATGCTAATTAACCAATCCAACAAGGCAGAGCTATTCATAAAACTATAAAGCAGTTGTGTACAGTCAGTGTAGCCATTTGCACTGAAATCCAAAACTTGCTGGCTTACAGCCACGATTACACTTAGAAAAAAAAAACATGTTATCAGTTGCTGCTCCCATTATAGAGCTGTATGTGCATCAGGCTTTAATTCAAGGTGCTGGTGCTGTTGCTGTTGTCAGACCTCTGCCAAGAATTGTTTTTATGCCCTGTTTGACTTGGCATGGACTGCATGACACAGAAAAATTCTACAACAGAATTGGTTAGACAAGGAAACAGTGTAGTAAATATGCAACCTCTACTGCCTTCATTTAATGCCCAAGGTAAGTGTGGACCCTGTTTGAAAGAAAAAAAAAAAGCTAATCGCTTAGTGCCATATGAAAGTAGTTATATTTCACTGTATTCAGCATTCATCAGACCTGTCATTGAGTATAATGCCCCCTTTGGTATGTACCTAACCAGGCACATCCAACAATTGGAAATGTCCACAGAGGTTCTTCACAAAAAGAATACAGGGTGTAAGTAATATGCCCTGTGCAGACCACCTCAAGGCCCTATCCCTGTATTCTGTCTCCTACAGGGAGATCTACGCCTGGCATACAAGGCATTGTCAGACCCCACTCTGATGAACCTCCTGCATATCCGCAAAACAAAAAGAACCAGAATTACCCATTCTAAAGACTTAAACCTTGCCTGTAATATAAATAGGAACTTCTGGTAATTATCCCAGAGAATGCCCTTCCTCTGGAACAGGCTCCCCATCCATGTGAAATGAGTTTCTCCCTAACTCAATTCAAGTATACCTTGAACAATTAGATGTGGAATGGGAACTTCATCCCTGGTTTGGCACCTATGTCTTTAATGGACACAAGCAAACAAGGGAGGGTTGTGGCTGACAAAGTTCGCAGATGACTGAAAACTAGGCGCCATAGTCGATACACCAGCAGACACATACATCCTACAAAAAGGCCTCTCAGAAACGGACAACTGGTGCTGTAGTCACAGCCTTAAACTAAATGCCAAAAAATATATAGTCATCCCCCTTTGGGAAAAACAAAGTACCCACAAATTATCACATAGACAGCAACCCACTGAGTACGAAAAAAGTAATCAGAGACCTAGGGACCCAAGTCGACAGCGACCTCTCATTTGAAACCCACGTTGCCAAAGTGGTTAGAAAAACATTCTACCTTGCACACCTCATCATGAAGGGATTCACATCCAGATCCAAGGATGTCATTGTACCCCTGTACTCCTCCCTCATCAGACCCATGATTGAGTACAATGCCCCATTTGGTATGTACCTCACCCGGCATTTGCAACAGCTGGAGAGACCACAAAAGTACCTCACCAAGAGGATCAAGGGTCTCCAACATATATCTTATTCTGCCAGACTAAAGAAACTCCAGCTCTATTCAGTAGCATACCGCCTGCTCAGAGGTGATCTCTGCCTGACGTACAAGGCCATGTCCAGTCAGGATCTGATGGACATGCCTCACCTCAAAAAATCCAAATCCATCAAGACCACAAGAGCTAAAGACTTAAACGTCGGCACAAGTATGAATAGGACATGCTGGAGGGATAGATTCATAACCCAGAGGCTTCCCATGCTTTGGAACAGGATCCCAGTTCATGTTAGGCAGAGCCCCTCACTGACTCTCTTCAAGAGAAATCTTGATGAGTGGATGGGAGATCATAAGTTTACCCCAGGGGACACATCTGTGTCACTGCTAGACAGGGGCACAGTAAACTAATTCTATTATATAAGGGGACCTTCATTGTGTCACTACTAGACAGAGGCACAGTATTCTAAATCTATTCTGTGCATTTTTGCACCATTTCATGGGGTGGCAAAAACCACATCACTATGGCTAGGCTTACAAATGCCCCAGGGCAGATAGCCTAGTACTAAACTATGATACTATGAAACCAGTAGATGGTACGTCTCCCAGACCCCTGCATGTAAATGTTTCATCTTCCAAGCCCTTGCTTGCACTTATTAAGGGTAGCAAAACTTTCAGACATTTGGGATGCATGGCTAGGCTTAAAATTTTTTTTTTATGGTCATTAGCCTGGTAAATGTCTATGACCCTATGAATCTACATGTCCCTAAGATGAGATATCTGTCCTCTGTATAGTAATGTCAGTAATACTGTATGACTGTGATGTCTGCAGTATCCACCTATGGACTTTGCACAATAATGTGTATCAAGCATTTTACTTTCCCACACATATATGTAAGTATAACTACATTAAAAATGTGCAAAGGATAGTGCAGTCATCACCACTTGCACAGTGGTGGTGCAGGAGGATACATGAGGGCAAGCCAAACACCAAAGAGGTGAGCACAAATTATTGGATTGTTTTGGCTAGTTGAAAGTTCTACAGTATACACACTAGTGTTGTCCTCATGTGAGTACCAAAATTAATGATTCTGTGTGAATCCTATGACAAGGTGCTGGTGATCTGTGACAGTAGACAGGAACTTCCCATTTTCAGTCAGTGGTGTTTTGATAGCACCCCCCCATAGCTATACATTCCCAACCAATTTAATATGCCCTACAAACCATGCATGTTATTATTACCCCCTATGTCAGGTTTACTGATATGTATGGACAACAGCTCATACATCATTTACATAGTTAAACATCTGCACACAGTTATGGCCACAGAAGTACTTGTCACCTCTGCTTCTTTCTAAGAGGAATGACCCACGTTGATGTGATGCCTGGGCAGTAATTTCATTCTCTGCAGCACTGTATGACATTTTACAGTGTGCAGATGTCTTGGGCACCATAGCCCTGTATAGGTTAAAAAATAAAAGAAACATATAATACACAATGAAGACACAATGGATTGTTAAAAAATAAATATGTATGTGTGAATGTGTGCATCCATCATGTAGAAAATAATTTTAAAAATAATGCTCCATATTAGCACACAGAACTAAATACAGCCCCCCTCCAAAAGTAAAGTAAATGAAAAGCAAGTGCATATGTCATGTAAGGAGGACAACAGCTGTGTAACTGAGTAGTTCATTGCAGCATTCACCAAAGCAATGCACACTTTTTCAGTACAAATGGCTGAAAGCGTTCTTAGATGTCCATTTGTATGGAGGGCAGTCAGTTATATATCACAGGCTTAACACATTTGTGAGCTACAAATATCAAACCCCTGACCTTCAAGAAAGTAATATAACACTCTTCTGCAATAACTTGCCCAATGGACATAGAGAATATTCCATAATATCATGTTACATTCATCACAAACACTTACAATGTACCAAATAACTGATATACATGCCAATGCCACCAGCAGAGGACAAACAATGAATACACTAAGCTATGAGTGTATTTTGAAATGAAATCAATCAATAAGGTTGAAATACAACATTTTGTAAAAAAAGAAAACAGCAGTTTAACTTTGTATCAAGTTAGTCATGACACAGAAACATGTCTTGCAAGCAATTAGCAATAAGCAGCACTTTGGATAAACAATCTCCTCCACCATGATACACACTTCCTTACCTACATGATTACCTTGATAAAGTGCCAATTCAGTCTTGTGAGCACTGTGAATATGTAAATGAAGTGTGAACTCATTAGAATTCATGAATTCCAAAATCTGCAATATGTGAAGGGTTTGTATACTTGTATAAGAACCTATGCTATTGCATGCGCACACCCTACCTCTGCAAGGACGAACATTGAGAAGTGGTGCCTGCTAAGTGCTTGCAAGTGTGAATGATTAGTCTGACTGCAGTATGAATTGGGGTATGTCATGAAGAAGAGACTTACAAGAAAGTTTATGACTTAGGAGAGGAGCAATCCTAACACTGAAATGACAACAGTTTCTGCCTCTCAATACAATTGTGTCTGCAGTTCTAAGGTAATAGAGTACTCTTTGAAATGTATTTAAACTGAAAGACAAAGCACACAGCAGCCTTGTTAGATCAGATTAGATCTGGGAATGATGTTCACAAAATTAAGAGAAACAAAGAGGTGCAATGTTCGTATTTTTTTATTATATTTTGTGTGAGAAAAAATTACCTTCTCTGTTGCCAGTATCACAGCCATACACATATCTAACTGCAGATTACACAGGACAAAGGTCAGGATGTTTTTTTTTTCTGTTGCAGCTGTAATGTCATTTGATACTATGTCACTTATTGAGTACAGGCAGCATCTTTTTTATCTTCATAGTATATTGTGTGTGACACATACTGATAAGTATCTGACCTGTGTCTTGTGCATGCCCTGGTGTCCTGGGGTTCTAATCCAAAGATGGCTTTGTTTGTGTGAGCATAATGATGCTTAATGAGCCAATGTTCATCCTGAAACACAACCGAATTGAGAAAATATCAGAACTCTGCATTTTAACTACTTGTCTCATAATGTTTCCTCTACTTCAGTATTCTTCTTTTCTTTTCGCTTCATCATTTCCGTGCCATTTGGCATTGCACATTATGGACAGGCAACAGTCCCCAATAGTCAACTTAAGTTCATCGCCAAATGAAAAAGTGAACATTTTAATTTAGGCTGCCTTCTGCAGCACAAACAAGCCTGGCGGTGGTGCACAGCTGTCAGCACTCTACGTAGTTCTCAATGAAGAAATTCTACCAGTCAGGTAACTTTCCCTGTGGAACAAGGTATAAATGCATTGATCATAAGGAGTGAAGACAGTTGATGCAGAGTTTGAATCCAGTTGACAAGCACTTTTACAGAGAGGTCAGAATGACATTTGTCACAACATTTTGATTAGGAGTGTTACAGAAAATGCATGAGTATCATAACTATGTTTATTAGCAGAAATGTATCATTACTGCTTGCTACAGAAGCACAATAGAAAGTGTGTCAATTATGTTAAACATGACAGTGATCACATTTAATATAGAATGCACAAACATAGGTCTGATGTGCACATTATTTTTATTCTAATCATTGAGTTATCATATATAAATCTGTTTATGACACTATGTGTTATAACGTATGTATGTAACGTAACCCGCCATGCCTTATTCGGGGCATGCAATTGCATGCATTTCAGATGCATTTACAAACACAAACACTGCCTTTCACATAGAACTGTAGTCCCATAAAGTCACAGACATATAGGAATCTCTTCATTATTTTTACATTCAGTTGTGTTATTATATCTCTAATTACCATCATAACAAGTAAGTGTTCCTGTCGCAGTGACTGTTAATCAGCAAAGTTTAACATTTTATCATTTTTTTTATTATTTCTCTTAGGTTAAATTCTTGGCTTGTATTACTCAGTCTTATCAGTGTTTAACTCCCAATATGTCAGTATGTCAGAAGACATATTATTTTTCCTCCAAACAACCATGATTATAACCAACAACAAAGTATCAAGGTTTAACAATGGAACATATTTCAATAGTTTGAGCATAGCTTGTGGCCAGATGCCACTGACATTTTTAACACCTTCTCTGCTTCTTGATGCACTCATTGCCAATGTGTTTGGCAGTCCATTGCTGTGCTTCCTGTTGTACAACTGCAGTTGTCAAGGCTGTGAGTCTTTCATCAGCACAAGCTGTTACATGTGAAATCTGAAATGGACTCCAATTCAGAACCATATTTCTGGCTTGACTGCTGAAGACATTACTGGCAATGGTAGACATGGTGTTCCTTTTAGAGCAAAAAGATGGGGTGTTGAGGAATCCAGGATTTATGTGGCATTCTTTCTGAAGCAGTACAGCTGGAGGCTACTGCAATATAAGACTGAGGAATGGAATCACTTGGCTAAGGCTGTCTCTGGTGCAACTAGCACAGGGAACAATGTTGTCACCACTACAGTTACATGAAGAGGCTCAGGAGGTACCTCCTGAGCTAATGGGAGGATGAATTTAATACTGCAAACTCCCCTCAGCTGTGTTTGTATACTGACCCATAACTGTCTATGGGCTAGCCAAAACAGTTATTATGTTTATATATATATATATATATATATATATATATATATATATATATATATATATATATATATATATATATATATATGTCTGTGTGTGTGTGTATGTGTGTGTATGTTTTCTTTTTCTACTGTACTACTGCAGCAGAGATTGCAGAAAACCATGAGGTGCATTAGGAGAGACTAGCTCACCTCAGAGAGACACGGGTTAAAGTGCATCTATTCTGATTGCAAGGCACAGTAGTAATCTGGGTCCATCACTGTATATAATCTTGACCAGGCATACCTTAACTTTAATGTCAAATTTATGTGCCTGCTCCAATACCTGTTGGCTATTGCAATAGGCAATGAGTACACAAGAGTAATTGTGTGTGGGTTCAATACCCAGAAACAGATTTTCGCTTTTATTTTTTTACGGGCTACTATTTATAATATATTTTAACTTCAATACCACATGGGATTAACAAGTCAATATTTGCATAT
This sequence comes from Protopterus annectens, assembly GCF_019279795.1. Lineage (NCBI taxonomy): Eukaryota > Metazoa > Chordata > Ceratodontiformes > Protopteridae > Protopterus > Protopterus annectens. The sequence continues at coordinate 1,020,484,150 of NC_056730.1, forward strand.
GTAGTTATTACCTTTGAAAACAGATATCTGTCATTTTAAAGTGAAATATATAATTCTATTAGTCATATCATACCATTGTGATTGATTGATTTTATGCTACATTCATGGCTTCCCATCATATCTGGATGTGGCTAAGGTGTATTTATTTATTAATCATACTGTTTTATGTATTGAAATAATTACGTAAAGTGGCATACCATTGATCTAATTTTCTCTTTTTTGTCTCCCCCACCCTTTTTCTCTCCTTTTATTTTTTTTCTTCTTTATATTGCATTGCTTCTGAAAACTAAATGCCCCATCAGTACAGGGAGGTTGACTGACCACTGGGGTTTTGCCTACCATACCTCCACAGGTGCTACCACCACAGGCAGCACAGACACCCAGCACATCTGGTCACAACCTGTTACTGTTGCCTCCACAATTCCTGCCCTATCTGCTCTACCTCTGTCAGGTAGCCCTGTTCCCACTGCTGCTCCACTGGTACCCCCCTGGGAGCAGTGGTACTGAAGATTTTCCTGGCAATTTGTCACCCGACAGGAGATGACAGGGCTGATGGAGGGCATTATGAAGAGAGGCCTTGGTGCCTAAATTAGCAGGGTTGAAAACATCCAATGTTAGATTGCAAAAATGATGCCATGTCTGGCACTGACCCAGGCAGCTGACATATGAGACAGTGATGACAATTCTAAAGGTGAAGACTAGATTGTCACTGTCTTTGCTTGCTACCTAACTTACCCTTCCTACCTGACCCTCTCATTCCTTAAGCTCCTTGCCAAACATTCGTCTGTCTCTCCAAAAAAAAAAAAAAGAGAAAGCACCTGTCCCAGAAAAAAAATGTACACCCCATACATATCTCTCTATTGCTCCTGTGTATTTTCTTGACATGCTTGATTTGGTCCAGTTGGCTGTACATTATTCTGTTTTTGCCCATCATCCCTGGTGTGGTGACTCTACAAAGTCATGTAATTGTGCATATAATTCTACATTTCTGTTGTGAAGAAGTAGATAATTACAGTGCTGCCCCACCACCCTCCAAATTTCTGTATTTTTCCCCTGTGTTCCACCCTCAGCTTGTCACCCCCATTTTCACCACTGTCCTAAAAACCCTTTTTTCAGTGTTTAATCTGGTCAAAAAATAGAATTACACACAACATATGTGGCCAGAAATGGACCATCAAAAACCCTTCACTTTTTGTCCTCAGCATTTGCATGGAGGTTGGCATCACACTTCAGTGCTGAGTGGTGGTGAATGCAGTTCAACTTGCCATGGCAAAAGCTGAAGATTTTAATTTCAGCAGCAGTAGTCTAATTACTTTTGTACAAATGTGCTTAAATTTGCTGTGCTATGCGAATGCAGAGTAAAGGCACTACTGTGAAACAGTTACTATAACAGTTCTTAGGCTGCTGGATGTAACACAATAGAAGTTCCTATGTGGTGTTTTGAGATTACTCCCTGTCTGTAGACTGATATTTTTGCATAGCATCATGGCTTTGATTACAGCTGTAGGTCAAATTATTCTTTCATGACATTTTATATTCCTATCATATGGTTAATTGCAAATGTCTGCATTTCTGTCCCTTTACAACATTTCATTAGCATGCCATTTGAATAGTGCAGCGAAAAAGCATTAGTAAAAGCATTCCAGGCCTAAAAGGGAGACTTGATAAGACACCCTTGTCCTGTTTATGTCTTACCGTTGGTTGTAATCTCCTACCCCTTCTTGCTCTCTGTAGCAAGTACTTTATTGCACAGAGCATGACAGAGTAATAATGAAGAAATAAGTAAGAGTAACACACCGTGCAGCTAGTCCTACATGACCCACAAAAATGTTGTTGCTGTTTCTCTCACCATCTGTTTCTCTCGCTCTCACTCTCTCTAGTCACCACTTCTTCTTCAGTAAATTATAACTGTCCTTCAATTGTTTGATTTTAAAGTGTATGAAGTAGGGTTTCCTTTGTGTGTGGAGTGATGACGTAATGCTCAGATCTATAGACAGATTTTTTGCATACCTTCAAGTGTTCTAATTGAGGGATTAGCTAATATCACTGACTGTGTTTATTACATTGTTTTATGTGTAGCTGCTGCCTACATACAGTAGAGAGTCAATTATTCAAACTAATTAAGACCTAGGGTAGTTTGGATAATCAAACTGTTCGATAATCAAACATATAATTGAACAGGATAAAAAACTTAGAAAATCCTGGGTTTTTTTCTGCACACAGGAATATACTTTTCAACCATTCAGTGATTCCAATGGACAATAAAGAATATTTTTCACACACGAGCTGGCCACAAGCTCAAAAAACATGCTCAAGTGAATATGTATAATGTTTACATATTTAGACTTCATGATTCTTCCTATTCGAAAACTTTGGAACGCTGATTCGGATAACTGACATTTCAGATAATCGACTCTTTACTGTATTGTTATGAGCCAACATTATCCTACTTCTATCATAAGCTACTTTCTCACTACCTCTCGCTCCCCTGTCTATGTATCTCATCCATTCTGTGTCATTAGTCTTCCTCCTCTGCATTTGCGGAACGTCTGGTGCAACTGAGGATAAATGCAAATATACAGCTTATGGCCTAATATTTTGAGTTTTTGCTTTGAACACATCATTCCCTGTGTCCTACATGCTAGCGTGCTTAGCTATGTTTAGTCATGTTAATGTAATTTTGAACAAGCTAAAGAGTAGACTGTACAGCATACAGTTGTCATGATGGTAATGAAGAGTAATGCATGCATTCTCCTTTTCTGCAAACTGCTGTCACATGGGAACGTTATGACTTAGGAGTTCCTATGTGGTGTGCTTAGATAATACTCAGGTTGTTAGATTTTTTTTTTTTTTAATATTCTCAAAGTTCGGATGCAGATGTATGCCAAATTGCGTTTGAATTTTTGTATGACTCCTATGGATGTAATTGTTGGCTACTCTTTTTCTTACCACACCATTATCTTGCTACTGTATTAATGTGCTTTGCTCCCTGTTATGAAGCCTGTCTTGTACAGATCTTGCATGGATAACTATGATGATAAAGCAAACAGTAACGCAACAGAAATATGTTCAGAAATGAAACATGAGCTAATCTCTTAGTATGTATGTATGTGTATTCCAGTCATCAACTGTCTACTTCTTCTAACCCCTTCTGTGTCATTCAATAAACCTCATTGAGTCAAAACTTTCCATAAGCCATATTACCACCAGCAATAACATGCTTGGCCCCTAATATGTTTCACAATATAGCTGTAGCATACATCTAAGGACAGAATAACTGTAACTGTCCTGACAAATATGTAAATTATGACACCTGAAACATATGCATAACATATATCTGCCCTGTATTCCATCAGATTTGGACATTGCTGTATGTGTATTCTGCTTATTTGCACAAAGTCAGCATAGAGCACTACAGGCTACTGATAATTCTCATTCTAAGTTCAACACCTCATGATATGATTACACATGCACTAATACTTTGCCAGCAGTAGCACAACTGAGCTCGGCAGTCCTGCTGTTTCATCCAGAAAGGGAAAAAAAATGCACAAATAATTATTTGCTTAGGTTGTACAACATGTGTAGGTCTGTATTGAATTTTGACAAGTTATCTGGATTTTAGAGTGATGTTGACTCAGTGAAGTTAGTCTGTTAATGTATGTCTGCACTCCAATGGTTTCACCAGCAACTGTGTTACAGTGCTGGGTAATCTATTCACACATAACTCATCATTGTTTTACTGCAGTGCACTGTCATATTTAGGAAATGTTTGTCTGTCTAGTCAATTCACATTGCGTGTGCAAGCACGAGATAAGACAAATGACAGTAAAACTATAAATGTTTGCTATTTCTATGCAGTAGTCCTGGAATGAAGTGTCAGGAATGCTTGGTTGATAATCCACTGGTTTACAGCTGTGATTGTCACTGGCATCCCATACTGTGAAACAGATACATATCTCTCACAGTAAAGCAATGTACATGAAAGACTGTATGGAATTCTATAAACAGTGCATTTGTCTAAACCTGTGATGGCCTGATCCTGAACACAGGTTATTGGATAGGCTTAAAATGGCCCTCCAGGGCAGTTAGCCTAATATTCAACTATGAACCTATGCACAGTACCAGCTGTTCCAAACAGTGCTTTTTTACTAATTACAAATGTGCTTTTTCACATCATTAAATTCATGCTTTTCCTGTAGTGCTTGCAACTAATACCATGCTCTGTAGATTGTGTAACTAGATAGGTGTGAGGTTTAATTATCACCATGGGGAACCTGCCTGTGTGTGGGGGGAGGGGGTCCAGTGATAGGTAAGTAATGCCTCAGTGTAAAATGTGCAGTGTCCACTTCCATTGAGAAGAATACATTTAACTTTGGACACAGCTTCATCAGCACTTTATCCCACTTTCAACAGAAACATCCTCTCTGCAACACACTGATGAAGCCATCCTTTCAAACGTGCACTCTCTCCTCTTAAGAGTCAGCTCTCTCCAACGGTTCTTACAATTAATGTTATGCTCTACAAACTGTATAACAAGATAGGTAGGAGATTAAATTCTCAACATGGTGAACTTGTGTGTGGCTGCAATATTAGGGATGGGGTTGCAATAAGAGTTAAGGTGTTTATCTCACAGATACAAGGTACAAGGTTTGATTCTTACCTTTAAAGGATATTGGCCTAGGCAAGGACAGTTAGCCTAGTACTTGCCTATGAACTTAATATCAGATGCATATAGCTTTCTGAGCAGATATTCTGCATAAACTTCCAGTGAGGGGAAAATTTAACCTGGGTGGAGTATTCACCATCCTCTTATCCAAGTTGTACCACAAACATCTTCTCTGCAACACAGTGATGAGTCTATCCTGTCAAAAATGCACTCTGTCCGCATAACAGACAGATTTCTTTTGTGGGGCTTGTAGCTAATACAGTGTGTTCTAGACTGTATAACTGGTTAGGAAGGTGGTTCAAAGCTGACAGTGGTGAACTTGAATTTCTGGGCTGTGCTCATGTCATGGAAGTAAACCTTCAACAAAAGATGTGCTGTATCCACTTCCAGTCAGGAGGAAACTTTAACTTTGGACACATCTCCCTCTGCAGTTTATCCTACTTTTAACACAAACTCCTTTTCTACAACACAGGGATGAAGTCATTCTAACAAACGTGCACTATCTCCCCTTAAGAGTCAGACTTGTCCTGTGGCACCTTCAGCTAATACTGTGCTTTCTAGACTGCATATCTAGATAGAAGGCTCAGTTCTAACAGTGGGGAACATGTGTGTGTGTGGCTTCAATGTCAGTTACATATAGCTTCCTGAACAGTCATGATGTATCGGCTTCCACTCAGCAGGAGATTTTAATATGGGAGAGGATGCCACCATCCTCTTATCCCACTTTTACCACAGACAACTTCTCTCCATCCCACTGATTTGGTCAGTATATCAAAATTGCACACTGTGCCCTTATGATTCACAGATGTTCTTTGTGTTTCACTGTTGTAGTCCTGACTTGTGGGATATCCTGCTGTGAAAGCCCTTGGCCGGCCTGACTACCAGAATAAAAATCTCCCTTCTCCTAAGGGTGGCAGACATCCTATCCTGATGTCAGCACTCTTGGATATAAAGGAAGCCAGCCAATGCCATGAAATCAGTCTTTTCTTGCTGTGGGAGCCAGATGCAGTGTTTCAGCATATCGGTCGGTCCGAACCAGAGAGAAGTCATCTAAAGCTAAGTACCCCATTGGGGAACTCTTTTTCTTGCTTTAACCCATGTCAGATCAGGTTAACAATTGTCTCCACTGTGGTAAGTAAATGCCACACCGAGACTTTCATATGTTGTGTCACCTGCTTAGACCCAGATCACAATGTCCCTGATTGTCATTTTTGCACCTGCTTCAATTCTAGGACTATCAGCCATACGGCCAAAATCTTAGCTGGACATCTTAGTCTGCCATCTAACTCGCATCATCCAGTAGCATCTGCCAGTTGTCCTGTGAGTTCCCTAAGCATAGAAATGACAAGGAAATAAGATCCAAGCTTAGAGTCTTGAATGACAGCCATACTCAGTCTGCCAGTCCCCCAATGCTCGTTATCGCTGAGGAAGGTGAGGCACTTTCACAGCCCCCTTCTACAACTGAGGAGGTGATGCAGGCCTCTGTTAAGACCAGTACAGAGGCCAACATGCCATCAGGTCTCTCGTCTTCTGCACAGGCCTTGGCTTTCAGTTCATCAGTCGGGTCTGGAGTCACTCAGCAGACCTCAGCTTCCAAAGAGCGATCTTTTACTGGCGACATTCCTTTGAGGCATCAGCCTGCATTGGTTCTGCCTTACAAAGAGACTGGTGTCAGGACTGCAGATATACCTAGGCCCAAAGCCAAAGCTACCTCTAAGAAGGGGTCTACGTCAGGTCCTATGCCTAGGTCTACTGGCTCCCACACACTAGGATATCAGCAAGACCTGGCCAGGTTAGCTGAAGACCTTATCTTCTTAGTCAGAGCTAGGAAACCCCCTTTGGAGCCTTCACCCAGGGGAAAAGGAAGAGGGATCCTACTCCTGAAGTTTTCTCTGAACCTCCTGATTCAGATGAGGATTCTGACCAGGAGGTTCTGTCTTTGAGAAGGGATCCTTCCTTACTTCTATTGAGGATTCAGATTCTGAAGAGAATCTGCCTTTAGCTTCACCTCCTGAAGACATCACTTTAGGGGAAACACTCCATGCCATGAAGGAACATTTCCAGTGGGAGGCACAGGAATCCGCACAATCTAAAAAGAGGGTTAGGGAGATCCTTGTCCTCCTGGAACACAAACCTTTGGGCATTCTTCCTGTATTGGAGGTGGTAGATGATATTTTTATGGACTGTTTCCTGAATTCAGACTATCTCCAGCCCCTGAAAAAACAGTCAGGTTTTAGAGAGTGCTGGATTTACAAAAATACCTCTTCAAAACCCCTCTGCTGATCCAGAGGTTGTTACTCCAGGTCCCAATGGAGCAAGAGCCATCTCTTCAAAAAAACTATTTACCTGCTGACAAAGAAAGCAGGGCCCTTGATAGGTTTGGTAAAAAAAGTCTACACTTCTGCTACCCTAGCCATGACGGCCCTTAACTGTCAGTTTCATACGGTAAAATGCCAACAAAGTATTTTAAATAAAATGAAGCAAAAGATATCCTCCCTGGGGGACAAGAACATTTCCAAGGAATTGTTAGACCTTTGCCATTCCAGGTCCCAGGTGGCTAGACATTAATTAGACTGAGGCTATTATGCAATGGACGCCTGTAGCTCAGCTACAGTATCTGGTTCTGTCATTAGAAGGCATGTTTGGCTTAGGAAACAGACCCTACCAGACTATGTCAAATCCAACCTTCTGGATGCACACCTGGATAAAGACTTCCTCTTTGGGCCAAAAGCTGAGGCTGTGCTCAAAAATATGGAAGATAAAGCAAAATCTATGGAACTTGTCAATAATTTCCTCCAAGTTCAGTCTCCTAGGTTTAGTAAGAATTTTCCATTCCCTCTCAACCAAAAGTGGCCAAAGGAAACCACAGAGGGAAAGACCTCAAAGCCAGCATCAGTCACAAAGGCCCAGGCAGTGGTCCTCAGAAACCCCAGGCAAGGGAGTTGTAGACCACGGAGCCCTGGTAGCATACCTCTCAACCCCTTAGAGCAAGATATCTGGACAAAGACATAAATAAAAGTGGGGCAAAAGCCCAAAATGGGGACAATATTTAAATATTGCTCTTACAAACTTAGAAAGTTGATAAAATAACAGGTTTTGCATTAGCATGCATTTTCTGAAGGATATGAGGCCTGAAACTCAAATGTCTGTCATTATTTTCTAACTTCAATCTTTAATTATGTGCCACTAATTTGCCAGAAAAACACAATTTTATGAAAAACAGACCAAAAATACAAGGCAAAAATCTGGACATTCTGCAAAAATCTGTGCAGTTGAGAGGTATGCCTGACAGAGAGCAGCAATGAATCTTCCTTTCTCCTACCCACCCCCCCACCATCTCCAGAAAAGATAGGAGGAAGACTAGAAGGACAGTTATCCCGGTTCAAAGAAAACTGGTCCCTCATTACTTCAGACAAGTGAGTTCTGAAAGTTATCTCAGATGGTTACAGGCTCACTTTCAAAGTGTCATTAAGATACTCAGGTTACTGAGTACTTACCTGGATATTCCACAAAATCAAAGAGCAGAGGCCCTTTCTCAGATTCACAACCTATGCTCAAAGGGCTCAGTGGAACCAGTACTAGAACACCAAATAGGGAAGGGGTTCTATTCCACTCTAGGCTATTCCTGCCTGGTTCCCAGAACGTAAGGCTCTTGGCACCCTTTTCTAGATATGTCTACCCTCAATCAGTCTCTGCTGGTATCAAAATAAAAAATGTTGACTCTTCAAAACTTTCTTCCCATGATAGCCCCTCAGGCCTAAAATGGTCACCTTAGACCTAAAATATGCTTACTTGTGCATTACAATTATAAAATGACATCTACAACAACTGGAAAGACCACAGAAATACCTCGCAAAGAGGATTACTGGCCTCAAACAGATGCCCTATGCAGACCGTCTAAAAAAACTACAGCTTTACTCCATCGCATATCGCCTACTCAGGGGCGATCTCTGCCTAACATACAAATCTATGTCAAACCCAGAGCTGTTGGACATGCTCCACTTAAAGAAATCCCAATCCCTCTGAGCTACACGGTCTAGGGACCTAAACCTTGCCACCACAATAAACAGAACATGCTGGAGGGATAGATTCCTGTCCCAGAGACTTCCCATACTCTGGAACAGACTACCTATCTTTGTCAAACAGAGCTCCTCATTAGCACTCTTCAAGAAAAATCTCGATGATTGGATGGGAAATGGGAAATTCACCCAGGGGATCACTTCTGTGGCTCTGCTCGACAGGGGCACAGGAAAATAAATTTATTGGGTGGTGAAAGCCAGGGTACATTTTTTGGCTAGGCTTGTATGGGCCCTAGGGCCGATAGCCTAATACCTACCTATGAACCTATGAACCTATGAACCTATAACATCTTGTGTGGTGCATGCGATTCAGGCAGTGTTCTGTACCTTGTGACCTTAGGTAGTCTGTTCAAATCCAGCCATTACTCCTTAGACTCACCTGTGTCACTATGTCTGTGAATGTGCAGGTAGGTAACAATGTTGTCAGCCAGCTATATGCTTTGTACTTGTAGGGATGAAGATTCCAGTTACAATGATTACTACTCCTTTTTCACATAGAAATGCATTCTTTGATAAGGATAATGATGATGCCATGAGATGACATCTGTCTTTCTTATGAGAACTACTAATTTATTTTTCCTGTGGTGTGAGGACATGAGACTATGTTCTGTATGACTGCAAATTAGTAAGGAATGGGTTTGAGTTTGTGATTGTTCACACATTGTACCTGATTGCCATTCTCCTGTCACAGTGATGACGTATTATGCATCTCATGTGTCGGGGTATACCTAGCAGCAGGCAATGTTGTGTGACAAACACCATTTTAAAGAAATAGGTTCATAGGTAAGTACTAGGCTAGCTGCCCTTGTGGGCCATTTTAAGCCAAGCCAGTTTCGCTTTTTGTGCTCAAAATAATCCATCCCATTTGGTTATAGACTGGCCTTTCCCATCCCATGGTCAATAATTATATATTACTCCTAATAAGAACAACTGGGATCATAACATAAATAATTTGAGGGGACCCATGCATGTGATAAAAAATTTAGGAGCTGCCTCTGTCCTTTAGTAGTATAGGGGGCAGTCCTGGGGTAAATTTTCTTTTTCCTTTCCATCGCTCTATGTTGTGCTTGAATATGGACAGGAATGAACTTTGTTTTATGTGAATGGGGAGTGTATACTCTGCAAGATATACCTATCCCTCCAAACCATTCTGCTGATGTTGCAAAAGAGGTTTATATCCCTAAAACAAGTAACTCTGATGAATTTTGATTTGCTGACGTACAGTAACTCTGTCAGTGATGGGTCAGAGGATGCAGTGTATAGGTCACCACTTAGCAGTCTATAGAATACCGAGTATAGTGACAGGATTTTGGGTCTGTCCATGAAGGACATATTGTTTAGGCCTTGTATCCTTTTTTGTATCCTTTTAGTAAGGTATCTCTATGGGCATTCCAGTTGTTGCATGTGTCTGGACAGATATATGCCAAAAGGAGCATTATATTCAATGAGTGGCCTAGTGAGGGCTGAATAAAGGGGTCTGTATCACTTCACAGTGGTACAGCGGTAGCGTTGTTGCCTCACAGCAAGAGGTTCTCCCGTTCAATTCTCAGCTGGAGTGCGGGAAGTGCCTTCTGTGTGGAGTCTGCACTGCATGTCCTCCCCACGGATGGGTGGGCGTTCGAAAGACATGCATAAATGGGCATGCCTTCATTGAAGGTTGAACTTCGAGCTGGCACCTTGGCGTTCGTGAAAATCTACTGCCAATTATTAGCGGACCGGAGTTCCGCTGTGGCGACCCCTAACCAGGAAAAGCCGAAAGACAACAACAACAACATATCACTTCATCGAAAAACCTATTTATTGAATAAGTATTCATCAAACTTAAATTGTCGAAACCTCTCTTCATCAAACAGCCATTTCATTGAACTCTTTCACAGGAAAAGCAACAGTTGGCCATCATTGGGAATTTGCCCTTTTCCCCACTGTAGTGCAATCTCGGAGTTGGTATATTTAGTTAAGAGGTGTATGGGGTGCAGCTCCCCACATTGGTGGGTGTGGGGGGGCAAAGCCCCCACTTGGGTGGGTTTTACACTTTTAGAGTTTAGTGACGGGTGCTAGGTTCGACGGCCATTTCTTTTCCTGTGCAAAAGTTCAATGAAACAGCCATTCGATGAAGAGAGGTTTCGACAATTTGAGTTTGATGAATAGTTATTTGATTAATAGGTTTTGATGAAATGATATAGACCCAGATAAAAGGGAACAATGACATCCCTAGAGCTAGATGCAATCTCTGTGCAATATAGGAATACTTTCTTAAAAAAAGTAGACATGTCACCCAAAGTTAAGTCACTGTCCACACAAGCTCCCACATCCTGAACAATTGGGTCACCTCCTAGGGGCATATTGTCAATGTGGCAATTCCCTGGAATAGAGGACTTTCCAAAAGATACAATAATGCTTTTTTGACATTTAGTTTTAGTCTGTGATTTTTTGGCACCAGTTATTTATTTGAGGCCAATATTCCTTCATGATGGCTAAGTCATTTGTGGATTCAATGACTAATCCTACCTTGCAGTCACCTGCAAACTTAGTCAGCCAAAGCCTTTGGAAAAGTAGATCCTTCTAGGTATATTATCAGGACCCATCTATGCAGTATTTTAGCCTTTGATAACACTTTTAGGACTTGGTCTTGTGTGATAGCTGGAGGCGAGCCAGTTTCAGGTATATCCCGAGGGACAGATGGAGGGGAGAGAGGGGTAAAATTAGAGCTATATTTATTGCCCATTAGGTTTGCTATACCTTCAGTCTCAATGTAGGTAACATCATTCACAATCAGCTTAATGCATTGCTGCATTGTGCTTTTGAGAATAACAGGAACACATCTCCCTTGCAGCAATAAAATTATGTTGTGGCTTCAGAGACCAAAATATTTCATACTTATAGCACCAGTGCCACCATGGCACATTCATTTTTTCCAGTATCATGTAACATCTGTCTTCATATAGTCAGGTGTTCAAAACCGGCATTGGCTGGCTGTAAGCATTGCATGTCCTACTGGTGTTATGTATGAATGACATCCACAAGTGTTATAATGGGGTCTATATTATAACTTTGAACGATTAAAAGAGCGAACGCTGTTTAATCAACCCATTAAAATCGAAAGCACTAAATCCTGAACACACAGAACAGCTATTTTTTTCCTAGGGAAAAAAAATCGCTGCTCCGCAAAAAAAATCCAAACACAAAATAAAGTGGGGGGCTGTGTCCCCCGCACCACCCTACATAAATATACCAACTCCAAGATCACACCCCAGTGGAGGAAATGGCAAAGTCCCGAAAACGGCCCAGTGATTTTTTTTCCTTGGGGAAAAAAATCGCTATTCTGTGTGTTTGGGATTTAGTGCTTTCAATTTTAAGGGGTCGATTAAAAAGCTTTCGCTCTTTTAATCATTTGAAGTTATAATATAGACCCTTATAATGTGTGTAATTACAGTGGGAGAAACCTCTCCCAGCCCTTTTATCTCATACAAATTGCAACACAATCATATGATGTAATGACTTTACATAGGTAGAGTCTCACAGCTTTGTTAAGACTTCCACTGTATGGCATAGGTTCATAGGTTCATAGGTTCATACTAGGCTATCTGCCCTGAGGCAATTATAAGCCTAGCCCGATTCTGTATGGCTTACGCCACCCCTTGATTTGAGTATACTGTGCCCTTTTTAAGGTTTAGTTTACTGTGCCTCTGTCTAATAGTGACACGGGAGTAATCCCTGGGACAAACCTACGATCCCCCATCCACCTATCGAGATTCTTCTTGAAGAGATTCAGTGAGGTGCTCTGCCTCACATCAACTGGAATTCTATTCCAGAGCGAAGGGAGCCTCTGGGTTATGAACCTGTCCCTCCAAGCAAGTTCTATTTATTTCTGTGCTGAGGTTCAAGTCCCTCGAGCGTGTGGCTCTAAGGGATTTAGATTTACTGAGGTAGAGCATGTCCATTAATTCTGGATTTGACATAGCTTTGTATGTCAGGCATAGATCGCCTCAAAGTAGGCGGTATGCAACTGAGTAGAGCTGGAGTTTTTTTTAACTGAGCAGCATATGGCATCTGTTTGAGACCCTTGATCCTCTTGGTGAGATACTTTTGGGGTCTTTCTAATTGCTGCAGGTGTCGGGTAAGGTACATCCCAAAAGGGGCATTATATTCTAAGATGGGCCTGATGAGGGATGAATAAAGGGGCACGATTACCTCTCTTGATCTAGATGTGAAACCCTTCGTGATGAGGTGGGCTATGTAGAAGGTCTTTCTAACCACTTTGGCAATGTGGTTTTCAAAGGAGAGATTGCTATCAACTTGGGTCCCCAGGTCCCTAATAACTTTCTCTGTACTTAATGGGTTTCCGCCTATGTGGTAATTTGTGGGCACATTGTTTTTGCCAAAAGGTATGACTATACATTTTTTGGCATTTAGCTTTAAACCATGGTGCTGGCACCAGTTATCTGTCTCTGTGAGACCTTTTTGAAGGATGTTTGTGTCAGCTGGAGAGTTGATTATGGCGCCCAGTTTGCAGTCGTCTGCGAACTTGGTGAGCCATAGTCCTCCCACGTTTGCCTGTACCTTGGAAAAGTATATACCGAACAAGAGTGGTCCCAAGACAGAACCCTGTGGGATGCAACTTGTGACCGGTTTCGAGTCTGACATGGCTCCAGCAACTCTCACTCTGTGGGTTCTGTCTTTGAGCCAGTTTGTGACCCATCTTGTGACATAGGGGTTTATATTTAAGCTGGATAGCTTATCTATGATGCCCGAATGGGGTATTGTGTCAAATGCCTTTGCAAGGTCCAGATAGGCTGTGTGGACTACCTTCCCTTCATCTATGGCTTTGGTGACTGTTTCGAAGAAGTCAACCAGGTTCAAAAGGCAGGATCTGCCCTTGACAAAGCCGAACTGGGTAGGATCTAGTGTCTGTAGGTCCCCAATGTCTTTGTTTATGAGCTCCATGATGATCCTCTCCATAGCCTTGCAGACTAAGCTAGTCAGGCTTATGGGGCAATAGTTTCCAGGGTCCGTAGAGGCTTCACCTTTGTGGAGTGGGACCACTGTTGCTGTACGCCATTCTGTGGGCAAATATCCTGTAGTGAGGCTATGATTGTATAGCTGTTTTATTTGAGGGATTAGTTCCTCTTGGAGTTCATGTAGGACACAACCTGGGACACCATCTGGTCCCATGGAAGCAGTGTTTTTTGCTTTGGAGAGGGCAGCCTTCAACTGAGCATCAGAGATGTTTGGGAGGCAGCCCTCTGCTGGGATAGATACTTGCTCTTTTGGGGGGGAGGGGGTGTAGAAGTTTGCACTGAACCTGTCTACCAGGATATTGGCGATGTCTGTGGGTTCAGTGTATTTTTTGTCGTTTAGAATCAACTCAGAACAAGTCTGGAAGTTGCATCCCAGGTTTCTAACATAACTGAAAAAAGCCTTATGATTGTCTTTGGTGTCCTGTGCAATTTTTCTCTCGAAGCTGGCCTTGGAGGATTTTATGAGGGATCGTAATTTTTTGCTAGTACTGATCAGAGATGCCTTCCCTATTAGGTATTTTGCTCTATCATGTAGTAGCTTCCTCCTTCTGTTGTACAGTTTATTTATGGCAGGGGTCCACCAGACTGGACGCCTGCCTTTGGATGATTGGGTCTTGGTTTTGTTTGGGATAGCATGATCCATGCATTCCTGGAGATGTCCGTAGAATGCGTTTATATAGGATTCTGCAGTTTGGGCCATAGTTTCCACTGGCCCTGGGGCCTTGAAGGATTCCACTGCGGTTTTGAGAAGTGAGAAGTTCGCTTTTGAGAAGTTTTTCACTGTGGTTTTCTGGGCTGGGGGAGGGTCGGGATGTGGGCATCCAGTGAAATTAATTTATGGTCTGATCTTACCAATGAGGGATATAATTCTGGTGTGGAGCATAGAGTCCCCATGTTGGTAATGATCAGGTCTAGTATGTTGTCCCCTCTTGTGGGAGTGATGACTAGTTGTTCCATAGCATTTGAGTTTATAATTTCCAGGAACCTTTGGGCTAAGGTGCTGGGGCTTGAGTAGTGCTCCCAGTCAATGTTTGGGTAGTTGAAGTCGCCCAATATAATGGTGTTCGGAGAGATCTTCATGTTCTCCAATGTTTTCAGGAAAGCTAAGTGAGATTCCTGACTTTGAGAGGGTGGTCTGTAGGATGCTATAAACTGAAAAGCAGTCTTGCCCACTGTTAGTTACACATGGATGGTCTCCGATACTTCGTGCAATGCCACTAACCTGGAGGTGTGGATATCCTTGATAAATATGGAAACTCCCCCTCCTTTTGTGGTTCGGTCCGGGTTTTGGGGCCGAAAAGCATGATATGAGGTATAGCCTGGTAGTGCTGGGGTGCTCTCTGGAGCCTTGAACCAGGTTTCTGTCACTGCACAGATATCGATGTTCTCCATACTGAGGAGAGCTTCGAGTGTGTGCATTTTGAGGTTAAGACTTCTGGCATTTAGCAGCATTACCCTTAGTTTCTTGTTCCTTGTGCTGTCCATGGGGGTGGGTTTGACTTTTGAGCCTTGCCTAAAAAAGGCACTATGGGGTGGCAAGAGCCTTTGCCAATATCCGAAAGCCCAGTGGTGACAGGTGCAAGCCATCCCTAGTGAAGCAATGTGGCTTGTCGAGCATGTCATCCCAGGCTGACAGACACTGGATCCCCTTTGAATGACACCAAAATTTTAGCCAATTGTTAAAATCGATCATTTTGTCTTTGTACTGTGGCATCATTCTAGGTGAGGGTAAGATGCTGCTCAAGGTCAGGGTCATACCAGCCTGGGCTACATGATCAGAGAGCTCCTCTATGTCTCTTTTCATGTAGTCCAGGGAGGTACGTCTCAGGTCATTCACACCAGCATATACAATGACTGAGTCATATTTGTATTTGTTTTGGAGTGACCTGAGTGTTTGCGTTATGTGGCGGATCCTAGCACCCGACAGGCAGCTCACTGTGACCTTCTCTTTATTCAGCCTGGTGAGTGGGACGTCAGTGTGTCTGACAATAGAGTCACCTATTACAAGAGTATCAGGTGTGTTATTCAGCCTTAAGGGCTGTGGCTGCTTGGGACACTGACTTTGTGGGCTATGTGTTGTGCGTGTTTTGTTTTGAGGTAGCGTTTGCTTGGATTTCTGCTTTGGAGGTCTCTGTTGCTTAGGTAGATTTTTATTTAGAGCCTCCGAGTATGTTTTTGTGTATTTATGTGTTTCATTTGCTGATGTGGTGGGACTATGTGATACTGGAATTGTGTTGTGTGAGGTTACCTTCTCCTCCTGACTGGTTACACCAGTTTTGAGATGAGAGAGCTCAGCCTCCAATTTGTCTAAATAGTTGCATCTCTCACATATATTTGAACCTGTTTGGAGGAGGAGAGGGTTGTCTGTGTACATGAGACAGTTGTAACATTGCCTCAAAATTCCCTGATTCACCAGCTGGACTGGAGAGGAAACCATTGACTGACCTTTGGATATGCTAGAGTAATATAGGGAAACTGAATTTAAGACGGACCAGTAGAGGACAGGGTAATCGTAGAGAGTATAAGAGTAAGTAGTGCTTATGGTTTAATAGTGCTAACTTGTAGGATTACTTAATTGGACCAGTGAAGGGCCTTAGAATGAGAATATGGTGTTTAAATTGAGAGATAGAGCAGTTCTAAGGGAAAAAGTGAAGAGCAGACTTTGTGGAGCCAGGAATAGTTTAAACCCAATTAGGTGGCGCTGCCCACTGTTGCGCTATGCACAAAAACACGCTAATGTGATTCATACATATATTTGTAGTCAGTGAACTTACAATTCTATCCAAGGGTAACATTCTGTGAAGGTACTAACATTCACCAACAACACTATATGAAATTTGTATTCTTAATTTTTATTTATTATTATTAATTCAAATAAAATATGTGTTTGTGTTTTTTACATGCTGTTATGGTAATATTTGCTGTAATGTCTTGTGAGCATGTCCAGTATATTCCTATATTAGATGCTTTCATTTACAAATGGAGACACTGAAGTACTGCATATGTCATCAGATTTATGTTGCCATTTGTGTGTTTTGCTTGCTATTGTATTACTGTTTATGATACACGTGTATATAAAACAGGTGCTTGTCTAAGATATGTCAATGTATTACATACCCTATCTATGACTGTCCAATTACAAATGTTAAAACATGTCCCTTTCATCTGTGCATGACACAGCTACTGCAGAGCACATGGCTTTTTTATACAAGATGGAATGGGGGACACAGCACTACAGTCAATTATCACACGTACAGTCTTTTTATGTACATGCCGTATTCATTAACGACAATATATTTGAATGGCTCCTAATGTATCCACTGTCCTTGTTAGCTGTTATCTCAGCTCAACATGTTTTCAACACTAATATCACATTTGCTCCTTTTTCTTACAATGTTATATTGTGTCCCTCTCACATCTATCATTAGCATGTCCATTTTTAAGTTCTGTACATGGGCAAACACTTAGAAATAAGATTATTACCATCAATATGGATGTTTTCCTACTGAAAAAATGTTTCTTTCTGGCATTATTACATTTGAATGTATTAACCGAGTAAATTTTTTTCCATTTTTCTTGCCTTTATAATTGTCCTTGCGGTGCTCACGGTGTATTCTGTGTAAATTAGACCCCAATTTCACGTCCCCTGCATCTATACACTTAAAAGTCACTTGTCTTTACTTTATATAAGCCATCTGCTCATGCTCACATAATGTTTTGCCTACAGGCAAGAATTGTTGCTTACATTGTGTGCTCATGGTCCGGGCACCATATCATGGCCACCGATACTGTTGCTGGCCATGAAACAGTGCTTGGAGTCATGTTAGTGTAATGAGAAGCATGCATATTCAGTGAGCACTGCAATTGTGTAGGCTTCATATGAGGCCTACACAATTTTTAATGAATGCCAGGGAAAAAGTACCCTAAACAAATAAAACTCTAGCCCAATGAACAGTATTAACATATTAGCAGTGAATTCACTTTAAAAGTACAAAGATGAAATCAAACACATAAACACACAAAGACATACTCGGAGGCTCTGAGTAAAAATTTACCTAAACAGCAGAGGCCTCCAAAGCAGACACCCAAACAACTGCTACCTCAAGACACCCCACAAGCAACACATAAACCACAAAAGCAGTGTGCAAAGCAGTCACAGCCCTTAAGGCCAAATACAACACCAAACATACTTGTCATAGGTGACTCCGTAGTCAGACACACTGACGTCCCACTCACCAGGCTGAACAAGTAGAGGGTCACAGTAAGCTGCCTATCGGGCGCTAGAATCTGCCACATAACACAAGCACTCTGGTCACTC
Source organism: Protopterus annectens (assembly GCF_019279795.1). Taxonomy (NCBI): domain Eukaryota; kingdom Metazoa; phylum Chordata; order Ceratodontiformes; family Protopteridae; genus Protopterus; species Protopterus annectens. Next base: position 1,020,502,231 of record NC_056730.1, read on the forward strand.
CACGGCAAGTACAAATATGACACAGTCATTGTCCATGCTGGTGTGAACGACCTGAGACGTACCTCCCTGGACTACATGAAAAGAGACATAGAGGAGCTCTCTGATTATGTAGCCCAGGCAGGTATGACCCTGACCCTGAGCAGTATCCTTCCTTCACCAAGAATGATGCCACAATATAGAGACAAGATGATCAGCTTTAACAATTGGCTTAATGTCTGGTGTCATTCAAAGGGGATCCAGTGTCTGTCTGCCTGGGATGACATGCTTGACAAGCCACGCTGCTTCAAGGGACGGCTTGCACCTGTCACCCTGGGATTCGGATATTGGCTAAGGCTCTTGCCACCCCATAGTGCCTTTTTAGGCAAGGCTCATATTCTAAACCTACCACCGTAGAAAACAAAATGGGAAGAAACTGAGGGTAATGCTGCTCAATGCCAGAAGTCTAAATCTCAAAATGCACGCACTCGAGGCCCTTCTCAGTATGGAGAACATCGATGTCTGTGCTGTAACTGAAACCTGGTTCAAGGCTCCTGAGAGCACCCGGCACTATTAGGTTTTACCTCATATCATGCGTTCCGGCCCCAAAACCCGGACCACACCACAAAAGGAGGGCGTGTATCCATATTCATAAAGGATACCCACACCTCCAGGTTGGTGGCAACGCCAAGCCGGAAACCATCCAGGTGCAACTAACCATAGGCAAAACTGCTCTACAAATTGTAGCATGCTACAGGCCACCCTCTCAAACTCAGGAACCCCACACAGCCTTCCTGAAGACACTGGAGGGTATAAATATATCTCCAAACACCATCATATTGGGTGACTTCAACTACCCGAATATAGACTGGGAACATTACTCAAGCCCTAACTTTCTAGCCCAACAGTTCCTGGAGTTCATAAATTCAAATGCCATGGAACAGCTAGTCACTGTTCCCACGAGAGGAGAAAATATACTAGATCTCATTATCACAAACATGGGGACAAAATGCTCCACACCGGAAGTATATCCCTCATTGGTGAGATCTGATCATAAACTAATCTCACTGGAAATCCACATCCTGCCCCCACCCCAAACAAAAAAGACCACAGTGAAGAACTTCTCTAAAGCAAACTTCACACTACTCAAGACTGGTGTGGTATCCTTCAAGGCCCCTGAGCCAGTGGAAACCACAACCAAAGCTGTGGAAGCCCTTACAAATGCCTTCTATGAACACCTCCAGGACTCCATGGATCAGGCAATCCCAAATAAAACCAAGACACTTTCCACAAAGGGCAAACGTCCAGTCTGGTGGACCCCAGCCATTAACAAACTTTAAAATAAGAGGAGAAAGCTATTACATGATAGAACAAAATCCAGAAAAGGGAAGTCACCCCTGATCATTATTAGTAAAAAAATACGAGCACTCATAAAATCAACTAAGGCCAATTTTGAGAGAAAAATTGCCATGGATTCAAAGGACAATCATAAGGCCTTTTTCAGCTATGTTAGGAACCTGGGTGGAAACTCCCAGATATGCTCAGAATTAGTCCAAAATGATACAAAAATCACTGAACCCACAGACATTGCCAACATACTGGCAGACAGGTTCAGTGCAAACTTTACCCTCTCCCCTAAAGGAGAGATAACTATCCCAGCAGAGTGTAGCCTCCCAGACATCTCAAATGAGCAGGTGAAAGTTGCTCTCTATGAAGCTAAAAACTTAGCAAGAATGGGCACGGATGGTGTCCCCGGCTGTGTGCTACACGAGCTAAATGAGGAATTAAACCCGCACATAAGGCAGCTGTTTAATCTCAGCCTTACCACAGGATACGTGCCCAAGGAGTGGCGTGCGGCAACCCTGGCCCCACTCCACAAAGGCGGTGCCTCTACGGACCCTGGTAATTACCGCCCCATAAGCTTAACAAGTCTAGTCTGCAAAGCTATGGAGAGGATCATAATGGAGCTCATAAACAAAGATATAGGGGACTTGCAGACATTGGACCCGACCCAGTTTGGCTCGTCAAGGGCAGATCATGCCTTTTGAACTTGGTCGACTTCTTGAAACAGTCACCAAGGCCATTGATGAGGAAAGGCAGTCCATACAGCCTACCTTGACCTTGCAAAGGCCTTTGACACAATACCCCACTCGGGTATTGTAGAAAAACTTACCAGCTTAAATGTGAACCCATATGTCACAAGATGGGTTGCAAACTGGCTTAAGGACAGAACCCACAGGGTTAGAGTTGCTGGCGCTATGTCAGACTCCAAGCCGGTCACAAGTGGTGTCCCACAGGGCTCGGTCCTTCGCCCCCTATTGTTCGGCATCTACTTCTCAGAAGTACAGGCCAACATGGGAGGACTTTGGCTGACAAAGTTTGCAGATGACTGCAAACTGGGCGCCATAGTGGAAAGTGCATCGGACACAGATATCCTTCAGAAGGGACTCACGGAAACAGATAGCTGGTGCCAGAGCCATGGCCTGAAGTTAAACGCCACAAAATGTATAGTCATACCCTTCGGGAAAAACAAGGTAACCCCAAGCTACCATATAGGTGGCAATCCACTAAGCACAGAAGAGGTTATCAGGGACCTGGGGACCCAGGATGACAGTGGCCTTTCTTTTGACACTCACATTGCTAAAGTGGTTAGAAAGACCTTCTACATTGCCCACCTGATCACGAAGGGATTCACATCCAGATCTAGTGAGGTCATTGTTCCCCTGTACTCTTCACTTATCAGACCAATGATCGAGTACAATGCCCCATTCGGGATGTATCTCACCCGACATCTGCAGCAATTGGAGAGACCCCAAAAGTTCCTCACCAAAAGGATAAAGGGACTCCAAAATCTGTCATATGCTGCCATATTGAAGAAACTCCAGCTCTATTCAGTTGCATACCGTCTGCTCAGAGGTGACATGTGCCTGACATACAAGGCCATGTCCAACCCGGAATTAATGGACATGCTCCACCTCAAAAATCCAAATCCACCAAAACCACTAGAGCAAGTGACTTAAACCTTAGCACGGATATAAATAGGATGTGCTGGAGGGATAGATTTATCACTCAGAGACTCCCTATGCTGTGGAATAAAATCCCGATCCATGTGAGGCAGAGCACCTCGCTGGCTCTGTTCAAGAGAAATCTTGACCTGTGGATGGGAGATCGTAGGTTTATCCTGGGAATCATCTCTGTGTCACTGCTGGACAGAGGCACAACAAACTAATGGGCACAGTATTTTTTCATATAAGGGGTGGCGTAAGCCACAAAAATTTGGGCTAGGCTTATAAATGCCTTAGGGCAGATAGCCTAGTATAAACCTATGAACCTATGAACCTAAAGATAAGTAAATAAAAAACTTCCTTGATGTCTTTGGGACTGATAGCAAAGCTAAATCTGATTAGAACTGCTCAGTCTAGTAGTAGCATGTAATAAGGAAATGCAGCACTTAGCAGCCCAGCAAAATACAGAGGAGTTGCTATGGAGCACAGTTTGACAGCTATACATAAAAGGTAACAGTAAACAATTGTCAATTAAGCCTGGAGCAGCCAGACTGCCCAAAGAATAGCAAATGTCCTACTGCCACTAGAAAAAAGTCAAAAAAGTGTTCCAAATGAATAACTCTGTGTTATAATAAACAATATTCACAGATTATTAGTATATGTAATTTAAAAAATGTCACAGACTAATTTGGATTAAGTAAAAAAATTATGTCTTTAGGAATTGCATTAAAGCTAAGGCCAAATCTGATTATGACTAGCCATTCCAGTAACAGTATGTTGCAAGGAAATACAGTACAAAGAAGCCTAGCCAAACAGAGCCAGATGGTTATTGGACCCTCCTAAGAATGAACCAAATGAAAATTAAATGCTTATGGTAGTTCAATAACATATCTCTCTTTCTTTTCCTGTCTGTTTCTCTCAGAGGTTAATGCCAGCAGTCACTTGCACTAACATAGAACAGTGCCTTTATATCAATTAATAAATAACTACCCACAAATATTTTAATTTAAATAATTAGAATTATTTACTCAAATGAATTAGGTAATACAGTGCAATGCACACAATTTGCAGTACTTCACAAAAAATATAAAATTAAGTCCCTGATACAGACATATGGTACTCAGCAAAACTATATTTAGCTATCTAATTCTTAAATTACATTCTTGTTAAAAGGTTACTAAAATCCATCTGTTATAGACTATAATTTTCAGAATATAATAGGGAAAACAAAATAGAAAACATGGACTCTCTCAAGCCAGTAGTCCTGAGGCAAGGGATATTCAAGGCATACCTAACTAGAAAATGGTTCTTGCTTCAGAATTTCCAGTGCAAAGAGAGAGAGAGAGAGAGAGAGAAAGACGGAGAAACAGAGTCATACATCCTGACCTGTTTTGTTATGTCCTGGGATGTGTAATTTCTAGAGATATACAATGAACACAGGTCTTTCAAACAAACCCCCTTTTCAAAAAGTCCTGGTAATTTCCCCCCTTGCCTATCAAATGTGAAGTCATTCTCTAGATTTGCTAAATGTAGTAAGAGCAGATGGAAAAACAAAACAGCGTATTCAGCCTTGCAGGCTGTGAGTGCATGTGTGTGTCTAGCTATCTTCCACATAGAAAAGAAAAACACAAGTTACAGTTCATGGTTTGCTATAGTTACAGAAGAACAACTTCTTGTTTTGTACAGTCGTTTTTCATTTTGCCACATTAGACAATTATATTTTGTATAACATTTTTTTGTCCTGTATACTTTTGCAGCAACACTGAAAAACAGATGTTACAGAGGTTTATTACATTTCTCCTATGTGTTGCATATCCACTGAACAAACAGCTGCATATTTTGTTTAGCTCCTCACACATGCCACAAAGCTTACAATCTTACACCATTTGCTTGCACTGTTTGCATCTACATGTTATACCAATGCATATTTCTGTTTCCTGTCTTTACACTTCACCATTCCTATGTGATGCATATTACAAACAACATAATTTTACTCTTAGTTAAGATGGAATGCTGACTTTGTCTGTTCTAAAGAAGATTCCAAGCCCGATCATTTCTCACTGAATGTATACTATGGTTTTATTAGTGAAATTATTTGATCCACATCTACTAGCCATTGGGATTAACACATTTAACTTTAAGTAACAACCGCATATCTGTATCTTCTCTGAGCAACAATTAATTCCTGCAGCTTCTCGGTTGTAATTTGTATTTGTGACACAAACAATAGCACTTCTAAGTCTTTTTTCTTGCATTCAGCTAAATAGGCTATACTTCAATGTATCAGCAATGTTGTTGTGTCTTTCGGATTTTCCCGGTTAGGGGTCGCCACAGCGGAACTCCGGTCCGTTAATGATTGGCAGTAGATTTTTACATGCCGAGTTGCCGGCCCTGATGCACATCTTTCAACAAAGGTATGCCCATTCACGCATGTCTCCACACAGAAGACGCTCTAGCTGAGAATCGAACAGGACAGCGTCTTACTGTGAGGCGACAGTGCTACCGCAGCACCAATACATCACATTTCCTGGTTTGTATTGCACTTTCACATCATACTTTTGAAGAGTTAATAGCATTCTCTGCAACCTCACTAGTGCTTTATGTAAAGATTTCTTAAAATCACTCTAGAAAAGTTTATAGTCAAACTCATTGTAAACATAGTCATGAAATTTCTGAAATCCAAAAACTATTGTAAATATTTTTGTTTCTCTATCTGCACATATTTTGTCTGGGTATATATTAGTGCTGTCAGCGCAAATGCAACAAGTCCAACTTCATGCAGTAGCACTGCTTCTTGTCCTTTCTGGCTTGCAGCTACTTATAACATAGCTGTTAGGGTTAAATTATAGCATTTAAGTGTTAGTGCAGTAGCTACTAATTTTGAAGTATTTTAGATATTCTTGTGTGATTCTATAACCAACTCCACAATGTATTATATTCAGTTAGCATCACCATTCTTAGAGGTACAGTGTTTTTTTCTTACAAGATATAACCTTGGCAGATATTATACCATTTCTGGGAAGTGCGTTAAGGAGGATTTATCTGAAGGTGATTACAAGCATTCTATGGCATGCACTTTGCAGCATCTAGCTGTAACCCATCAGCAGTAAGTAACTTGGACTTGTTTAGCTTCAAACCTTGCAAGTTTAGTCTGTATAACAATCAATTTACTAACAGCTTACTCCATCTACTTCCACACTCGTGCATTGTAGCACCCAAGAATTGAATGTCATCAATAATATTCACACATTTAGTCCTTTGGCCATGTTAATCACTGCATATTGAAATAGTTCTTGTACTGATGAAGCCCCAGAAGGGTATTCCTAAAATCTATACCTACTGTCTACTGTCTCCTCTAAACTGCTCTACTGCGAACGCCATAGCACTGGCATTTCACTTAACACTGGACCATCTAGAAAGTAAAAACAGCTAAGCAAAGTTACTATTAATTGACTTCAGCTCTACCTTTAATGCAGCCATCCTTACACAGCTGGTAAGAAAGCTGCTCAACTAGGCATCAACACATCACTTTTTAATTGGATTCTGGACTTTCTCACAGGTAGACCTCAAAAACCGTGCATAGGAAATAGCTCCTCAGTCTGAATACTGGAGTTCCTCAAGGCTGTGTACTGAGTCCCTTGATGTTCACCCTGCTAACACACAACTGCACAGCAAGGTACAACACTAACCACATCATCAAGTTTGCTGATGATAGAACAGTGGTAGGCAGCGGTAGGTAGCGTACAGGGCTAAAGTAGAACAACTGATTACCGGGTGTGACAGTAACAATTTAGCACTAAACATGAACAAAACAAAGGAAATAATTGTGGACTACCAGAGAAATCACAAGGAACATTCTCCTCTAACCATCAATGGAGAAACAGTAGAAAGAGTGAGTAGCACAAAGTTTCTGGGGGTGCATATTGATGAGGACTTGTCCTGGTCTACCAATGCAAATGCCGTTGTCAGGAAGGCACTTCAGAGGCTATAATTTTTGAGAAGGTTAAGGCGAGCAAACATACCATCAACAGTTCTCACAACCTTCTCTAGGGGTACAATAGAAAGCATCCTGACAAACAACCTCACAGTGTGGTATGGAAGCTGCCTTATCTCTGAGCACAAGGCTCTCCAGAGAGTGGTGAAGGCAGCTGATAGAATTATCAAGACTACCCTACCAGCCATCCATGACCTGCACACATCCAGATGTCTAGGCAGGGCCAAAGGAATAATTAAGGACTGCACCCACCCTGCTCACAGACTGTTTGCTTACCTATCATCTGACAAGTGCTTATGTGGCATAAGATGTAGAACTACTAGATTCAGAAACAACTTTTTCCCATAGACCATCGGACTGTTGAACTCTGCCAATAATCATACTCCACGCTGACCATCTGCACCATCAGTTCAATGTGGAAGACCATCTCGAATTGTGCAATAACTTGACTGCCTGTCTCAATCCAATATTACTGCAATACTCAGTAAGTCGAGCCAATTCACTGGTCATCAGGGGTAGTAGTAGTATGGCCAGAGAAATTTATCATTATAGAGCAATATTTAATGCTAGTCTGTAACTCAGTCACAGTGCATTACTCTTGAATGTCTCATTCTGGGCAATATTCAATGTAAGTCTTTAATGCAATGTCTTACCTCAGTAATTTGCAATACTTAAGCAAGCAAAGAGATCACTTGTATAATAAATGTTAAAGTGAGTTTATTTTATGTGTAATAGTATGATTATTTATCTAGAAACATTATGGTACATAGTAAGTAGTTATATATGCATTAATGTCTTCTTGTATTAAGTTTATGCGATACCTGCACATCTGAGTCCAGAGATATGGAATTTCAATCAGCTTTTGCACTTGTGTGATTCTAAATGACAATAAAGTTTACTTTGACTTTACTCAGGGATGTGTTAAATATGCACAGCTTAGAGTACATTTCATCCAGTAAAATCTGCCAAAACCCTGATTTTCAATCAGCATTGAAAAGAATTCTGCATTCACCACAGTAGCAACTACTTCTTCAACAGTCTGCAAAGGGTAATGCTTCTTCCAAATCAGTTCAAGAGCTATGACTTAAAACAGCTGCTTATATACTTTTTTTTCCTGTTCACCAGATCTTGCCCAATGGCTTCCCTTCCTTTGCCCACTTGACCTATTCATTCTTCTTACCTCTCACAGGGCAACTGCCAATCACCCCACAGCCTAAATGAGAGCTTCTAGTTGTTATTTAATTCCTCTGATATTCAACACTGTTGTATTTGGTATATTTGCTTTAATCCATAATTTCCTATAGCTATGGTCATGACTGAAATGAGTTTACACTAGATCTGGGGAATTTCTTGGTTATCAAACTTTAATAAATAACTCATAAGGGATTAACAACCATACCTTTTTTGTTATAGCAGCAATAGCCCATATAATGGAACAAAAAATGTATTTTATTTTACTTATTTATTACATTTTGTTGACCGGGAATGTCCAACTGGGCCAGAGGCCCCTTTTCAGTGGAGGCCCGGGGAGAAAAGCTCTACAGAAAAATACAAGTAGATTTTAGATACACAGATTATCACAAATTGGAATGCAATTTTACAAATCAGAAACAAACATCACAAAATAGTATGTATTTTTACAATATCAGAACATCATATATCAAGATAGTTTGCATTTTTACAGTATCAGAAACATCATATATCAAGAAGAAATATTACATGAGAATTGTGTGTTTACTGGTGTAGCTCCTAGTGGAAGATCTACCTTGTTAAACATACACAACAGGATGGTGGGAAACTACATCTGCTAATGGAGCAGCTTTGTAGTGAATAAACAAGAAGCTGAAGTAAAGCATTATTTACAAGTTGAGAGAGCTGATGGCAAAGGTGGTAGAGGGAGCCGAAATAAGTTACAAAAGAAGCAGGAGAAAATCATGTTCTGAGAGTAGCTAACAAGAGAGGAGAGTGGGGTTAAGCAGGGGAGTGGCAGGAGCATAGCCAGTGGTGTTTTAGTAGCGTTTTGAATTGATCCTGTGAGGGTATGTTCCTTAGGGTTTCTGGGAGGGAGTTCCAGAGTTTAGATGTTATGTGTATAGAGGGAGTTGCCATGTTGGTTGTGGGAGTGGTGGATATGAGAGTCCATTGGTTGAAGTGTGGTTGAACTAATGAGGATAGAGCAGGGCAATTATCGGGATTGTAGATTATTTTGTGGGTTAAGGCTAGATGATTAAGAGACAGAAGGTTTGGTAGCTCTAGCCAGTTTAATGCTGAAAGTGATGAGCAGTGGTGGGATGTGAGTGGGAGGTTGGTAGCAAATCTAGATATTTTATGGTAACATGATTCCAGTTTATTGAGGTCTGATTTCCGGAGGTTTGTGAAAACAATGAAACCATAAAGAAGGGTACTTAGGAGGTGTGTGCGTGCAGTGACAAGCCTGGCATTTAGTGTTAGGAATGGCCTGGATCTATACAAGATGCCTAATTTGATGTGGACTTTTTTGATGGTTTTATTTTACATTTGTTTACCTGGAGTGTACAACTGGGTCACAGAGCCCATTTTCAGCAGACACCTGGGGAGAAAATCTCCATGTACAAAAAAATACCAAAAAATACAATATGGACATATATAAAAAGTACAGTAGAGAGTACAATGAGCAAAAAAAAAAAAATACAAAGGATACAAACAATGCAAACAATACAAAAATACATATTAGAAATTATATACTAGACTGTGAATAGTAAAAGACATATAAAGAGGATGTGGTACAAGAAAGAGAGATCGTGAGTATAGAAATAAATGTCATGGAGTATAAAAAGAAAGAAACATAAAAAGGATTAAAGCTGGAAATTTAATGAGTGAAAGGATAATTTACAAATGCATAGATACATCTTATTACAGTTAGTATGCAATTCAAAATAAATCACATTAACTTAGATGGCAAGAAAAGTATATGCATTGAACAATAAAATGTAGTGAATATTAATGCAAGCCTTATTTTCAAACTGAAAATGAAGAGCTCTATAGTCCATATATTTGTAAAGGGAATGTGTTGTTACTCCATGGATGTCACTGTATCACTTTGTACCTCACTTATCTCACCTAGGGTTACCACCTGTCCCACTTTGAGAGGGACAGTCCCTCTTTGGGCAGTTGTGTCCTGACAAAAAATATTAAAAAGGGCAAATGTCCTGAGATTGTAGGACATAATTATGTCCCATATTTTATGTAATAGTTGCATAAAATAGTTATTTCTGTATCTAAAATACCTAAATGTTACAAGAAACATAATAAGCAACTAAACTGCTACAAGAATAAGCTTTTATTTAGGAAAAAAAGTTAAGTTCTATCCTTTGTACTGACCATGGGTATGTATCGGCCTGTAAAATCTGATGTGTGTCCCAAAAATGTCCCACTTTGGCCATTTGAAAAGGTGGCAACCCTAATCTCACCTGACCCATTGCTGAACACAGTATTGTGCTGTATAGCTTTATTTAGTCCTTTATTTATTTATTTACTTACTTACTTTGTTAACTGGCCAAGTGAAGTGGTCCAAAGACCACCCCCCAGATTCAAGAAGCTCCGTGCAAGAATAAGACTATTCTTGTACAGAGTGGTCTGTGTCCATTTAGAACAGCAGCGTGCCTTGCATATTCATAAAGGCTCGCTGCTGTTTAATCTACACAGACACGAACTGTGAACGAGTGCAGGGGGCGTGTCCAAGTAGTGCATGGACACTAAACATGCCCCCTGCACTCAGAAAGTGCCGTAAGGCACTTTCTAAGCTGAACTGGCATACTATTAGAGCTTTGCTCTAATAGTATGCCAGTATTTCAGTGTCCACGAATGCTGAAATGAAAAAAATGATAATTTCAGTGTCCATGGATGCTGAAATAAAACTTATCAACAAGAAAGCAATGCACGGGTGTGTGACTGGCTTTGTGACACACCCACAGCATTGTTAAAGTGCTGTACGACACTTTTGCAACCTGCTAAAACAGGAAATGTTTGCAAATGCACACATAATGGGGGATAAATCCCCCAAAAGTGAAAAAGCACAGAGTCCCACAAACATAGAAAGTTGATAGAGAACAGGTCATGCATTACCATGAATTATGTAAGGGTAGAAGTCTGAAAGCAAATGTATACCAATATCCCCTTACAGCAGTACATATTAACAAAGGCACAAATGATGCGGGGAATAAACACTACATTAGGAACACACCTCAAACATTGCCCTCACACACTTAGAAAGTTGATAAATAACAGGATATGTATTAGCAGGAGTCCCTAAAGGATAGAAACCTGAAAGCCAAATGAATGCCAGTGTTTCACGATTGCGGTCCCAAGTAGTTGTCAGAATACCACAATACACACCCTTATAACCTAATAATATAATAATAATATATACTTTTTTTCACTAGCCTAAGGAATGTTTAAGTTTAGCTAAGTGGGTGTGCACATTATGGCCATCTGCTTAGCATAGCTTAAACATACCACTCGAGCTAAATGCAAATAGGCAGATGAAGTTTCCAAGTTGAGATAGTGTAGTGGTTAGAGTTGTGGCCTTGCAGGCAGGTGTTCACAGTTTAAGTCCCAAGACAGGCAAGTTATTTTCCTATGTGAAAATAGTGTTAAAATTATTTTAGTAAACTTAAATTATGTAGCAACTTTTTTTTGTCAACCAGGGTAGTGTAGCAGTACCAAAAGTGAGATGTCAGTGTAGAAAAGATGTGAACCCCCCATATAAACACAAGTTCCCCATACAGTATAGTCACATAAGAATATAATTTAATGAAAGCACATAGGGGTTGTCATGGAAGGTAAATGTAAAATTATAATGTGTATATAAATATTATTTTATAATATAAAATTATAAGTATAATATGCTTAAATGTGCCATAATCACTCTGTAGCCATCAGACCTTGTTCTGCCCAACAACAAAATAATCAGCCCTGCCAAGACTCAAACCTGGGATGCTGTTCTATACAATCACAGTAAAATACCAGTATACCATCTGAGCTGTGAGAATCCATAGTGCTTTAACAAACATATCATGCATTCTGGTCATTTAACATTAATGAAAAAACAGTAGTCCCAGCTGTTGAAACCTTGACCTTAAACACTATAGTCAGAGGAATGTACCATTACACATCTGGACTGTAGGAATTAATGTTGCTTTTTCAAACATATCATGCAATAGAGGCATTCAATATTAGGGAGAAAGCTTTGTGGAACCAGTCATGTGTTGTATATAGACACACACACACACACACACACACACACACATATATATATATATATATATATATATATATATATATATATATATATATATATATATGTCTGATGAAACATATACATGAAAAAGTAGAGTCATGATATAGATACACATATATAAAAATATAAAGGAAGGAGGAAAAAATATATATGTGTGTATATATATATATATATATATATATATATATATATATATATATATATATATATATAAAACATGCAGTGCAGTTATACCTCAGAACCATCCCTCTCAACCTGTTAGTGCAAGAAACCTACAAAGGCTGTAAAATGGGGGGATGGGCCACATATAGGGACATATTTCAAATATTGCTGTTACAAATGAAGACATTTGCTACAGCAACAGGGTGCGTTTCAGCAGACAATTACTGAAGGATATGAGGATGGAAACTGAAATGTTATGTCATTATTTACTGACATAAATCCTTAGATCATCACCATGATTTACCAGACAAATACAAATAAATTGTGGAACTGAACAAAAGTATGGACCAAACATCTGGACATTCTGTGAAAATCCTGGCAGTGGAGTGGTATGTTCAGAACTCCTTAGTGCAATGAATCCAGACCAAGCCTGACAAAGTGAACAGAACAATGTTATGAACAATGTCTTATGCACACTCAAAAGGAAAAGCACTTTTATACCTCCTATACATAAAGAAGTTATGATTTTTGAAAAGTTATGTATTAGTGAAGTTAGAAAAAGTTTACATAGGGTTGGCAAACTTAATGACTATGATAATTTGAGTAAAGAGGAACAAAAGGTGTTATTTGAATTGGCCAACAACAAGGAAGTGAGAATAATATAACCGGATAAGGGGGGTGGGTTTGTCATTATGTCTCACTTCGACTATGTGGCCAAGATACATGAGATTTTAAGTGACACATTGACCTATCAAAGGGCCTCTATTAATGAAATGCACATTGCCTACCACAGGATTGATTTGTTTTTGCTTGACACATTATTTCAGGGGGCCATCCATGAGGATGAGTTTAGTTATTTTAATGTGGAACACCCTGTTACACATGTATTGTTTGGGATCCCCAAGGTCCACAAATGCATTGAAGATCCACCTTTTAGACCAATAGTGGTTGCTAAAGGCTCCAAAACAGAGCTGATAGCATCTTTTGTGGGCAGGGCTATCCAGCAGGTAGTAGCAGGGGTGGACCACATTCTTAGGGACTTGTGGCATTGCCTTAACAGGTTGAGTGGTTTGAAAGAATTAGATAATGTCTTTTCTTACTATCGATCTAGTAAATATTTTCTCTGTGATCCCACATACTGAGGGAACAGATTATTTCAGAGAAAGTTTGCTGAAAAGCAACAACTTAAGTGAGGGGAAGATAAATCTCCTGGTTGCTCTGATGGAGCTAGTTTTAAGTAACAACTTTTTGAGCTTCGAAGGTTTGATTTTTCACCAGGTATCAGGGGTGGCTATGGGTGCGAAGTGCGCCCGGGGTTTGCCAACCTGGTCTTATTGCACTGGGAAGAATCTTTTATATTTGAATCTTCATTTAGAGATAACATTCTTTTGTATAATAGTTTTTTAGACGATATATTAATTTTCTGGAAAGGAAGTGAATCTGAGGCCAAGGAATTTTTGAAATATTTAAATTCTACTACTACTTTTTTAAATTTACTAGTAGTTGGAATGGTGTAAAAATGGACTTTCTGGACATACAGTTAATTAAAATGCCAGAAGGACTTCAGAGTAGTATATTCATAAAGAAAACATACAGCAACTCTTTATTGCACTACCATTGCACCCATATCATCAACGCAGAAGCATTGTTAAACGCCAAATGGTCAGACTGTCTTGTTTGATTAGTGACACTGTAACGTTTGAGGATGAACTATTTTCTCTGATAGGAATGTTTTTAACTAGAGGATATCCCCTTAAGTTACTGTTGAGAGTACAGAATGTAGTCCCCATGAAGAGAAACACCCAGTTTCCCCCATTTTATGGGGTGGAAAAGTGGGCATAAGAGAGGAGAATGGTCCATCTAAAGGGGATTCTTTGATTTTGAGATTTAACCACCAAACACCTTTTATTGTGGAAACAATAAGGAGGGTTTGGGAGTCTAGTTTTGACACTAATATCAAAGAAAACCTAGGAGATGCCCCAAGAGTAGTATTTTGCAGGGATAGAAATATTAAGAATATTCTTGAGCGGCCACCCCCTAAATACACCCATTCAAAAATGTACAAATGTGGGACATGCAGGTTCTGTAGATACATCAGTGAAGGACCTTATGTGGTAGTAGTTGACTTCAGTAGGTCGATTCCTTGTCTGGGTAGGTGTTGTTGCAATACTAGTATGTTGGTATATTTGGCAACCTGCACAACCTGCCCAGGTTTTTGTGTAGGTAAGACCATAAGAAAGGTTAAAAATAGAATAGCTGAACATCTCAGAGCCATCAAAAACAAGGACACATGTAATGCTTTATATGTGCATAGCACGGTATGTCCCAATTTTAAAAAGTTTACTTTTTTTGCACATGACCGACTAGTTTCAAATGAAAGAGGGGGAGACGACAAGCTTAGGGTAGAGATCTTGGAGTTCATTTGGCAGATTAGACTTAATACTACTAGTCTCCCTGGTCTCAATGATAGTGCATCTATTTTTCCTCTGCTAAAACAAAGAAGTTATTTAATCTAAAGTTTAATTGATAATTTTTGTTTGTGTAACTTAAGTGCAATTTTCTTATGTGCAATATTATATACATTTATATATATTTTTATATGTATATATTAATTTATTATTGTATATAAGGTGTATTAGTTAGGCTTGTAACACATTTTACATATATATTCACTTATTTATTATATTTTGCATTTTTTATAGTATATGGAAGTTGACTGGGAGTCTGTAGGTCTAGTTGTTAAGTGCGTGTATACACGCACACACACACACACATACACACACACACACACACACACACACATATATATATATATATATATATATATATATATATATATATATATATATATATATATATACTGTTTTTTATAACATTTAACTGTATGTTTTTAACATTTTTTTGTATATAATGTTTTGTGGATTAACTAATTGATTGATTAATTGATGTTTTTAGTTGATTGGTTGGAGTGTGGTGATGTCAGAGTATAATAGTTACATTTTTTTAGCCTCTTATTAATTCTGAAGAAGCCATTAGGTAATGGTGAAAGCGCTTAGTTTTTGGAGGTGTAATTTATGCATTAAAGCGGATTCACTTTTCTGTTTGTCTGGACTTCATTTTGTTATCAGAACATCATTTGGGTTAAGTCTGCATCACAGGTGCGATGCTGCGATATTGATTCAGACACTGGAAGAAGATGCCTGCAGTTTCTTCTGCATTCTATACCCTCAGATTCCACTAAGTAGGATCTCGGCTCGGCACATATTCCTCTCACTTGAGCAATTTGATCAAAACCTTTCACCATTTGCATCCTCACTATCTCTCCTTCTTTCAATGAACCAAGAAATCTTCCTGTTTTATCACAGCTGGACTTCTGAAAGGAATGCTTTTTAAATAGTTGGGCTATGAGTGCTCTGGTGTTTTTAGCATTAGGCACCAACAAACTGGAACTGATAGGCAAGGTTGTTCTGATTTGTCTAGATAAAAGTCTCTGAGCAGGTGAGACAAGTAAATTGTCATAGGGTATATTTCTGAGATAAGCAAATTCAAGAAGATATTGGTATTGTCACGCTTTGTACTTTGTACTACACACACAGCCAGGCCGTTTGACTGGGGATATTCAGGACTTCTAGTAACATGGATAAAGTCTCACTCTTTTGCAAATTTCTGAAATAACTGACTGGTAAACTGGGCACTGTTGTCAGAAATAACTTTGTCTGGACTACCATGGACTGAGAAGTGATGTTTCAACTTAGTAATAACAGTACTGGATGTTAGGTTAGGTAGCAGATTGATCTTGGACCAGTTCGAAGAAGAGTCTACCAACACTACGTAATTCTGATTGCTCCACTCAAATATGTCAGTGGCTACTGTTGATCAAGGTAGTTCAGGAATCTGATTTAGCTGAAGTGGCTCTTTTTGCAAATGCGGTTTAGTGCTATTACATACTGAACAAGACAAAAGTACTTTATCAATGTCTTTCAACAGAGAAGGCCATAATAGTAGTCCTCTCACCCTTCTTTTGGTAGCTTTAGAATCTGGGTGGCCACGATGCAAAATCTGGATGTACTTATATTGTAAGGAAGTAGGAATGATAACTTTAGGACCTTTGAAAATGATACCATCTTCCATCAACATCTCATCTCTGTAAGGAAAATAATGTTGCACAAGATTGCTATGATGGCCATCCAGCATTGATGAAGTGGTTGAGCTTTTGCAAAACTGGATCAGTCTTTGTATGATCTCTTAGCTCATCAAGTCTTGTGGTAGAAAAATCACACACCTCCATGACATAAAAATTTTCTGCATCAAGTTTTTCTTTTGTATTTTTGGTGATCTGGATAAGGTATCAGCCAGATAAAGAAGTTTGCCTTTTGTAGAGACCATTTTGAAGTTGTACTTTTGTAATCTGAGCATCATTCTTTGTAGTCTTGCTGGAGCTGTATGCAGAGGCTTCTTTAAAATAGTGACTAGAGACTGATGATCAGTTTCAATCTGGATAGTTCAGCCATAAATATAACCATGGAACTTCGAACATGCGAACACAATTGCCAAAAGTTCCTTCTCATTCTGAGCATATTGCATCTCAGTTTGGGTAAGAGTTCAAGTGCATTGGCTACTGGACTGCCGTTTTGAAGAATAACTGCACCAAGACCGAACTTTGAAGCATCACAGGAAAGAATTACTGGTTTGTGGACATCATAGTATCTTAACGCAGATGGACTGGCAATTTTCTGTTTAAGGTAATCAAATGCACTCTGGTGTTGTTCTAACCATGACCAGGCAACATTTTTAGGTCAGCTCTTTTAAAGGCTTTGATAACTCACTGAAGTCTGGTATAAACGTGCCCAAATAGTTAACCATGCCAAGGAAATGCTGTAAGGCTTAGACATTGTCTGTAGCTGGTATCTCAAGAATGGTTGTTTGTTTGAAAGGGTCTGGTCATAAGCCTGTACTGGTAAATAAATGACCTACATAAGTAACTTCTGGTAGCCTGAATTTACATTTCAGAGGACTGAGCTTTAGTTTCACTTCACACGGTCTGTCCAGAACTTTCCTGAGGTTTCTGTCATGCTCTGCTTCACCATTACCTCCAACTATTATAGCACATGGATAACTTGAAAAAGTTTGCTCCATTGCATGCTGAAAGACTTCACTGGCAGAATGTATTCCAAAAGGCATTCTGAGAAATCTGTGTCTACCAAATGGGGTACTGAATGTAGTCAGTAGTGAATATTTGTGATCAAGCATTACTTGCCAAAATTAACTCTTTGCATCTAAGACAGAAAAAACAGTAGCATTTGGCATGGGGGTAGCAACCTCCTGGACTGTACACATAGGATGGTGGGGCCTCTTTAATGCTTTCTTGGGTCAATACATATTCTGATTTCATCTGAGCTTTTCTTATGAGCAACTACCATGTAAGATACCCATTCAGATAGTTCTGTGACTGGACAAATCACACCTTGTTGCACTATTTTATCTAACTAGACCTTGACTTTGTCCTGCATAGCTATCCGAACTTTTCTCGCTGGTCTCACCACTAGATTGACCTCAGGGTCTAATTTCATAGAGTACACAACTGGAAGTTTGCCTAGCTTATCTTCGAAAATATCAGCATACTCTGAGAAAATAGCATTGGTGAAATTGGAACTAGGACGTGTGCTTACATGATGGATATCTTTGGTAAAAGAAAGCAGTTTCATTCTTAAACTGTCTCTGAGACCTAATAATGACTGCACAGGCCTTCTGACTATATAAAATTGCAAGCTGTAACTGTAACCGGCTGAATAGTATGAAAGCACTACTGAGCCTTCGGTTTGAATCTCTTCACCTCCATAAGCAACAAGCTTCACACAATTGTCTAATTAAGTTGTTTACCAGCTCTTACTCCAGCAAATGATTCTGCTGACATAACATTGCACTTTGAACCAGTGTCTACTTTGAGTTCCGTGGGTTTACCATTGAACAGGACAGTAAAAAAACACTTTGTTCTTTGCCAGCAAATCTACTGCATTAACCTTTTCACCAACCACTGATACACCATCTACATAGGACTTAGAGTTGCAGCTTTCTATATGATCAACTTGCTTTTTTGAGTGGCTTTTCTTAATAAATGAATGAGGATTGCCTAATTTACAAAGCCTTTGAAAGTGGTTCCATCTTTTACACTTGCGGCATTGCTGACCAAATGCTAAGGACTTTTCTCTTTTATACTCATGATTGGCACCACAATTACAACAGTTAACAATAAGACTTGACTTGTGTTTTGCTGACTCACATTTGTGCTGCACTGAGCATGTCCATTTTACTGAGCTAGTCTTAGAATTTGCTGGAAAGTTACCGGCTCTCCCTGGAAATCCTGCAGGGGCTGCAGCTGGCATGTGCTTAGGCCTGTTTCTGTTAGCCACATGCTGCATGCTGCCTACGTTTGCTCTAGAAGCTGCTGAAACCATGCTGTTATCACTTGCAAGCATCTTTGTGTATCTTTCTGTAAGCTTATGTATTTGACAAATCTCTACAGCTTTGCTCAATGTAAAATCACTGTCACAAAGCAAAATCTTCCTCAATTCAGCATTATTAACACCACATACAAGCAGGTCTTTTATCAACTCAGCTTTCAAATCACCAGACCTGCACATTTTAGCCTCGTTTCTCAAGTCAGTAATATAAGCTGCAAAAGTTTCTCCTGGCTTTTGGACTCATGTATAAAATAGGTACCTCTCCAATGTAACATTTGTTTGGGGCTTACACATGTCTCTAAATTTATGTTTCAAGCACTCGGGGTCCTCCCTTGTTTCAGCTTGTACAACAATATGGCAGTTTTCCCCATCTCCTGCATATACTGCTGGTGCATACACAAATGAATGCTCTCTCAATGGCTTCTGACCCCACAAAGTTAAGCAAAATAAATGCCCTGTTATGTGCATCTTTATCACTAAAAGCTGCTTGTATGAAAATATTGTCTTCCTGCTCAGATACTCTCCAATTCTCTGCAATATTATGATCAAATACAAGTGGACTGGGTCTGTGAAATGCCTTTGCCATATCAACACACATTAATAAAGACCCCTGGCATCATATATGAACATACATATATAAGTCAGAAATTTATGCCAGAACTTGTAATTATGCGCAATAGCACAACAGACTCTTCAAAATAACTGTATTTGTAAAATAAGTCTCCGTAGCACAAGAACACTTTGAAAAGAGTATACTTTGTGAAACCATCCCTTATCAGTGTAAGAAACACTTTGAAATGACTGCACTCTATGAATGAACTCTACACAGCACAAGAAACTTCTCGAAATGGCTGTACTTTATGAAATAACTCTGTACAGTTTAAGAAACACTTTGAAATTACTTTACTTTGTGAATAAAATTGTAAACAGCAAAAGGAAATTGTCAAAATATCTGTATTCTGACTGCACTTTGCAAAATAACTGCACTTTGCACACAGTAAACTCTGCAAAATAATTCTACTGTAATAAAGCACACACTGCAAATACTTTCCACATTGTGAAATACTTCAAACAACTCTAGTTATATTTTGAACAGCCTTGGTCAATGTGAAATAGCAGCTCATGTCAAAATATGGTTGTTTACTAAAAAACATGCAGTTGCCTTGCTTTTCTATGCTTATTTTGCACTTTTATTGTACTTGTTATGCCCATTTGACCTCTTATCATGCTCATTATACTTTTCTTGTGCTCATTTTACTTTTAACATGCACGTTATACAATTCAAAAGTAACTCTGCACACCCACATAAGTACTTCTGATAATTCTATCAAATATCGTGGCTTCAAATATTTAGTTTAATCAATAATGCATTTTGTGCCTTTCCTTTGATTAATAATGCATTTTGTGCTACTCATTTGATTAACATTTTGTGCTTTGTGAATGCTTCATATCATTTTCTTTACAAAATAAATCATCTATGCGAGTTTTGGTTACCTTTATTTTGTTTCTGGCCTTTTTTTTAATCGTTTGAGCACTGTATCACCCAACCTGCTCAATGTACCTTCACCGTTAACTCTGTGCCTCATGGCTTGAAGACGTTGCACTCTCTATCCCAGTTCTGACACCATGTCACCCATCCAATCAGGATAAAACAGACAAACAGTTGTGGGTTTGGTTCAAGCAGCTTTATTATATACAAGCACTGCAGTATTGAGGCTTAGTAACTTAAACTTATAAACAGACTGACTATTGCACTCATGCATGTTAACACTCTGACTATTCTGTCAAAATGGCACTGCTGCCTGCACATGCTCTCTATTTATATGCATGTGCCCTCACATTGAAGTGCTTCTTAAAGTAAGAACACATGCACTGTTCTACATATCTTTCTAAGTATTTGCATTGATCTGTTCCCTCTTGTATACTCTTCTAACACTGACACTTCTCATCTTAATTACTTTATATTTCTCTCTACTTGATACTTCCATCATGGCATTTGATTTTTTCCCTTCCTTTCCCTTATTGCCCTGTGTTTTTGTGGTAAGACTTCATCTGTTTCTAATTTAGCTGCACAGTAATATATCCATTCTACTTCTGTTATTATCACATGAATGTCCATGAACAATCCCGATTACTGTGTTCATTTCTTTTATCAAACTTCTAAAATTTTGAGTCTTATTGACTTTCTGTAGTCTATTTATTTAATTGATCTTAATATGTCTATCCATCTCTATTAAATCAAGCAGCTCTTCCCTTAGATAATTTTCTTCTAAACATTCTTTGTTCTCATTTCCCTGCGTGCATTCTACAGAAAGTTCCAGAACATCTTCCTGTGACATATTCTCTTCAGCCGTATCCTGTGTCATCTATTGCTCTTTCACATGGGGACTTACTGACCTATCACTCCACAATATTGACTTGCTTGTGTAACTGTAACAAAACTTTTCAGCTGTGTATGTTGCACTGTATGTTGTACAGTGTGACAAAACCCATGTAGTTAGAGTCACAATTGCCACTTCTAAAGTTTACCAGTGGTATTCCACAGGGCACTGTACTGGACTCTCTCCTGTTTGGAGTCTATTTCTTAGACTTTCAGGCCAACACTCCTGGTCTCTGGTTAACTATGTTTGCAGATGACTATAAATCTGATGTTGTTATTTGATCATTTATTTACTCACAACTGCTCTAACATGGGTTAGACCCATGATAAAAATTGGTGTAAGGAAAATGTTGTCAAATTAAATGTGAAAAAATGCAGTATAATTAATTTTGGAAAGCAAAACATTTTTTTTACCATATAGGTCATATGCTCCTCCAGTCAGATACTATCACAAGGGATCTTGACATTCTTGTTGGTAATGCCTTACCTTTTGGCTATCAAATTTTTGCAGCAGTTCAGAAAGCTTTCTATATGGCTCATCTGTTTTCCAAAGACATCTCTTGTAAATCCAAAGAAGTCTTAATTCCCCTTTATGTGCATCTCATTAGACCTAATATTGAATAAAATGCCTTTTGATATGCATTTTTTGAAACTTATCACTCAGCTTGGGAGACTTCAGGGGTCCCTAACTGAAATTATCAGTGACCTCAAACATCTTAGTTATCAGGACAGACGGGTATCACTCTCTCTGTACTGTTATAGACTCCTGTATGAAGATCTGTATTTAGCCTTTTGAGCCATGAAATATCTGACCCTCTTTGACTTACAATTCCTTTTCAGAACAAATTCTTCTCTAATACCCAGTTAAAGGAATTAAACTTTCATCAACAACTCAATAAGACACTCCAGTGTGATTGATTCTAATCCCAATCTATCCTCCACCTCTGGAACAAATTTCAATTACATGTCAAGCAGATTAGCATCATTTCAACCTTCAAGGTTATCCTAGATAATGTAGGAGCAGCCTAAAATTCCTCCCTAGTGTATCTTGTATTGCCTTCCTTGAGGCTGAAGACAGTTTTTGAATATGGGTTATTGACTAGACTGGTAAAGGTATGTAGACTGATTGTCTAGCACTTACTCATGAATCTATGAGTGGGAAGGTAAGTGTGAGTCACTCAAGGAGTCTATTGAGGATTATTCCTAAACTTATGGATTAGTTTTGAGGAGATCACTTTCTACGGATGGCTAGTGAAAGTCAAACCACATCTGTGTCATCCATTCTTCACATTGATACATTACTTGTTAGAGTCTGCTAAACAGTGAATAAAGAGTTAAAATAAATTCTGCTGTAAATAAGTTAAGAGTGTGTTAAACAGTGAATAAAGGGTTACACTCGGCATTCATACTGTGTAGCAAGGACAGGTATATACAATATGTGAGTAAATAGCAAGTTTGTGGTTAAAGCTTGACCTGAAAAAATAGGAACTTGACCAGAAAAGAAGAGCTGTGTGACACAAAACAATAGGAACTTAACCAGAAAAGAATAACTATATGGCAAAACAGCTCTTGGGACAAAGGAAAAATCTGCTTGGTTGGCCTCAAAGAAACCAATGGTGCTCCTTGTAAAAACTGTATAAAAAGACTGTAAAAAACAAGCTGTGTTAAGGTATGTAAGAATTCAGGTTCCAAGGTAGATGAAGAATGAAAGGTCATCATCTATATCTGTATTAAGGAGCAAATCTTGTACATTAAAGCTGTAGCTGTAACACTATGGTACATGTCTTCTTTTATAGAAATACGTTGTTTGTTAGTAACTGCACTTAAGTTAATGTAGTACAGTGCTGCAAAGTATACTTTCTTATCAGCATTCAACCTGCCAGTCTCTGTGTCATAATCGGACTTTGATTCCAGCAGCAGCATCATAATTAATTTTTCAGTGGCGACCCTAGTCTGTATCCGAACACAGGGAGAGTGGTGCCTTGTATAGGGGCATTCCAGTAAAGGTGCAGTAACTAAAATTTATGAGTGAATCCTGAACAGGAACACTCCAGTTTTATACAACTTGCAGCAGTACAGTTTTCAGATGTCTGAATCCGGAGTGAGCCTGCTGTGCAGGAAGGTAGCAGTGCCATAAATTCTCCAAGTTGATGAATTCCAAAGTTTCGAATCTGCAACTGCCAGTTTCATTTCACCAGCCATCTGCAACAGAATAGCTTGATCACCTGTCTATTTGCTGTGTAGTAAAACTTTTTTTCTGTGTCACATACAATATGGACGTCATTAGGGATTGTAGTAAAAAATGTAAACAGAGCTTTACTCTTAATGTATCAGAGCAACCAGACAGAATATGGGACAAAATGCAATATTGGTATATACAGCACATTAGTAAATGTAAAACCTTACTAGAGCAAGTTGACACACAAGCACTATGCAAATGGGTTATAACATTTGATTTGTATCTCAAACAAAAAAATGTGATGTGATAGTAAATATTTATTGTGTGAATCATATGAAACTGCTTTCTGTGTATACTGCCATAAAAATACAGTACAGGCCATTGTTCAAAAGTTAAACTGTAAAGAAAAAACACTCTAATGGTAATGAAACAGAAAAAGGTGATATGCGTACATTATATCCAGATGTTAAACAATTGTACCCTATCACCACATGTGAAACATTAATTTCAGAGCTAGAACAGCAATCAAATCAATTACTGACAAAATCTCCTGTAAAGCTCAGATTGCCAAAAGTGCATAGGGGCTCTGCAATCAGCAGAACAGGCTAATGAAAAGCACCAGAAAGCCTGTAAAGAATTACAAGAAGCAATTAACACTCTCCAGTAGAAGTTACAAGACAAAGAAAATCTGGTTAGTGATTATCATAAAACTGTAAAGAATTACAAAAAGAAATGTCAGATCGTAAGCAACAGTTACAAAATGAACAGGATCTGGTTAGTAATGTTCAGGATAAACTAATACAAGCTAATGCTCGAATACAAGAGTTAAAGGAAGAATTGCAAAACACAAAACTAGTACAAGTCATAGAATAGGGAACCAATGCAGACCTGTATACACAATCTAGATTACTACAAAGTTTACCACAGTGGAATAATAAAAAAGGCATATTTTACAACATGTTTACATTTGAAGAATGGGTAGCATAAACAGCCGGATCTGATGTATGAACGAATGCCTTACTCAGATGTTTTTGGATTTTTAATCCTAAATGTTTTAAAACTTTCATCCAGTTAAATCAGAATACTTATAAATTAGATGATAAAGTAGGACGTATGACCAATGTTCTCATAGCATACACACAAGTACAACCTCTCACAGCTAAGCTGTTAGATGATTTCAAAATCACCATCTCATATAAATTAATGGAACAGGCCAATCATTTTAAACGAATGTTCCAAATCATATACCAAAGATCAGAAAGAGACATGCAACAAAAAGAAATACAAAAACAGTTAATACAATGCTTTCTAGAGCAAGTAAAAGGGGTTCCAGGGGATATTAAGTGCATTTTTGAAGAAAAATCAAATACTCTCACTGGCGTAGCACAAAAACTGATGAGGGGCAGACTATAGCCGATGATGGGAATATTCACACCATATCTTTGCACTAGGAGTGGGGTGTGAGCCATTTGAGGTAATTAGTGATGTAAAAAGCCGGGAAAGGCAATAGTGGTGTGATCAACCACCAGCAGAAAGAGCTGTGTCTGCACCATTGGCTTCTGTTCCTGTATCTGCAGCACCAGGATCAGACACAAGCAATAAATAAAAGGCACCAACATGTTTTTTTGTTTTCCTGTAAGAAAATAGGGCATGTTAATCAAAATTATGATCATTACAAAGTTTGGCATAAAAAAAGGGAGGAACAGGGTGTGTTTCCAAAAACAGAGCCAAAAGACCCACACGACAAGTCATTAAAACAGGTAAATGCACAGAGACCTTACAGTACTGGTAAAGACAGCTATAAGGGTCATCAATACATAAGAAAAGGGGAAATAAGTCTCATAAATTTTCAGGAAGCTTCACCTGTAAATCCAAAATATTTGGTAGAGCAGGCAGAAGGAATAGCTAGGCAACAATTACAAAAGGAAATTGAAAAACCTAAATATGTAGATCACTCAGACACAGATGACAAACAAAAACATGGGGTGTGTCATGTTGCATTTGGCAAAAATGAGGATGAGTAGATCTCCTTACAATAAGGGTGCGCCCCCCACACTGGTATCTTTCCTGACTACTTTTAAAAAGGGTTGAGACAGATGACCACTGATTGATGTCTGAGTAGGGGAGGGTCACTATGGCAAAATGTCTTATTAGACACAGGAGCAGCAGTATCCATCACAAACAGACAGTTACCTGTAAATCCTATAAAAAGGTTTGCATTTCAGCATTTAATGGCACAGGATGCTATGCAGTGACTAGCCAAGATGTAGCCTAGCCATAAAGTTTCAACAAGAGGGACAGAAATGGAAGGGTGCATTTTTAACACACCCATCCTGCTCAACTACCATTATTGTTATGGACATTCTATGACCTTTGGGCATAGTAACTGACTTGTCTAACAGCATTTTGTGGGTAGGAGACAGGAAGAAAGGAGAGGGAGAAAAAAGTGCAGGTTGCTGTGCAATCTCTGTGCAATCTCTCTACCTGACAAACCTGACAAGCCTACAGGATATGCAAATACAGACTGTGAGGATGTGTGGCAACATTTACAACAGCAGTTCCCAAACCTGTGGTCCAAGGGACCTAGTGACTGTTGAAAACTAGAAATGCCAGTAGGGGTGGGTAGCAATCTATATACCACCATTTCAAAAACAGTATCCCATTCATAGGGAGGTCGAAGAACATATGGAAAAATGTATTGCAGAATGGGAAAAAGGAAGGAATCATACAAAAAGGCAATAGTTCCACAAATTCACCAATCTGGCCAGTCAAGAAAAAAGATGGTAGTTACCATCTTGTTATTGATTTACAGAGGGTTAATCAGTACACAACTCCTACAGCACATTTGATTCCAGGGGTTTCAGAGCTGGCTACACATATTAATCCACAAAGTAAGTGGTTTACAGTAATAGATTTAGCAAGTGGCTTTTTTACAGTACTACTCAGGAAAAAAGTCTGGCCACGGTTCGCCTTTACATTATAAAATCAGCAATATGTCATGACAAGGTTACCTCGGGGATTTCAAAATAGTCCAGTTATTTTTCACCAGACAATAGGATCCATTCTGCAACATTTAGAAAAGGATGATTCAGTGTTACATTACATTGATGACATACTGATTCAGTCTGAAACAGTAGAAGAGCATGTACGGCTTCTTAAAAAAAGTTTTCCATACTCTACAGCATGCAGGGTTTAAAGTTAAAAGTGAAAAGATTCAGTTTATGACACAAGAAGTTTCCAGGTACTATCATAAGACCATTGGGAAGGACTCCTTGCCTGATGTGTGTGCAAGGAATTTTACAAATGGAAAGGCCATCGACTATGGCAGACCTACACAAATTCATGGCAATCATGAATTACAACAGAGAATTTATAGAGGATTATGCAGCTGTGGCTGCTCTTCTACACAAAATTTTACAGGAACAAAAGAACTCCACTTTTTTAGAGTCAGGACCTCATGAGGATGAAGCATTTTCATGAATGAAAGTAAAGTTAGCACAAGCTACAGAAGTAATAGCACCCACACCAAAGTTACCATTTGTGTTACAAGCAGCAGCCGAAAAGAAAACATTATCTGTGGTACTATTACAGGAATGGCCACGTGGTGGTGATAACAGAATGGAAAAAAGTTATATCCAGTTACGTTCTGCAGTCACAACATGAGTCCAGTGGAGTTGGGCTATCACCCCTGCATACAACAGTTATTAGCCATTTACTGGGGTATTAAGCAAATTGAGTATTTGACTGTATTTTTCAGCATTATAGCACAAGCACCATGCCAAGCAGTAAAAGCTGTGACAGACACTTTTGAAATGAATAAAATCACAGATGGTATCAGTCAGGAAGTTTTTTGCAAAATGGATGGCACTTTTCAGAATGAATACTGTCACTATACAGATGGGGGGCAAATATTATTTGTCAAACCACATGGGATATGAAGGAAAACAGCATACCTGCTTAGAAAAAATGTCACCTGACGTACAATTTCTGCTATCTGATTTTGACCACTTTAAGCAATCCATCTTTGTGGACAGAGCACGGTATTGGGACAAAGGCAAATACTGGACAGAATTTGCCATAGTTCTGGAGAATCCACAGCTGGGTTCTCCCAAACTAATCAAGTTACCAGGGCATATGTCAGCTCAGAGAGCTGAACTAGAGTCAGTACTGTATGTGCTAAAGTATTACAATCCTATTAAATTTTTTTCAGACAGTGCTTATCTAGTTAATTCTTTGAGACTGCATATAGACACTTGGGTAAAGCAAGGATTTGTAGACAGTGTAGGCAAACCATTACAGCATGCAGCAGTATTAAAAGACATACATGAAGTAATAGCAATGCCAAATCAACAGGGACAGTACAACATTTTAAAAGTAAAAGCACATCAGAAACAAAAGTGAAACTCTCAGGTTAAATGCATTAGCTGACTCATTAGCAAAACAAGCAGCACAAAGTGGGGAAAAAACTTCAGAGTATGTATACACTGATACTGATACATAAGTTAGTGCCTTAAAAACAGAAGTTAGTGTCTTAAGAGAGCTAAACCAACACTCAATCAAAGAAGTCCTCATAAATATAAAAAAAAAAGATTTATAAGAAGAAACAGACCAGTGCATGAATGCAGGAGTCCCATCAAAGCAGTACTATGTATATACCACTACAAAAAGGTTACGGTTGCCTTATGTGCCATATCAGTTATCAAGTCAGTTGGTCAAATTAAATCACCAAACATTTGGTCATCTAGGAATGGATAAGCTATGGACAGTTGTAAAAGAAAAATATTGGAATCCAAGTTTAAAAAAGGTCTGTACACTAATAGTAGAAGACTGTCTATTCTGTCTGCAGGTAAATGCTAAAAGTAAAAGACCTCAGTTACATCAGGTACAACCAGCAGATGGGCTATGATATGCAGTTCAAATAGACTATGCAAGTCCTTTGCCAACAACAAAAGGAGGATACAGATACCTGCTAGTAGAAGTGGATATTTTTTCAAACTGGGTAGAGGCACCTCCCACCAAATCCATGACAACAAAGTCAACAGCAGAAGCCTTATGGAAAAATATTTTCTGTCATTGGGGATGGTCAAGAATCACTGAATCAGACAATGGTCCACAGTTTTCAATAAAACAATTATGAGTGATTATGGTGAGTTAATACGGATACATAGATTATGTAATATTGATTCTGAATTAAAAGAGGAAATTATAAAAACTAGTAATATGTTTCATTATAGAGGATATAGTAATCAAGTTATTTCTAAGGCAGTATCTAAAGTTAATAACAAGTATAGTAGGAGTTTAGTTAAGCCATTTAAATATGATTGTAATTCAGGAAATTCTGAAATGGATATACATTTCACAACTGTATATAGTTGTTTTAGTGGTACTTTGATTAATTTAGTAAAATATTATTGGAATTATCTTCAATCTAAAAAGGAAGTGTATCCATGGCTCCTTAAGCAACTTAAAGTATCTTATAGGGTGGGGAGGAGTTTGAAAAATATGTTAGTTAAAGATAAATTTATTATGCCCCCAGTTAAATTAGATCCCATTTTTTCTCATGTAGGTACTCAGATTTGTGGTAAGTGCAAAGCTTGTAAATATGTCACTAATAGTTTTGAATATATTAATGGAAGGAAATTCAATGTTAAAGGTAGTTTTAAATGTAGTACAGAAGGCATTATTTATGCCTTGAAGTGCCCTTTTGATAAGGTTTATACTGGAAAACGAAGAGAGCTTTCAAAGTGAGATTGTTGGAACATATCAGAGACATAGTTAATGTTAAAGAATCTAGTTCAGTGGTGGTGCATTTTCAAAACGCACATCAAAGTTCTGTAACAGGTCTACAGGACACAGTTTTAGAAAGAATTGATAAAGTTCCGTTGGATTCCTGTATGAAAAATAAGTTACTTTATAAATAAGTACTTTACATTCTCAAGTTTGACACTTTAAGCTCTAAGGGCATGAATTCAGAATTTAATTGGAAAATTTTTGTTGTAAAATGTAATCTTGCTGCTTTAAGGATCTTCATATGTTTTAATTGTTGCACTAATTGTTTTATTGAATAATGAGTTATAGTATATATATATATATATATATATATATATATATATATATATAGGTTCATAGGTTCATAGGTTCATACTAGGCTATCTGCCCTAGGGCATTTATAAGCCTAGCCAGAGTGTGTTTGGCTTTCGCCACCCATTTTAAATTAATTTTGCTATGCCTTTTTTTGAGGTTAGTATACTGTGCCTCTGTCTAACAGTGACACAGAAGTGATAGCCGGGGTAAACCTACGATCTCCCATCCACTCATCAAGATTCCTCTTGAAGAGAGTCAATGTGGGACTCTGCCTAACCTGGACTGGGATTTTATTCCAGAGTGAAGGGAGCCTCTGGGTTATGAATCTGTCCCTCCAGCATGTCCTATTTATTTCAGTGCTGAGGTTCAAGTCTCTTGAGCGTAGCTCGATGGGATTTGGATTTTCTGAGGTGCAGCATATCCATTAATTCTGGGTCGGGCATGGCTTTATACGCCAGGCACAGATCGCCTCTGAGCAGGCGGTATGCCACTGAGTAGAGCTGAAGTTTCTTTAACCGGGCAGCATATGGCATCTGTTTGAGCCCTTTGATCCTCTTGGTGAGGTACTTTTGGGGTCTTTCCAGTTGCTGCAGGTGTCTGGTAAGGTACATCCCAAAAGGGGCATTGTACTCAATTATGGGCCTGATGAGGGATGAGTAAAGAGGTACAATGACCTCCCTGATCTAGATGTGAATCCCTTCATGATTAGGTGGGCTATATAAAATGTTTTTCTAACCACTTTGGCCACGTGGTTGTCAAATGAGAGATTGCTATCAACTTGGGTCCCCAGGTCCCTAATGACTTCTTCTGTACTTAATGGATTACCACCTATGTGGTAATTTGTGGGCACTTTGTTTTTGCCAAAGGGATGACTATACACTTTTGGCGTTTAGCTTGAGGCCATGGCTCTGGCACCAGTTGTCTGTTTCTATGAGGCCCTTTTGGAGGATGCTTGTGTCGGCTGGAGAGTTGATTATGGTGCCCAGTTTGCAGTCATCTGCGAACTTGGTCAGCCACAGTCCTTCCGTGTTGGCCTGTACCCGAAATATATACCGAACAAGAGAGGTCCCAGGACTGAGCCTTGTGGGACGCCACTTGTAACTGGTTTGGAGTCTGACATGGCTCCAGCAATTCTAACCATGTGGGTTCTGTCCTTGAGCCAGTTTGCAACCCATCTAGTGACATAGGGGTTTATATTTAAGCTGGTGAGCTTATCTATAATGCCCGAGTGGGGTATTGTATCGAAGGCTTTTGCGAGGTCCAGGTAGGCTGTGTGGACCACCTTCCCCTCGTCAATGGCCTTGGTGACTGTTTCAAAGAAATCGACCAGGTTTAAGAGGCAGGATCTGCCCTTAACAAAGCCAAACTGGGTAGGATCCAGTGTCCGTAGGTCCCCAATATCTTTATTTATGAGGTCCATGATGATCCTTTCCATAGCTTTGCAGACCAAGCTAGTCAGGCTTATGGGGCGATAGTTTCCAGGATCCGTTGAGGCACCACCTTTGTGGAGAGGGACCACTGTTGCTGTACGCCACTCTTTGGGTACATATCCTGTAGTAAGGCTAAGATTGAACAGTAGTTTTATGTTTGGGTTTAGCTCTTCTTGGAGTTCATGTAGGACGCAGCACGGGACACCATCTGGTCCCATTGATGCTGTGTTTTTTGCTTTGGAGAGGGCAGCTCTTACCTGAGCATCTGAGATGTCAGGGGGGCAGCACTCTGTTGGGATAGATATTTGCCCTTTTGGTGGGGAGAGGGGAGAAGTTTGCACTGAACCTGTCAGCTAGGATGTTGGCAATGTCTGTGGGCTCGGTGTATTTTTTGTCATTTTGGACTAATTCTGAGCATATCTGGGAATTCCCACCCAGGTTCCTAACATAACTAAAGAAAGCCTTGTGATTATCCTTAGTGTCCTGTGCAATTTTTCTCTCGAAGCTGGCCTTAGACGATTTTATGAGTGCCCGTAGTTTTTTGCTAATACTGATCAGAGATGCCTTCCCTTTTTGGGATTTTGCTCTATCATGTAGTAGCTTCCTCCTTCTATTGTATAGTTTGCTTATGGCTGGGGTCCACCAGACAGGACGTCTGCCTTTGGAGGATTGGGTCTTGGTTTTATTTGGGATTGCATGATCCATGCATTCCTGAAGGTGTTCATAGAATGCGTTTATAAAGGATTCTGCGGTCTGGGCTGTATTTTCCACAGGCCCGGGGGCTTTAAAGGATTCCGCCTCGGTTTTGAGGCATGTGAAATTTGCTTTAGAGAAGTTTTTCACTGTAGTTTTCTGGGCAGGGGGTGGGGTCGGGATGTGAATATCCAGTGAGATTAGTTTATGGTCTGATCTTACCAGTGAGGGATACACTTTTGGTCTGGAGCATAGTGTCCCCATGTTGGTGATGATCAGGTCCAGTATGTTTTCCCCTCTTGTGGGAGTGGTAACAAGTTGTTCCATACCATTTGAGTTTATAAATTCTAGGAACCTTTATATATATATATATATATATATATATATATATATATATATATATATGTGTGTAGATATATATATATATATATATATATATATATATATATATATATATACATATATATATATATATATACGTGGGACTTTTCTCATATTTTTATCTTCCTTGAAGGCTTGCGGCCGAGACGTCAGGAGTAATAAAATAATTTGGTGGTTACTGGTTTGTTGTTCTATTCCTATTTCTTTTGTTTTTTATTTTATTGTGGTTTTTGGTTAATGGTCCACAGTTTGTTAGTGACCTAATAAAGCAAATGTGTAATCTGTTAGGAATTTAGCAAAGGTTTCATGTGTCTCATCACCCACAGTCAAACAGAATTGTAGAGCAAATGAATTGTACAGTTAAGGAACATCTCAAGAAAGCATGTCTTGAAAAGGGAAATGGATGGGTGCAGCACTCTCCAGGCATTCTTATGGGCATAAGGGCAGCACCCAACAGTAAGACAGGAATATCTCCTTATGAAATTATGACGGGGAGAAAAATCCCATTACAGTTGCCTTTTGATCCTGACACACCAGACGGTAGACCTATGTTAGAAATCAGAAAGCACCAGCAATGGTTAAAATGGCTTACAGAAATATGTGATTACTAAACAAGAGTGCAAGCATTTCATTATGGAAAAAGGTGTCATTATTACCTCCTGAAGAAAATCTTCCCTGTGGAACAAAGGTATTGGTAAAAATGTTCCAAACAGAAGGGCCATGGGATAGCAACTGGCAAGGCCCTTTTGAAGTAGTGGAACAAACTGGACCATTAGTGTATAAAATTATAGGAAAAAAGAAAAACGAAAAAATGTTGTTACATAATGATCAGTTAAAAGTTGTTAAACCTAGAGAGCAATGTAAATCTGACTAAGTGTATCCTTTTTTAGGTTCCTCACAGAGCAGGTATAATGAAACTGACAGGTTTAAAGTGCACCCATTTGGAATTCCAGTTTCGGATGACTAAAGGCAAAATGATTCTGCAATTAAATACCTATTTAAAGGATGGGTTTTTGAAGTAATCATAGCTATCATTTTAGTTACTATTGTATTGCTTAGCATTAAATTGTATTTGCAACCTGTTAAACTGTAAAGTTACACAAGAGAGTGAGTAAAGATATGTGGAAAAATTAGCAAGATTGGTCACCATCTTTTAATATGTTTTTTGGCAAGACAATGTTGGTATGTAAAAAGTATGAATGTTTCTGATTTCTGGGTATGTAGTTTAATACCTAAAATAGCAGGGATCATGCCCCTGGTGCCAATTCCACTAGATACTTATAATAGCTGGAAGGTATTAATAAATAAAATAGGAGACCAAGTTATAAATGTACAACTACATAAAGCAAAAGTACAGTTATCTGCTGTAGTACGGGGAATCACATGTTTTCAGCAAAATGGAACCATCCCGGTGGATGACAGTAATTGTACTGGAATGATTGAAATGGTAAATTTACATAAACACATACCAGAATATGGTGTATTTCATCATGGTTTTCCTATTTTAATACCAGCCAAGGGTCAATTACTACTAAGTGAAACAGCGGTACATCATTTTTCACAAAATAATAAAAATGTGTGTGGAACCAACGATACATGTTGGCAAAATAAAACAAATAAAACCTTTACGGTTGTACATGATAAAACTCCTACTATGGAATAGGTAAATGACAGTGTAGTAAATAGCAGTGTTGCTCTGTCAGATGGGTTATATTACATTTGTGCTAAATATGCTTATAAATGGTTACCAAAGAGATGGGATGGTACCTGCTATATAGGATTAGTGATACCAGCAATGTATCATGTAAAAGAGTTACCAAAGGGAAGCATTAAAAATGCAAAAAAGGAAAGAGACATATTACCTGTAATTCAAAGTCCAGAAAATCCAGTAAACACCCTAGACACATAGGTATTTATCACCAAAATCTTGATCATTTAAAATTAAAAGATATATATCTAGGAGATTATGTGGTTTCTGGAGCAGGTATTTTCCCATTGTGTGGAGCAGCAAAAGCCATTTGGGAGTTAAGAAAACTATCCAAACTAGCTGAAGTATTGGACAACACAACTTTCAATGCAATGTCTGACATTACAGTCAAAATGACAGTCATAGGAACTATGGTTTTATAAAACTGAATGCCTTGAAATTACATATTAGTGTCCCAAGGGGGGGTACATGTGCCCTAATAGGACAGCAATACTGTACGTTTATTCCAGATAAAACACAGTCCCTCAAAACATATTTAGAAGTTATTGCACAAGTGTCAAAACATAGTAGAAAAAAATTGGAATGATGACTAGAGCGAGGGGTTTAGTAATTTGTTCATGGGGTGGACAGGAAAACCCATCATATTTTTAATTGCTGTTATTGGTATTATTATGCTTGGTGGCATGTTATTCATATATATTAAAGTTTTCTTAACAAAAGTAATTCAGCAAGTTACTGTTGTCAATTGCCATAATGAAAATATTCTACCAAACAATGATGAATTTGTCTCCCTGGTTTAAAATAAAAAGAGGGAACTGTTAGAGTATGCTAAACAGTGAACAAAGGGTTAAACTTGACATCCATACTGTGTAGCAAGGACACGTATATACACATGTAAGTAAATAGCAGGTTTGTGGTTAAAGCCTAACCTGAAAAAATAGGAACATGACCTGAAAAGAACAGTGTGGCAAAAACAATAGGAACTTGACCAGAAAAGAACTGTGTGGCAAAACAGCATTCGGGACAAAGGAAATATCTGCTTGGTGTGCCTCAAAGAAACCAGTACTGTTCCTTGTAAAATCTTTATAAAAAGACTGTAAAAACAAGCTGTGTTAAGCTATGTAGGAACTCAGGTTCCAAGGTAAATGGAGAATGAAACGTTATCATATATATCTGTATTGAGCAGCAAACCTTGTACATTAAAGCTGTAGCTGTAACAGTATAGTGCATGTCACCTGTTATAGAAATAAGTTGTTTATTAGTAACTGTGCATAGGTAGTACAGTGCTGCAAAGTATATTTTCTTATTAGTGTGCAACCTGCCAGACTCTGTGTCATAACCAGACTTTGATTCCAGCAGCAACGCCATAATTAATTTTTCATTACTGATAGTAGTGCCATCAATCTGAGACATTTTTGGTGGCCTTGCTGGAATTCAAACCTCATTGTGTCACCCGGTCATGATATTTCTCTCTCTCTCTCTCTCCATATATATATATATATATATATATATATATATAGAGAGAGAGAGAGAGAGATAAAGATATAGATAGACATATTTGTATTCTCTCTCTCTCTCTCTCTATATATATATATATAGAGAGAGAGAGACATAGAGCATCATTATATGCATATATATGTATGTGTACACATATGTGTGTGTGTGTGTGTGTGTGTGTGTGTGTGTGTGTGTGTGTGTGTGTGTGTGTGTGTGTGTGTGTGTGTGTGTGTGTGTGTGTGAGCAGGGCACTACATGGAATGCTTGGTTTACTGAATATTCTGAAGACTGAAATAAGTGATCAAAAGCCCTTCTGATTGCAGAATGTCAGCATTACTTTTCCGGGAGGTCTTGGTACTGTGGGAAGTCAAAATATCAATTTCCCTGCTGTTGTGTGAGCTCAGTGCTGGTATATAAACTTTTCAGGGGAGCTGGGAGATGCAGCCCTTCACATGGGGGGTACAGTGGGGGCTTGCCCCCTCCTGAAAAATACGTTAAATTCAGATTTCTATCCAGTGGGCAATGTAGAGGTTTACATCCAAATGGATTATTTTAGAAAATGATACCAGAGTATGGAATGGTATCAAAGGCTTTGGCCAAGTCCAGGTAAGCCATGTAAACCTATTTACCTGAGTCTAATGTCTTAGTGACTTGTTCAAAAAGTTCTCTAGTTTTAAGAGGCAGGATCTGCCTTTAACAAATTCAAATTGTTTAGGATCTAGGTTTTGAAGACTGCCTATGTCCTCCATTGTAAGGACCATAACAATATACTCCATTACCTTACAGACAAGGCTGGTGAGTTTGATAGGTCTATAGTTGCCTGGATCAGTCATAGGTTACACTTTATGGAATCATACTTCTGGCACAAATCCAGTGAAGAGGCTGAGATTGAATAGAAGTAATAAGGAGTCAGCCAGCCAGTATTGGGTGCTGACAAGAAGACAACCTAGTTCATTGTCAGTGTCCATGGAGCTAGTGTTTTTAGCCTTGAAGAGAACACTTAGGACTTGCTCATTGGTGATATAGAGGGACAGCATAGACATGCTGATATGGTGTGAGTAATTTTGGGGGAAATAGGGAGTACAATTTGTGATTAATTTATCTACTAATGTGTTGGGAATGTCTTCAGGGGTCAAGTACATGGTGTTATTTTGTATTAACTCAAAGCATTGCTGGTTAATATTTCTTAAGTTCCTGACATAGCTGAAAAAAACTTTATGGTTACCCTAACCATGCATGATGATTTGCAATTCACACTTGCTCTTGGATTATTTGATTTTGTTTCTATGTTCTTTCCTGATTATTCTAAGCTCTACTCTAGCTGATAGGGGTGTTAAGTTTGCTTTATTTCCTAGGAGTTTCTTCACGTTGTTGTATAGTTTGTTGATAGTGGAATTCCACAAAATGGATTTAATATTAAATTTGGGAACTGAGACCCCAGTGCTAGGTGGGCATAGTATTCATCTGTGAAAATTGCAGTGTGTAATATAGAGTCAGCTAGGTGAGGGGGGCATTTGAATTTCATCAGATCATCAGTTTTCTGGAGTAGATTTGCCTAACAGTAGTCTGTGAAGTTGGAGGGATTTTGAGGTGAATAAGGTCTCATGCCTAAAGTAAAGGTTACTGAACTATGGTTAGATTTGACCAGTGATTTGGTAACTGTGGGCTCTGAGCATAAGGAAGCTATACTTATGAGGGCCAGGTCTAATATTTTTGAGAACGTTGTTGGGATTTAGACTACTAGATCCAGGAGTTGACATGAATGAAATCCAGGAATCTCTGTGCATACTTGTGGTGGTATAGGTTCCCCAGCTGATGGAGGGATTGTTGAAGTCACCCAAGAGAAAAGTGTTTGGTTCTATGCTCAGCGATGTCAGTTTGTTAAGTTATGCCTCCTGGTCTGCCAGTATCATAGAGAGGGCATGGTAGTTAGTTTCTATGTAGTGCTATTTTTTTAATTGTTTAATTGTAAGAAGAATGTGGAGGAGTTCTTGGCTATTATCTTGCATTGCAGATCTGGAGGTGAAATGGTTTCATAAGAACACAAAAAAGCCCTCACCAGCTGCAACATCAAATACTGTAGTGGATCTGAAGGAATGGTAGACATTAAAACCCTACAAGTGCTCGGTTAATTTCACTGTTCCAAAAACATGTTTTAGTAACTACTCATACATCAATATTCTCAAAAGTTAAAATGCCTGAAAAGAGTGCAATGTTTTTTTAGACATTTAGCATTGAGCAGTGCTATATTTATATGATTTTTATTGTGGTTGGCTATACAAATAATGTGATGAGATCCCTCATAAAATCTTCCAAAGCTACTTATGAAAATAAAATTGCCAAAAATTCCAGAGACAACCATAAGGCATTCTATAACTATGTCAAGCATCTAAATGGCAATTCTCAGATCTGCTCTGAGATACAACAGAATGGCATTAAATATACTGATCCCAAGGATATTGCCAGAATCCTGGCAGATCAATTCACTGCCAACTTCACACCCCTCTCACCCCCTAAACGGCCCATCTCAATACCAGACGATTGCCAAATTCTGGTAATAATGGCCATACAGGTAAAAAACACACTCTCCAAAGCTAAGAATACAGCATCCATGGGACCAGATGACATCCTGGGCTGTCTATTACATGAACTACAAAATGAACTGGCACCTCACCGAAGTGTCATGTTTAATCATAGCCTCAATTCAGGCGTTGTGCCCACTGAGTGATGCACAGCTACAGTTATCCCACTCCACACGGGGGGATTGGATCCTGGAAACTACCACCCCATCAGTCTGATAAGCCTGATCTGCAAAGCCATGGAACGTATTATCATGGAACTTATAAACAAAGACATTGGCGACCTTCAAACACTGGACCTCACCCAGTTTGGGTTCATGAAGGGCCGATCTTGTCTCCTGAACCTGATTGACTTCTTTGAATCAGTCTCCAGAGCCATGGACGAGGGTAAGGCGGTCCACACAGCCTATCTGGACCTTGCCAAGGCCTTTGACACCATTCCCCATTCTGGAATCATAGATAGACTTACTAAGCTGGGCATTAATCCCTACGTCACTCGATGGGTTGCCAACTGGCTTACTGACAGAACCCACACTGTAAAAGTAGCCAACTTCAAATCCAGCTCCAGGCAAGTGACAAGTGGAGTATCTCAGGGTTCAGTCCTGGGACTGCTCTTGTTTGGCATCTACTTCTCTGAAGTACAGGTCAACATTAAGGGACTCTTGCTAACAAAGTTTGCAGATGACTACAAACTGGGAGCCATTATTGAATCCCCAAATTATGTGGATACTCTACAAAAGGGCCTTACAGAAACAGATGCTTGGTGCCAGTGCCATGGGCTCAAGCTCAATGCCAAGAAATGTATAGTTACCCCCTTTGGGAAAAAACATATACCCGTGAATTACCACATAGATGGCAGAACACTAAACACTGAAAGTGTGATAAGAGACATAGGGACACAGGTGGACAGTGGTCTCACCTTCAATAACCACATCACCACAACAGTCAGGAAATCCTTCTATGTGGCACACCTCATC
Organism: Protopterus annectens; assembly: GCF_019279795.1. Lineage (NCBI taxonomy): Eukaryota > Metazoa > Chordata > Ceratodontiformes > Protopteridae > Protopterus > Protopterus annectens. The sequence goes on from NC_056730.1 coordinate 1,020,541,015, forward strand.
ACTAAGGGCTTTTCATCCAGGAAAAAGGAGGTCATTGTTACACTGTACTCATCCCTCATTAGGCCCATTATAGAATACAATGCCCCATTTGATATGTACCTGTCAAGACATCTGCAACAACTGGAAAGGCTGCAAATATACCTCACTAAAAGAATCACAGGCCTAAAGCAGATGCTCTATGCTGACTGCCTTAAAAACTCCAGCTATACTCTGTCACATATTGTCTACACAGAGGCAATCTCTGCTTAACATACAAGGTCATGTCAAACCCAGAGCTGTTGGACATGCTACATTTAAAGGAATCACAATCCCTCAGAGCCACATGCTCCAGGGATCTAAACCTTGTCATCACAATAAACAAAACTTTCTGGAGGGATAGGTTATTGACCCAGAGACTCCCCAGATTCTGGAACAGACTGCCCATACATGTCAAGCAGAGCACCTCTTTGGCCCTCTTCAAAAGGAACCTTGACAATTGGATGGGAGAAAAGAAATTCACCCAGGGGATCATGTCAGTCGCCCTGCTAGACAGGGTCCAGGGAAGTAAATAGTGTGGGAAGGAATAGCCAGGGAATTGTTATGGCTAGGCTTGTATAGGCCCTAGGGTCGATAGCCTAGTACCAACCTATGAACCTATAAAAAGGCACTATAGGGAAAGAAAAAATTCTTAGCCAATATACAGAAGCCATGAGGAGACAGATGCCGGTTATCCCTAACAAGACAGCCAGGGCAGTCAACCATCTTGTCCCAGGTTGATATGTATTGGATCCCCCTAGAATGACACTAGTTGAATTACCAATAATTAAAGTCAATTATCTTTTGTTTTTACTATAGTATCATTCTTGGTAATGGTAGAATACTTCTCAGTGCTAGTTTCACTCCCTTTCTGCATGCATATTCTGAGAGCTGCATCATATCCCTTTTCATATGATCCAAGAGAATACATCTCAAGTCATTCACTCTCACTGAAAAATTAATTTTTGTTATTGTAGTTACTATGAATTCTGGTTATAGTTGCATTCAGTCTGTTGCATACAGAAACTTGCAGAATATACACTGATGAGAGAAAATACTTTGCAGCATCAAGTCAGAGCAGTAACAAATAACTTTTTATAATAAACCACACGGACTAACGTTGCCTCTTCAGGTACTATTCTACTTTACTTCTCATAAAGTACAGATGATGTGAGAGATATAACATTTACCTCAGGACAAATGTGTCCCTACCAATACCCCTAACATAACTGGATTTAATACAGACTTTATATATTTTTTTAGTTAAGCACTCCCTCTTGGTTTTGGAAAGATACGGCCTTGATGACGCAAATGCTGAAAAATCTGTTCATGTGCAAATGCTGATAAGTGCAGAAAAGCATATTTTTAAGGAAACGCCTTGTAGATAAACTTTCTTAGAAAAGCATATTTTTAAACCTTCTTAGAAAAGCATATTTTTCAAGAAAACATCTTGTGGATAAACACATGTCCTGTTGTCCATTCTTTAAAGAAAGCAGATTAGGTTTTTTCTAATATATCCTGTTTTTTTACATTCTTACCAAGTCTGTAAGAAGTCAGCTTTCTTGATGTGTGTGTAATACACTCATAAATAAGGAACTTGCTTATGAGTGTATTACACTCATAAGGAACTTGCTTATGAGTGTAATACACTCATAAGCAAGTTCCTTATTTTTTAAGCCACAGTCATTTAATATGGATGCTAATCACATATTACTAAACTCTGTTTCTACATTTAAGCAAGCTTTATCGTGTTCCTTATTTATGCTGCATATTTGTAGCAAAGTTACTTTCAACCTTAGTATATTGTTGAGCATAATCTTACAATTCCCTCTTTTTATTTTAAAACATGCTTAGAACACTTTATACTGATATGTATTTTGATCACATTATATAGAAAACACATTAAGAAACAAAATCTTTAGTCATTTTTGATACACAAGTCAAAATGCAATTTTACATAGTTAATACAGTGATATCAAGTATTACTACTAAAACTGAATATATTTAACAACGTTTTCATTTACAGACCATTTTGTGAAAATATTTCACCAGTAATGGGCTGTGTCTGCTTTAGTCTTATTTTTAACTTGATTAATTTATTCTTTTGCAATCACAGAATTTAATTTATGACTTAGTACTCTTTTATTAACTCTTTGCACCTGTTGAATTAACTATTTACTTTTATTGATTATTTTATATCAAAATATTAGAGATAGACTAATACCTATAAGAGACAAGAACTATGTGCTATTCCAAGCATTTATACACTGCTGAAAATATACAGCTTCAATGTCATTTTAACCATAACATTGTGGTCATGTCTCTGAACTGCCCATTAACATCTTGGTTGACAGTGAAGTGAACATAAAGTACTGAACTGGGCTTAGATTGAATGCAATTATTTCAGTATATTTAATACTTGAGGATTTAAAAAAAAACATGATTTATACACTAAAGAATGCTGTGTACATATTAGTCCATTAGCTGTATGAGTACAATATTTTAATATAATTTTCCTCTAACTGGGGTAACCAATACTATTTTACTGATAAAATGATGGTCCAAAAACCAGTAATAAGACTCCAACTGAAAACCAGTGATAATATTACAACTTGACAAATTACTTTTGAACTTATTACAATGTATCCTGTACAGTATGTATTTACACAGACTGTTTGCTATTCATGTATTTCAATCTAGTAGCTATCCTGGACCCAACTTTTTTTTTAAACATGGTATTTCACACATATTCATTACTAGACAATTTATTTGTACTGAATTATTTTGTATTTTGGAAAATTCTTATGTCTCTTTAGAAGTATCTAGTGAAATTGCCACCAAAGGCAACTATGCTTTTTGCATACCAACATTGTCTTGCCAAAAACATATTAAAAAATAGTGACCATTCTTGCTCAATTTTTACATATCTTTACTTTTTCTTGTGTGGCTTTAATAAAGCAATTTTAAGCCATCTCTTGTATAGCTTTACAGCTTAACAGGTTGCAAATACAATTTAATATTAATAACTAGCATGATAGCTATCAGCAACTTGCAAAATATCTTATCCTATCAGGTTTAATCCAGTATTTCTAATGCACTAATACCTATTTTTTTCCTTCCCCCTAAAAGAGTATTGTCAAAAAGGAATGAGATATTATTTCTTCTCTGTAGCTTTATTTTAGACCCTTTTGCAATACATACTGCTTATACAGTCAGTGTAAAACTGAGAAAGTACCCATCCCCCTGTAGTATTGCATTATTGTTTATTTGCTTTATAATGTATGTCAGCCCAACACTTTGGTTATACATTTGCGTTATTAGATTATTAAACTATAGACCTTTGTCTGATTTGATCATTTATTGGCTGTTTTCTTTTCTGTTGCCTTTGCTGTCTACTTCTAATAGTAGTTATTTGTACCCTCCTGTCTACTTTATTTAAACTGTATGTATACTATAACCCATCTGCTGGCTATACTTGATGTAACTAAGGTTTTTTATTTTTATCAGTGACATATATGCACAATTGTGATGTTTTATTATAATTACCAAATAATGTTGCATGTGAACATTTTAACAATTATGTTTTAATAACAATAAGTTTTTAGAAAAACTCAAGCCAGTTGTCTGGCAGTCAGTCTTGTTTCTTATCTTATCTGCTCAACATTTCCTGTAACTATTCATCCAGTCTAGGAAGGTCTGAGCTCACATTTCATATTTTGTAAACTATAGTTAATTTTCTTAGCATATATCCTTTAATGGTCTGTTAATACACTTGCAATTTAATAGTAAAATGCACTTATAATTATATTTGTGATTTGCATAACTATGCATTTATACTACATAACTAAACATTATTTTACAATTATCTTACATATTTTTTAACTTTCGATTGCAGTATTTTTTTTATTTATTTAACTGCTCTGTCGTTCATTTTACAAAGACTGTTTGACTAATACCATCTGTGATTTTATTTCTTTTTAAAATTCAGAACTTTAACTGTTTGGTGTGGTGTTATACAATTATAAAAAAATGTAAAAAATAAATAGATATTAGCTTAACTAACACGTTTATATTTACATTATTTATATTTGCTGTTATCTTTATACAAGCATGTCAGTATTGTGACTGTAAATCTTTACTCTTATTAACTATTTTTATTTAATTTTTATACACTAGAACTGTTTTGTTTACCTCTTGACTATGCTATGAGAATGGCAGTCATATGCTCTACTTTACTGTAGTATTAATAAATATCTTGCTTTAATTGAATGGAAGTTTTAAACATTTGAGAAAGATTTGTATTTTACCATCCTACCATGCATGCTTAACCATTTTCAAAACACAAACATATTACAAAATATATCTCTTTTGTACAGATCAGCTGTAGTTTCCTGCTCTTTCCCAATTTATGTAGGAAGTCAGTCCTTGTCAGTTTAGCTAATCTATTTTCTTCATCTTGCAATTGCTGTTAAAGTGTTTCCTGTAATGTTGCATGGTCTTTCTGACATTCTTTAGTAACCTGTTCTGCTGAATTTAAAACTCCTATGCACTTTTGGAAAAAATGTTTGTATAACTTGTCTAAACTTCCTGAACTCATTGGGTCTGTCTCTTAAAAGTGTATTACATTCTTTTGTAACAAAATGTACTAGAGGTCCTGTCAGTAACTGATTTGACTCCTGTTGTAACTCTGAGATTAACCTTTTACATGTGGTGACAGGACATAACTGTTCAACATCTGAATATAATGGAAACACTTTACTCTTAGTTAATTCTTTATTATAAAAAGGTCTGTTTTCACAGTCTATTTTTTTACCAATATCATGCAATACTTTTTTATGACATTGTACACAGAATGCAGTTTATGTTGAATCACACAATAAACATGTGTCATACCCCACATGGTTTTCTTTGAGATACCAGTCAAATATTGTAATACATTTGCATAATGCCTTACTATCAACCTGCCCTAAGGTTTTACATTTACTAATGTGCTGTGTATACCAACATTGCAATTTACTAAAGCTTGGTTTACTCCTACACGAATTGTCTAATAGCATCCATACTAAAAATGTGACACAGAAAAAAGTCTTACCAGTTAGCAAGAAAACAGGTGATCAGGCTGTTGTTGCTGATGGCTGGAAATTTTCAGAGTCACTTGAGAAGCTGGGGAAACACAACAGGCAGCAAACTGCTGTTAAAGTAGATATACATCTTTTCTTGGAAAATTTATGGCACTGCGTCTTTCCTGGACTTCAGGCTCAATCTGGATTTAGACGTCTGAAAAAACTTTACTGCTGCAAGCTGCATAAACTGGAGTACCTCTGCTTAGAAATTACACATATGTACAACTGTTAGTTACTGCAATTTGACAAGAGACTCTCTGCAGGGCTTACCCTTCCCTCTGTGTTTGAATGCAGGTAGGCTCGCCATTGAAAATTTAATTTTTGTTATTGTAGTTACTATGAAGTCTGGTTATAGTTGCATTCAGTCTGTTGCATACATAAACTTGCAGAATATACACTGATGAGAGAATATACTTTGCAGAATCAACTCAGAGCAGTAACAAATAACTTTTTATAATAAACCACATGGACTAACGTTGCCTCTTCAGGTACTGTTCTACTTTACTTCTCATATAGTACAGATGATGTGAGAGATATAACATTTACCATGGGACAAATGTGCTCCTACCAATACTCCTAACATAACAGGATTTAATAGGGACTTTATATATATTTTTAGTTAAGCACTCCCTCTTGGTTTTGGAAAGATACTGCCTTGATGATGCAAATGCTGACACATCTGTTCTTGTGCAAATGCTGATAAGTGCAGAAAAGCATATTTTTAAGAAAACGCCTTGTGGACAAACTTTCTTAGAGAAGCATATTTTTCAAGAAAACCCCTTGTGGATAAACGCATGTCCTGTTGTCCATTCTTTAAAGAAAGCAGAATAGTTTTTTTTCTGATATATCCTGTTTTTTTACATTCTGTTTTTTTACATTCTTGCCAAGTCTATAAGCAGTCAGCTTTCTTGATGTGTGTGTAATACACTCATAAGCAAGTTCCTTATTTTTTAAGCCACAGTCATTTAGTATGGATGCTAATCGCATATTACTAAACTCTGTTTCTACATTTAAGCAAGCTTTATCTTATTCCTTATTTATGTTGCATATTTGTAAAAGTTACTTTCAACCTTAGTATATTGTTGAGCATAATCTTACACTCACATGTGCAATGATCAGGTCATATATGTTCCTGGGTTATAGGGACTCAAAGGTTTTATTGATTTTATATATCCGGCACCTGACAGGCAATTTACCATTACCCTGTGTTTGCTCAGCCTGCTGAGTGGAGCATCTGAGTGTCTAACTATGGAGTCACCTATAACTTGGATGTTTCCAGATACACTAACTTTGTCTTCCTGCCTTAAGGGATTCTGTGTGCTAATTATGTGACTTCTGTTTGGTGTCTGTATTTCCTTAGTGTTAGAGGGAGTAGTATTTTGGTTATAAGTTATTGATGCTGGTTGCAAACAGGAGGTAAACCTGAGGGTTTAGACTGATGCCTAGTCTTCAGAGTCTTAGGTAGCTTTGGTAAAAATTTCTTAACAGCATCAGCATAAGGCAGCTTAGAGTTTACAAGCTGTGGATGTTACATAGCTTCATGTGGGGTAAGATACTGTTAATCTTACTGCATGTAGCTGGCTAAGAAATGGAAGCCACCAGATGAGTTATGTATTTATACTTCTCACAGATAGAGTCCTTTAGATTTAGTAGGAGTATATTATCAGTGAACATGAGACAGTTCACACACTGGTTTAGGATTCTATGTGCTGTAAGGCTTGCAATAGAAGGGGTGTGCATCTTGATTCCACATAATGACCAGTGCTGCTAAACTTATGGAGGATCTAAACAGGGGCTGGGGAAATATTACATGTGTGTATGTGTAAATATATATATGTATATATATATATATATATATATATATATATATATATATATATATATATATATATATATATATATATATATATATATAGATAGATAGTGTGTGTGTGTGTGTGTGTGTGTATGTGTGTGTGTGTGTGTGTGTGTGTGTGTGTGTGTGTGTATGTATATATATATATATATATATATATATATATATATATAGATTCTGCTGAGTTAGTCACTGTAAGATTTTGTTAAAATGTTTTCTGATTCCCATTTTATTGATGTACAATATACATGGAAGTGTTCTTTAAACTGCAGAGATGTCAGATATTTACATTAATAAAAGTATTTTCATGTTTATTTGTGGTGTAAGTATCTGAGTGGAATATTTGTTTGCTACAGAGCTGGTGTTTAGTGTGGTTACATGTGAAAGATTCTGTATGAATTTATGAATGTGTTTATATCAGAGAGTGTCAGTGGGTGAGCACAAATGAAGAAATATAGGGCAAGATTGCCAAATGGTGAAGTTAAAGATATTTATCCTTTTCTTCTCTCTTGTGTGATCTTGATATTGGTATATGTAAAGTCACAGGGGTGTGTAGTAGCAGCCCTCTGTAGGTGGAGCAGGGGACAACATGTTGGTATATGTAAAGTCACAGGGGTGTGGGGTAGCAGGCACATGTGGGTGGTGTAGGGGACAAGCCACTCTCCAAAAACACCCACTGCTGTAGTTTTTAGTGGATTTTTAATGTAACTTTCCATCAGGAATGGATGGCGCAGTAGTGTAGCAGTTGTATTACTGCATTACAGCAAGAAGTTCTCTAGTTTGATTCTTGGTTGGGGTGCCTTCTGTGTGGAGTCTGCATGTCCTCCCTGTGTTCATGTGGGTTTTCTCTGGCTGCACTGGTGCTACAAAGACATGCGACTGAAGCTTTTCTCCCCAGGCCTCCACAGAAAATTGGCTCATTCCAAGTCGGACTTTCCTGGTAAACAAATGTTAAATAAATAAATAATCTGTGTTAATTTATGACAGAACATGTTCTGATATTTTGGATTTCCAGTGAATGGCATTATACGTGTGAGTGTGTGTGTTTGTGTGTGCGTGTGTTTGTGTGTGCTTGTGTGTGTGTGTGTGTGTGTGTGTGTGTGTGTGTGTGTGTGTGTGTGTGTGTGTGTGTGTGTGTGGGGATTGTTGCAAAAATATAATCTTTGGAAATGTATTGCAATAGATTTGCAATACAGATCATTGCAGATCAACAACAAACTTACCAAAAACTCAACTCCCCAAATTAACACTGATCAAAAAAAAAAATTCTTTTAACGTGTGAAAAATTAGAAAATGTTTTGTAATGTTTGATAAATTCACAATATTTACTTAACTTGCTTAACTGTTTATTTCTGTTACGCTATTGTTATAAACCCTGCAATTTCTAGTACTATGTATTCACAATTACTTTAACTGGCATATGACAATTTGTAAATACTATTGTAATCTTCCTTGGAGCTTTTCCCCCTGGGTCTCTGCTGAAAATGGGCTCCTAGCTCAGCTGGACACTCCCCAGTTAACAAATGAAATAAATAAATCAGAAAATAAGACAAATGTCTTAGTGACACTAAAAAAAAACAAAAAATGTAAGAGTAACACCAGGCGAGCTTCACCCGAACAGTGGAAATGTAAGGGAAAGGGTTTTTCCCTGCCCCTCCCATACCTCCCAACCGTACCGAATTACTCAGTTTTTAACCAAGTTTTGTGGTCCAAATAATGGGGTGCCACAATTCCTGAGTGGCGCCTCTAATTTATGAATTGCCCAGCGCTTATTTTAAATCTTATTTCCTGTTTTTTTTAGCTGACATCATCACATGCGTGACGACGTCAGCTCTGTAAAATGGTCTGCCAGCCTGTCAGAACTGAGCTGAAGCTCAACGTGCATACATTTCTGGCTGCAGCAGCTCAAAGGTTCCTTAGCGGGAATACAGAAGAAGCTGTTTTCATTTGAATATGCTGCAGGGCCATTTTCAAGAATATGCTGCTGGAAGAAGCCATTTTTCACTATGGAAGAAATGCAAGGCTGGAGCTCTATGCTACTGGAAGAAGCCATTTTCACTATGGAAGCGATGCGAGGCTGGAGCTCTATGCTACGGAAGAATGAGCCACTGTTTTTTCATGAGATATGGTAGGAAGAGCAGTGTGCGTGTGTGTGTGTGTGTGTGTGTGTGTGTGTGTGTGTGTGTGTGTGTGTGTGTGTGTGTGTGTGTGTGTAAAATGAAGTCATAACCTTTGGTACAGCAGTCTGCTGCTACTCTGGCCATTCCATTACTTGAATTACACTGGAAAATGATCACTTCTGCCTTGCTCAGACCTCAGTAACCACATTTTAATGCTAACTCGGATGATTGCTTGAGCACACAACATACTTAACTACAAATTGTATTAGCAGTGCTATTCATACTGGGTTGGTAATTTGCATGATTGTTGTGTCTCATCTCTACATTTGATGTGTAATAACAACATGTTCTGCAGCCATAATATTCTGTTGCATCTTGTCAACTGCTCCTGGCATTTTTAAATAGAGTAGGTCAATAAATGCATATGACATCTATTAACATTATCCACAGTCTATTTTAACAGATTTCAGTATTTCAGTTTTTTTTTAGCTTCACACACAGATGTGTCCTAAATTAGATCTCTACAACAGCATCTCATCAACACTTTAAACTGATATTAATATAAATATAGCAAGCATTAACAAAATTTTGAAGGGTGCATTGAAGTTGAACTTTGAGTACATCATTTGGTCACCTCTTCTAGTGATTAAATTGGCAGATCCAGTCATTCTATGAAGTCTATATACTGTATAGCAACAATAAATACAGCCACTTGTGTTTACAATTTCTGTACACGAGAAGTTTAGAGAGAGAAAAAGAGTGTTTGTGTGTATAAAATGCCCCATGTAAATATACCTGGTGGCTTGAGGAGGTACTCAGGCTCAAACCTTGTACCTTGGGTACAAGGTAACAACAGCTTAAAGTCCCTAACCACCACCCCTTCTGAAAACTTTATAGATTTATGCCTTATATTTTCTTCTGTTCCTCATAAAATCTGTGGTTTTCTGGATTGCAGTGAAGGATTGAATTCACTAAATAATGACAAGCATTTGAATGTCAGACTTCATATTCTTCAGAAAATATATTGTAACACAAAACCTTTTATTCTGGCAAATTTTTAAGTTTATAAGAACAGTATTTGACATCTGTCCCTATTTTTTTGGCTGTATTCCCCCATTATTGGCTTTGTCCAGGTTTTTTGTGTTAAGAGGTTGACAGCTATGGTGAGAAGTGAGAACTGAATTCTGTGCTCCCTTATTATTGGCTTTGTCCAGGTATTTTGTGCTAAGAAGTTGAGAGCTATGGTGAGAAGTAAGAACTGAAGTCACTAAATGATGGCCATTTATGTTTCAGTCTTTCAACTGGGCAGGGAACTGCTGATTTGGCATAGTGGTATGTTTCTCTGACTATAGTACACAGGGTCCTGGGTTCAAGACTTGGCAGTGAAATGCATGGTGGTAACATGACATTTTATTCTAGCAACTTTCCAAAATTATACAAGCAATGTTTAAAATGTGTCCTTGGTTTTTAGGCTTTTGTCACCCCCCCCCCCCCAATAAATTTTGGCTTTTTCCATATTTCTTGTTCTGCAAAGTTGAGAGGTACAGTTGAGTGTCAAATGGATTTTACAAATTTATAAGGAGCTGAGTACTTCAGGGGAAGAGAAATTTAGTGTTGCTTATGCTGAGTCTGCTTGCATTGTTAACAGCAGAACAGGTTAAACATTTGCTTTTGATGCAGAAGGCTGTGGGTTCTACTCCCACAGTATCTAGATGCATTGCTGATACTGTACTGTGTTGCTGTACTTTTTAAAGGGGTGGGTGTAACAAGTCAAGGGTGTAGCTATAGATATAACAGAAGCGAGAAAATGTCATGCACAAGGGCATTTGTGCCTCAGTGGAAAGAGCACAAAATATCATTAACCCAAATTCGGGAATAGAAAATCATAATTATTATGTTCTGTGCTGCATTATAAGAGAAATATTTTAAACAAGTACAGTACATTTTCCAGCATTCAAGATAAAATGCATATTTTTTCACTGCAGACAGTAGAGAAGCAAGTGTGGCCAGTTAACAACACCTGGATTACAATGATGGTTTTGATGCTTCAGGATGAATGTAGGAGAGGGTCTGTCAGTACTTGGACTAAAAATTGGAAGTCTTAAAACATGTAGTTCACCTAGTTTATTTTGTTGTGCATTTACAGCATTTGAGTTGGTCTGATAATACAAATCAGAGTAAGTCAAGCAAAAAACTGAAATTGAAAATAAGTTCGAGAAGCTATGCAAGATGCCCATGGTCTTACACTGCTGTCATTCTATTGATATATATATATATATATATATATATATATATATATATATATATATATAAAAGTGTGCGTGGAAGTAGATTTTTATGATGGAAATGTTCTGAATTGGGCAGTTTTGTCATTATTGGTTCATGCATTTTGTTTCATTGCCTCCTCCATACTTTCACGTTGTTGTTTCTCAAATTGTAACCCTCCTTGTTTCGAAGTCGCTCCGAGCGACGGAGATTGTTGTTCTCTAAAGGGAATTGCTGTACGTTATTATCCTGATGGTTTTGCACTTGCACGCCATTGCTATTCACAGGTGGAAAAACGCCTCTGCTTGGTCATCACGTTCCTGTCCTCGCGATGGTTTCGGATAGGCTCGACCTTTGGAATAATTCATCTTGTCTCTTTCCAATTTACGGGTTTTCCTTTCCACAACCACTGTACTGTATTTGTCAATCTGCGTGAAAATCTCATAATACTGATTTTCACACGCAGTAAATGCTGTTTGCTGTTTAATTTTGTTGTCCAGTTCTTCTATTTTGATGTTCAACTCATCCATCAATATTACATTATGCTTAATAAGTACCTGGAGAAACTCACACCCCTGTCAATTGAATAATTGCACTAAATCCTTGTGCAAAGCACTGTGCTCCTTCAAGCCAGTAGGATATTTCCAATATCTGAGCCCTTTAGGCACTTGTTGCCTTTTTATACACTCATTGAAATAAACATTTTCATGAACAAGTTTTCGATACCTCCATACCAGATCATGAAATTCATCCAGCATGGTAGAAAAACTTGGAGCTCTAGTATTCCTAACCATGCTATTTTGCTGCACCTGATTTAACCATTGGTGCAACTGAAAAGGGTCATTATTAGAGCCATCTCTTACAGTGCCGCCATATTCATGATGATGTATCTGACCCGGCTGTATGCTGTCCATACTTTCAATGCTGTCCAACCTGTTGTTACCAAAATCCGGCAATCTTGCGGCACCATTATTGCATTATTGTATTATATCAGTTTTTATTGTATATTATTATTATAGGTATATTTTATGTAATAGGAAATATTTGTGTATATATATATATATTGCATTAGTATTTGATCGAATAAGCATTTGATTGAATAATGAATTGGTTTATTGGATTATTGATTGCATCAGCAGTATTATAAATTGGCATAAGCAGCATTTTGAATTTGTCTGATGAAGGCTGGAGTAACACAGCCGAAAGCGCTTACCATTTTCTTGTTATAATAAATAGTGGAACCTACGGTCAGTTGTCCGTTCTTGCTTTTGTGCTACTGGACTATTTTCATTTAGCAGCATAACCTTGAGTTTGTTTTTACATGGAGATTTTGCATTAGGAATTTTGTCCTTGAGACACTGCCTAAAACAGACACTATGGGGGTGGCAACAGCCTTAGCCAGTAACCGAAATCCCATGGGTGACAGATGAATACCATCTCTGGCAAAGCATCAAGGTCTATCGATCACATGATCCCAGGTTGACAGATAGTGGATCCCCTTAGAATAACACCAGAAGCTAAGTCAGTTATTGAAGTCAATCATTTTCTGTTTGTATTGAGGCATCATCTTAGCTGAAGGTAAAATGCTGCTTAACGCTAGGGACATACCTGCCTGAGACACATAATCTGAGAGCTCAGTCATGTCTGTATAGTCCAGAGAAGTACATCTCAAGTCGTTCACACCAACATGGACTATGACGATGCCATAATAGTATCTGTTGGTCAGAGACTTATGTGCAGGTATGATATGGCGCATCCTGACACCTGACAGATAGCTGACTGTGATCTTTTCCTTATCCAGACTGGAGAGAGGGACTGTGGGACATCAGTGTGTCTTATGATGGAATCACCTATGACTAATATGTTTGATTTTGTGTTTTACCTTAAGGGTTTGATCGGTGAAACACTGGTGCATGAGCTGTTATGTGTAATGTGTTCTACAGAGGAAGTATTATATGTAGCGTGCTTGTGTTTGTGAGGTCTCTGGTGTTTCGGAATGTTTCTGGTGAGGACCTCCTCATATGTAGGTATGTGTGATGTGCGTTTGGGTGGAGTAGGAGGTGAGGTGTGCATGCTGGAAACCAGCTCATTGTCATATGTACTGACTGGTGTGTGATAGAGCATGGATTCAAGATTCTTAATATAGTTGCATCTCTCATATGTTGTGTTTATGTGGACTAGGAGTAGAGGGTTGTCAGTGAAGTTGAGGCAGTTACTGCACTGCCTCAAGATGCCCATGGTGACCAAGCTGGCTGGAGAAGCTGTGGGAAATTTTTTGTCCATAGTGATAAGTACAGCTGTATGACCAAGAAAAGAGGTCACGCTTAGGAGTGGCTAGTGGGTGAGAGGTGTGTTGGTACCTCTGAGGCTAGACTTAGTGTTCCACCAGACAGTAGAGCAGGGCTGTGAAACACCTCTGGAGGACCACAAGCAAAGTGCTAAGGGAAAATTTAACAAACAAAACCTTTACATCTATAACCACCAATAGTAACCACCACTATGCTGCAATGCACGATGGAGCTCTAAATGCAAACAAGTGCAAATGGGGGCCTAAATAAAACAAGAAAATACTCTTTTTAACTCAAACTAGCCAATAAGAACACTCTGAGCTGAAGTCCAATCACCCTCAATTAGATGGGACCCAGCGAGCACTCTCCTCACACAAGGGTGCAGAAGGGCTTTCACCAACAAAGGTGGCTTGAAGTTGGTGCTCAGACATTACAAAACAGACCCAGAAATAGCAAACTTGGAAATGGGCAGTGCTACAGCTGAATTAGTACAGTGTACAGTAAAATGTGACAAAAATACTTCAGACAATTCAAACAGACAGTGGAATACAAATACAAATTAAAAGTGCAATATTAGAGCAAAACAGGCACGTATAGTTAGTTGGAAGCAATGGATGCCTCAGATATTTCAGTATCTCAGTGAAGAGCTGGTTTTAGTGCTCAAGTTTAGTGAGTCTGAATCTGGCCTCTGCTATAAAATGCAGAAGTACTAGAAATTCCATTTACCAGCATAAAAGGCTGTAGGCCACACTCTCCCACCACAAGTGTCTAGACCACAAACCTTCCTCATGTAAAACAACTGGTTTTGGAGCATGAGTGTTTAAGCCAGAACTAAGACACTTCTGAATAACAGGCACAATAGGCCTTCAACCAACAATTTCCAGCCAGAAGGGTGTAGGCTATACTCTACTGCCACAAGAGTTTAGACCACAAATCCTCCTAATGTAAAGTAAGTGATATGGAATACAATTGCTTACACCAGAATAAAGATATTTAGAATAACAGGCACAATAAGCCTTCAACACCAATTTCCAGCTTAAAAGGCTTAGAAGACAGCAATCCCCCACCACAAGAGTCTAAACCACAATGATGTGTGCATAATGTCCAGTTTTATCTAATATTTGTGATCTTTCCCTATAACATTTTTGTTTTCTGGCAAATCATTGGCATGTCATTGCGGACTGAAGTCCAAAACTGATGAGAGACATTTGAATTTCAGACTTCATCCTCTTCAAAGAGTTCATGCTACTGTACAGCCTATTATTCTATCCACTTTCTAAGTTTGAAAGAGCAATATTAAAAATCTGTCCCTATTTTTTGGGCCTTTGTCCCCCCATTATTTATGGCTTTCTCCAGATTTCTTCCTCTAAGAGGTTGACTGGTATGTCTGAGTTTCATTCTAACACATTTGTATGTAACATCTATGGCAAATATATCCCTATTTCTGGTTAAATGTCCCCACATTATACTAGTCCTTGTGCAGATGTGTTGCACTAACAAACTGACAGCTATCTATAAAGCCCTGGTGATCATTGTGACATTCCATGCAAATCCACCGACTGTATGTGCTCTGCTTTAAACAGAATTGAATCCATTTTCACTTACATGGTTCCCTGGCTGGCAACACTGTTGCCAGCCACAAAACCTAGCTGGGATGTGCCACACAGCATTAATATGCATTTCACACTGCCGCTAGCCAAACACCTCCATGCAAACATGTAAACCTCCATGTAGGCTTCATCCAGAGCCTACACAGAGTTTATTGATTCCCAGGAACAGTGGCTGACACAGTCATTGGAGAAAATAGTAGAGGTAGATAGTTTAGTTGCAGAAAGTGTTATTTTTCAAGAAAGCATTCATTAGAGTTTGAAAATCTTACACAATCACAAGATAATGTACAAGTAGAGTGTAGCAATGCTAATATGAAAAAATAAATAGAATTATTTATGACAATGAGGATGAATGTGAGCAAAATAACTTAACAGCAAACAAGTTAAAGATATATGCACTTGGAGGAGAAGGAAGTGGACCTAGGGAAAAGATTTTAAGGAATCGTGTTGATCAACTGACAACTCTGTCCTTGAATGCTGATTGACCAAAAAAATGGCAGAAAACGTTCAGTGAACCTTGGCGACAGTTTTGCAAGGGCAACCTCTCCCACACCTCCAAAATTAAATATACCTACTCTGAGGTTGTACAACAGAGGATCAAAAAGAAAACTTCACTATAGGACAAAAAGTGATTTGCCCAAATTTCCTTGATCATTCGGCACTCACTAAAGTGCTGTTAATTGATTGATATGCACCCAGTTTAAAAATGAAATCTTAATCCTAGGTGACTCTATGATTAAACCAGCAATAAGATAGCTAAATTGTGTAAATAAAAATTCTGTTACTGTTTCAGCCTTACCAGGCCTACAATTAACTGATGTTATGAAGATGAGTCCCAAATTATTAACAATGAAACCAAAGTACAACTTGCTACTCATGCAAGAAAGTACAGTTGTATAAGTAAACTTAGCATAACAGTAGATGTTTGAATGAACACTGTTGCAGTAGCCTTAGCTATATAGGTTTTATTCTTCCAAGCATATAACAGCCAGCCAGCTCCAAAGTTTCAGGGCACTTTCCACATGCCCAGACTGTCAGGCATTTTGATCTGAGCTGACTAAAAGACAAGTTTGGGTGCCAAGCCCTTCAGAGCTTTCCTGCTAACACCAACAGATAAAGAGAGGTTGAGCCCTGAAAGGGCAATGCTAGGAAGAGCAAAACAGCCTGGCATAAACAACACATCAATATATATATATATATATATATATATATATATATATATATATACACCATATTTCTCCGTAAATAAGACTTAACCAGAAAATAAGGCCTAGCATGGTTTTCCAGGGTGGTCATGATATAAGCCCTACCCCAAAAATAAGCCCCAGTTAAGATAATCAACAACACATGACAGACATGTTGAATTATAAAATAATAATATTACTGACAATTGTTGGCTGAGGTTATCGTACTCTGCTTGCCATTTTCAGACCATTCGGATACCCAACTTCTCTTTGCAGAAAGTCATAAGATTCTTTCTCCGGGAGTCCTCACCGTTCTTACTGTAACCCTAATCCTCACTCACACTTGATGTTTGAGATCCTTGGCCTATAAACACTGGCAAGTGCACTTTGACTGGTTAAAGTACAGACAATACATGTAAAAGGTGCACACTTGATAACGAACAGGTGTGGTTGTGTCTTCTTAACTGTCGCCATTTTTGTTGCCACTCCTGTCACATAAGTCTTCAATTAACCCCCCAGACAAGTTGAGTGCAAAAAGAAAGAGCTATTCCGTCCAGTAAAAGAAAGGAATTGTGGAGAACTCCCAGGGAAAGAATCTGATGGCTTTCTGCAAAGAGAAGAAGTTGGATCTCCGAATGGTCTGAAAATGGCAAGCAGAGTACGATGACCTCAGTCAACAGGCGGACAATGGAAATGCTAAGAAGTGCAAGTGTGAATCAGGTCAGCGACCATTACTTCCTGAGCTGGAAGACATCATTTGTGAATGGATTGCTAACAGGAGAGCAAAGGCTTTGGTTGTGCGCAGGGCTGATATTCAAGCATTAGCCCTTGCAATGGCACCACACTTAGAAATATCCCCAGAAGAATTCAAAACATCACAACATTGGCTGGATGGCTTCCTTCAACAATATGAACTGTCTCTAAGAAGATCGACAACACTGTTCAAACTGGAAGATACTGAAGTGATTAAATGCGCACTTGCCTTCAAGTCCTTTGTTGATGGCATCATCTTTATTAAATACCAGCTCTCCAACATGATTGCTATGGATGAAACTGCAGTGTTTATGGGCCACGGATCTCAAACAACAATTGATCAGAGGGGTGCCTCATCAATCTACATTCCCTCCACTGGTTATGAAAGTGCACATGTTACCTGTATTTTGGCAATTAGTAAGAGCAAGAAAGATAAGACTGAACGTATTTCAGGCATTTACATTCTTGAAACCAAAAACGCCTGGTGCACACAAGCAGTTATAAGGAAGTGGGTTGATGTAATGCTGCCACTTGTTTTGCGAGGTGGCGAAAGAGATCTGCTAGTCTGGGATTCAGTCAGCATTCACCGCGCTAAAGACATGAAGAGCTTCCTTGCACAGAGAAGAATAGATCAAATAATGATTCCCACAGGAATGACTGCCTATCTCCAGACTCTTGATATAGCAATAAACAAGCCATTCAATGACCATTTGTGCATGGAACTCAATGACTACATTGAAAATAGAATGGAGAGAAATCAGCGCCTAGCCTGCAAGAGGTCGTGACTTGGGTGAAGAATTCATGGGACAAAATCAATGACAGCTGTGTTGCCAATGCACTATGAGGAGGCTACATGGACAAAACAATGCTCATTTAAGGAGACCTCTATTGCTAGGCATGACAGATTGGGGCCAATGTTTCTACAGGAAATGGAGTCACAAGAAATTCAGGCCAGAATTCGGGGGTTGGAAACTTATGACAATGTTCCAGAAGAAGATGACATGACTGTAGTTGAATAACTTTTCAGTTGTCAGGGTAAAAGAATGAATTGCTTTTGCTTTTAGCTGCCAGCAAGCTCTTGTCAGTTTTTTGACTTTATTGTATTAAGGTAACATTTCATTATCAAGGGGTAATTACAAAGTAAGGCCACAAGTTCCCAGACTTCATTTTTATGACTTTCCATCATTCTTCTCTTACGGGTTGGGTAAGGAATAAAGAAAGCATCACCACTAAAAAAGTGGCAGTTATTCACCTGTTTTATTCCCCTCCTTCAATACACATGTATTGAGATTTTTCTGCACTTTTTGTTAAGCATGAAATATTGCACTGTGAAAGCCAAGGTGTAGATATTCTGAAGCTGAAATGTTTGTTGCACTGCTTATGTAGAATTCTCACACAACTGTTAACGTGCTACCTAGAACTGTTGCCCAATAATAGAAAAGTACCAAATAAATGTCAATATGTGTACATGAATAAATGTCGATTTTTGTACATGAATAAATGTCGATTTATGTACATGAATAAATGTCAATTTGTGCACAAGAATAAATGTTGATTTTTGTACATGAATAAATGAATAAATGTAGATTGTTGTTGTTGTTGTCTTTCGGCTTTTCCCGTTTAGGGGTCGCCACAGTGGAACTCCGGTCCGCTAATGATTGGCAGTAGATTCTGACGAATGCTGAGGTGCCAGCTCAACGTTCAACCTTCAACGAAGGCACGCCCATTTACGCATGTCTTTCGAATGCCCACCCAACCGTGGGATAAATTAATAAATGTAGATTGTTGTATGGGGGGTAAATAAGGCATCCCCTGATAATAAGCCCTAATGCGTATTTCAGCGGGGGAAAAAGTATAAGACCCAGTCTTATTTTCGGGGAAATATGTTTTATATATATATATATATATATATATATATATATATATATATATATATATATATATATATATATATATATATATATATATATTTCCACAATTTTGTATTTTCCTATTTTTACATGGGTTTGGGGTGTCAGTTTAACAGTGACAATTATCTAGAGCCAAGGTTCACACCACTGATATATATATATATATATATATAGGTCTACTTTGATTCACTGAAAACTCATTTCACCGAATTTCAAAGCACTTACACAAAATCGCTGAAAGTTCAAATCACTGAAAGCTCATTTCACTGAATCACATTTCACTGAATGTAAGTATTTTTGGGTAAATAGAACGTATATGCCCTTTTCCCCACTGTAGTGCAATCCTGGAGCTAGTATATATAGTTATGGGGGGTGTGGGGGGTGCAGCCCTCCACCTACTTTTGGTTTTACATTGTTAGCTTTCAGTGAAATGAGATTCATAAATACAAAAGCTAAGTAGGTGGGGGCTACAGCCCCCACACCCACCCAATGTGGGGGCTGTGCCTCACACACCCCTAACTATATATACTTACTGCAGGATCGCACTACAGTGGGGAAAAGGGCATATATGTTTTATTTCCCCAAGAGTACTTGCATTCAGTGAAATGTGATTCAGTGAAATGAGTTTTCAGTGATTTGAGCTTTCAGCATTTTTTGAGGGTGAATTGAAATTCACTGAAATGAGTTTTCAGTGAATCAAAGTAGACCCATATATATGTGTGTGTGTGTGTGTGTGTGTGTGTGTGTGTGTGTGTGTGTGTGTGTGTGTATATATATATATATATATATATATATATATGTGTGTGTGTGTGTATATGTGTGTGTATACACATACATATATGTGTATTTATCATGGAGAGAGGGAGTGGCTACTGCAACAGTGTTTGTGCAAACAGCTACTATTATGATAAGTTTACTTACACATCTGTGCTATGTTCTTCATACTGATTGCTGCTGCAGTAGCCTTAGCTATATAGGTGGATTACCCTAGCTTACTACATTTGAGAGGTGAATGGAGAAGAGTCTAGGAGCCCCTGGAAAATGGTCCTTGCAAAACCTTATCTAGACCTAGAGAAGGAATTAAGCTTATAGTGCTTTGTAAAAGTATATACAGATGACCAAGTTGTAGCTTCTAGAATACAATTAGATTCCAGCCCTTTGCAAAAAAGCCATAGATGAAGCCAAGGCCATGGTAGAGTGGGCCTTGATCCTGCATGGAAAAATTTTGTTGTGAGTATAAAAAAAAGGAGTAATAGCTTTAGTCATCATTTTGAAACAGTGTGACATAGGTTGTCCCTGTCACTTGTCTCGTGTAATCAAAGAGATGCTAAGATGTTGTAATGGGGTCAAAATATTTATTATACATAAATACATCAGGAACTGTAACTGGAACATGTACTAAAGCTGTGTGACTCGCTTATTACTTCATACACACTTGCATGTGCATCTCCATTCATGCCTGCATTCACTCTGACTGTGCAAAATGCCACTGATCTTGCACATGCTCAGTAACATATGCATGTGCTATCTAGCTACAGTGGCTGACTAGGTACAATATACTCAATGATCTACATCCTCCCTCTTTAATTTGTTTGACATGCAATAAGAGAACAAAACATTTTACATGCTAGCGATCGCATCAACATTTAACAACAAATCTGAACTCAAGTCCAAGTCGCTGTGTATTGGATTGGGTCTGGAAATTCTACCTGATCTAGTCACATAAAAACTTTGACTGGTTTTAGCAACAGAGACAGTTTCTGGAGATTCTTTCTCAATTGGAATTTCAGGGGTTACATCAGGATTACTTGAAAAAGATACACTATCCTCTGGAATTTGAACAAGTGTAGAGTCATCAGCACAGGCATTCTGCTGTGTCACTGGTTCAGAGACTGGCAATATATGTCTTCAGTTCCTTCTGAAATCCATTCCTTCAGATTGTAAGATGTAAAATCATGGTCGTATCCTTTAGATGTTTGCATTCTCACAACTCCCCCTTGTCTTAATGGTCTAAGAGGTTTACTGGACTTATCGTAGTACAACTTTTGTGACTGACGTTTTCTCGAAAGTTGAGCGTTGAACATCCTATTGTTCTTTACATTTGATAATAACAATTGTTTACTGATCAGAAGAGTTGTTCTTGTCTGGATATTAATCTCTGAACAGGTGAGCCAAGCAAGTTATCTCGAGAAATGTTTCTGAGATTAAGTAAGTTAAGAAAAACATTGGTGCCATCTCTTTTGGATTTCTCTAACAAATGTTTTGCACTTTGAACTGCTCACTCAGCTAATCCATTGGACTGTGGATACTCAAGACTACTAGTAACATGGACAAAGTCTCAAGACTCAGCAGAGTTCTTGTACTACTGACTTGTAAACTGTGCACCATTGTCAGAAACGACTTTGTGCAGACTACCATGGACAGAAAAATGTCTCTTCAACTTAGTAATGACTACGCTGGACGTTAAGTTAGGAAGAAGGTCAGTTTCAAACCAATTTGAATATGAGTCTACTAACACTAAGCATTGTTGACCATTCCATTTGAAAATATCAGTAGCAACCATTGACCATGGTAATTCAGGAATCTGGTTTAGCTGAAGTGGTTCTTTTTGTGGCTGCAATTTAGTACTGTTGCAAACTGAACATGCTAGTTTCCTTCTCTATATCTTTTGACATAGAAGGCCAAAATACTATGTCACTTGCCCTTCTGTTAATAGAATCAGTACCCAGGTGACCACGATGGAAAATTTTGAAATATTCCTGTTGTAATGTTTTAGGAATTACTACTTTAGGACCTTTCATGATGATTCTGTCTTCCATCATGAGCTCATCTCAGTAAGGAAAATACGGATGTATGTCTTGTGGTAACCTGGTTTGTTGCGCTGGTCATCCTTGACTGATAACATGGTTCAGCTTCTGAAGAATTGAGTATGAAGCTGTGTGATTTCTTAAGTCATCAAGAGGTGATGATGAAAAATTTCTGACTTCCATGACTTCAAAGTCTGCTTTCTCATTTTCATGTTGGTCTGTTATTTGTCTGGGTACTTGTGACAAAGCATTTGCAAGGTACAAATATTTGCTGTTTGTATACACAATATTGAAATTGTACTTTTGCAGTTTTAACATCAAGCACTGCAGGCATTCTGGGGCTGTATGTAATGGCTTTTTTTTAAACAGTCACTAGAGGTTGGTGATCAGTCTCTATTTGGATAGGGCTTCCATAAATATAATCAATGAACTTCGAACATGCAAACTCTACTGCTAATAGCTTTTCTCAATTTGTGCATAATTCATCTCTGTTTGGGTTAAAGTTCTGGATGCATAGGCTACTGATATCCCTTCCTGAAGATACGCTGCACCAAGATCATACTTTGAAGAATCGCACAAAAGAGTTACAGGTTTGTGAACATCATAATATCTCAATGTGGGTGGACTGACAATTTTCTTCTTCAGAATATCAAATTCTCTTTGATGTTCCAACTAAGATGAGGTTACATTTTTGCATGTCAGCTCATGTAACAGTGCTGAAAGCTGACTGTGGTCTGGGATGAACTTTCCTAAATAGATAACCATAGCAAGAAAATGTTGTAAAGATGTGACATTCTCTGGAACTGGCGTCTCAAGAACTACTGCTTGCTTAGATGGATGTGGTTGCAAGCCAGAACCGGTAAACAAATGACCCACATAAGTAACTTCTTTCAGTTTGAATTTGCATTTCTGAGGATTCAGTTTAAGACTGACTTCATGTGCGTGGTCTAGAACTTTCCTTAGATTTCTGTCATGTCCATCTTCACTATTGCCCCCCTACAATAATATCATCTACTATGATAGCACATGGATAACCAGAAAAAAAGTTGTTCCATTGCATGTTGAAATACTTCACTGGCAGAATTTATCTCAAATGGCATTCTCAAAAATCTGTATCTTCCAAATGGTGTACTGAAAATGGTTAACAATGAAGATTTGTGATCCAGCAAAATTTGCCAAAAGGAATGATTTGTGTCTAAGAATGAAAAAATGGTGACATTTGGCATGACAGCAGCTACTTCTTTGACTGTGCGCATTGGATGATGAGGATGTTTAAGTGCTTTGTTCAAGTCTGTTGGATCAATACATATTCGAATATCATCTGAGCTTTTCTTATGAGCTACAACTATGCAGGATACCCATTCATTCGGTTCTTCCACTGGAGTAAGGACACCTAAATTCACCATTTTGTCTAGTGCTGTTTTTACTTTGCTTTGCATTGCTACCAGAATCTTCCTTGCTGATCTGACAATTGGGAATACTTGCTGGATTAACTTCATGGAATATGTAAATGGAAGTTTGCCAAGCTCATCTTTGAAAATATCAGTATATTCACAAAAATATTCTGTGTAAAACTATCACTGTTATTCATACTTATATGGTGGATCTCTTTATTAAATGAAATCAGTCCCATTTTCAAATTGTCTTTGAGGCCTAACAGTGACTTCACGTGTCTTTTGACTACGTAAAACTGCAGGTCACAGCTGTTTCCGGTAAAATGGCATGAAAGAATTATTGCACCATCAGTCTGGATCTCATCACCACCATAAGCAACTAGGTTTGCACACGATGCTGAATCAAGTTTCTCACCAGCTTGGACTTTGGCAAACATTTGCACTGATATAACATTGCACTTAGATCCAGTATCTACTTTAAGTTTGACAGGTTTCCCATTCATTTGTACAGTACAAAATATTTCACTGTTTGTTGACAGCTGATAATCTACTTTATTAACTGTTTCATCGATCACAGAGACACCATCAACATAAAAAGTTTGCTCACAACTCTCTATCTGATACATACATACATACATACATACATACATACAAATATTTCAAGCACGAGTATTAATGCCCTTCTAGCTTGCCAAAATACCAAAACGCTTGTTCCATAATAAGTATCCAGGCTGTTCTTAAAAATATCTAAACTAGTACTTGTTTTAATGTAATTTGGTAGTTTGTTCCATGCATCAGCTACTCTTGTCAGAGAACCAATTAGCACACTTCTCATTCCTATAGAATCTCCTACATAGGTTGTCTGATAATTATTTAGTACATTTTGTTAACCCCAAACATTCCCAAAGGTAGTTGTCTCTACATGCCCTATATATCTGAATAAGATCTCTTCTTAGATATCTGTAAGAGACACTGTACAAGTTCAGATATTTTAGTCTTTCATAATAACTTAAATTTTCACATCCATGGATACCCTTGATATATTTCCATTGTACTCTTTCCAGTTTACTCATGCTTGTTTTCTTATAGGGTTTCCATGTTGTTATTCCATACTCAAGTTTGGGTCTGTTGTAACTAACAAACAATGACGTCATTATTTTTTATTTCCTAGACTTTATAAATATTTTTATACAACTTATAGTTCTTTAACTATCATTAACCAATTGGTTGATATGATTAGAAAAACTCAAAGCTGACTCTACCCATATACCCAGGTCCTTAAATGAGTCTACAGTTTCAATCACTGTGTGCTGTATTACATATTCACCTTTCAATTTGTGCCTACCAAATCTCATATGCTTAGTTTTTGATGTATGTATTAGCATATTATTCCTCCTGTGCCCAAATGATATATTTAGTCAAGTTATTTTGCAGATATGCCTTATCTGTAACACATGTAATCAGTTTACCCAATTTCAGATCATCTGCATATAGACTATAGAACACCTCAGATGAAAAAGTTTTGTCTGAAAGATACAATCTAAACAAGTAAGGGCCTAGGACAGAGCCCTGTGGGACACCCTGACTGTAACCAAGGATTTTGCCTGTCCAGTTGCTGTATGATACTTGCCATGTCCTGTTTGTAAGCCATGCAGCTATCCATCTTATCAAGAGTACATCAATACCTAGTTGTACTAATTTATTTATCAGTGTTTTGTGTATGACCCTGTCAAATGCTTAAGTTAAATCCATATAAATTACATTACAGCACAATTTTTCATTTGTAGCTCTTATTATATTGTTATAGAACATCATGTTGCTTCTTCAGGTACTCTCTTTTGATAAAAGAATGTACCACTTTAGACATGCAAAGTCTTTTGAAATGATTCCACTTTTTACATTTGTGACATTGCTAACCAAAAGCTAAGCACTTCTCTCGTTTAGGCTCATGGCTGCCTCCACAATTGCGACAGTTAATAAGGTTGGCTACTGTGGCCCAATTCAGTTTATAGTTAAGGCTGGGTACTGCTACACCCTTCAGTTTATATTTCTTTTTCATCTTAGCTTTCTGTTGTACACTATCAACATTCACACTGGTAGATACTGTATGCATACTTTTCTCATTTGTAAGCATATTTGTGTGCTTTTCTGTAAGCTCATGTATTTGATAAATCTTTGTGGCTTTGCTCAATGTTAAATCACTGTCTTGAACCAAAATCGTTCTCACTGCATCATTATTAACACCACACACAAACCTGTCATTTATCAACTCATCTTGTAAATCACCAAATCTGATGTTTTAGCTTTATTTCTCAAGTCAGTAATATATGCTGCTATAGTTTCACCAGGCTTTTGATTTATTTTGTAAACTATGTCCTTTCCATTGTAATATTCATTTGAGAGTTACACATTTCTCTAAATTTACATTTTAAGCACTCAGGGTTTTCCTGTTTTTCAGCCTGTATCACAATATGGTGGTTCCCCCTCCCCTGCAGACATGGCAGGTGCATACACAAATGAATGTTCCTTCTCAATGGCTTCTGTACCAGCTAAATTAAGAAGTATAAATGCTCTTGTACATGTGTCTATATTAGAAAATCCAGCCTGTATGAAAATATCATATTCTTGCTCAAACACTCTCCAATTGTCAGCAATATTGTTATCAAATACCAGTGGCCCAGGTCTGTGAAATCCATCTGCCATAAAAAACAAAATTCATTTAAATATAAGTATAGACCAAGTACTTGTAATTATGCCCAGCTGCACAACAGTCTCTCTGAAATGGCTTTGTTTCAACACAGCAAATATTCCAGAAACTTTGGACATTTTGAATAACTTCAGTTAATGTGAAAAAGTAGTACATTATAAAGACATTTGGTTGTTTTATCTTTTTCATACATTTTAAACACTTGGAAATTACTTCAAACACTTCTGTAATTATTTTGAATAATTTTATCATAATATTTATATTTTGGACATTTTGTTTTTCTTGGTAATTATGTTGAACATTTTGAATTCCTTGCCACACACTCTGTGACTGAAAAATCATTTAAACGAGTTTAAGTATCTATGAATAACCTCTGAACTGCTTGCAAATTCACTCCTGTATATTTTCTCCACTTTTACCTTTGTGCCTCATAGTTTGTAAGCTGAAGCTGCTTCATATCACACTTCTGACACCATCCCTGGGGTTCATGAAGCTTGCGCCATGCACCTGAGTAGCGTTGGTGATCTAGCGCCAAATATGGATGTATGCTAATTATCCAATGCACAGCAGTGTAGCATGCAAATTAAGGTATATAGCGAGTCATGAAGTGGTGCAGGTGTAGCGTAAGCATGTAGAAATGTAAACCAAAAAAAAACGGTTTACATTTTGTCAAACATAAAATCAGAGCCATGAAAGTGGACCAAACTTATGTATTATAATGTTAATATATGCCAATGGCTAAATATATAGCCAATGGCATAAAACAACAAGCACAACATATAAAAAAATAACATTTAATGTCATGGCCACACTAACACAAAGTAAAACCGCAGTGCATCGGTGTGCAAACGGGATTACAAGGAGAATATATTTAGATGTCATAAAACTGTAATGTAACGCAATTCATGATATCCCCATAATAGTCAATGGCACACATGCTACACCACAACCATGGCGCAAGGGTTGCTAAGGGTCTGTGACAGTGTTCCGTGCAGTAACTAGGAATTAGCAGTCAATGCCATGCAGATGAGTCAAGTAATACTGAATCGCAAATGCCCTGCCGGCGTAAGGATGTACCACACGGCATAGCAGTACAACACCAAGGAGTGGCCTGGAGGTAAACATGACATCAAGAGAGGGGTGCTCATTGGATCATTGCTAATCCATGTTGCGTGTTGCTAAGAAAGCTGCAGGATAGGGGTGTGGAAGTAGCCATAGCTTTGCTTAGCTGAGAGCACACAAGGTAACTGAAAGTTAATGTGAATGTCGATGAAAACGTGCACAAAACCTGGTAAACGGCTGTGCGCGGCACGCACCACAGCTGAAACAGGAAGGATATGGGAAGACAATAAGGAAATGCTGCAGCATGGTAATTGGAGTACAAATGAGTAATTAACACCTAGAAACTCACAGTGGGCCATTGACAACAGCTAACAAGGCTTCTAGCAGCTACCTGCAGATTAGGAAAGGGGAGGTGCCGTACAGCAAAGAAAAGAGAACTGTCACAGCAGAACAAAGCAAACTTGCAGTAGATCAGCTACATAACATATTTCCCAACACAATCCTGGGTTGTGGAAGCACAAAACAAGAAATGCGGTAGCTGGATGCATGCCTGACAATGGGAGGGGAATTGGGTTGAAAATAGAAGTAAAGGGCAATAGATGAATCACGGCAGACAAGCGTAAGTCAACACCAAAGGCCTCACAATAGTAGTACCTGCTGTAAAACCAATAATTAAGATACCCTGCAGCTGGAATAGCACAAACACACTCAATTATACCAGCATCATCCATTGCACAATAGTATAAGGTGTGAAAGTCCCACACACACACTTGTGTATTCCCAGACACTCTGCACCATTGGTGTATACAGACGGGGAACTTTTAATATGTATATGTTAGGGGCCGCCATAGCTTTGATTCACCATCATGTGTTGGAGACTGATGGTGGTCTGGAGGATGATGCTGACAACCATCTCAGGCACCGGAGGAGGAGAAGAGTGTTCAGACCCAGGGTAACCTACCACACGACCACCTGTAAATTGTCGTGCATAGGTGGTTTACTGTGTGCATCCTACATAGGTAGCCCTCAACTATTGTACACACAACCGCCATTGGCACAAGGTAAGTCAATACCTGAACACTAAATTAAGCTATCAGCATGTGTCCATACTGTATGTACAGGTTCATAGATACATAGGTAGGTACATGCCCAACCACCGTGGCCACTCATAAGCATAGGCAAAACTTGTCTGCTGTCGCCACCCCATCGATTAACTAACTGTCCCTCTGTGGAGCAGAGCCACTTGCAGGATCCCTGGGGTGTAGCTACTGTTCACCACCCACTCTGCAAGGATTCCCCGGAGTGTTAGTGAGGGGTTTTGTATAATGTAATCAGGGATGTAGTTCCAAATAATGGGGAGTATCCCTGACAGGAATCTTCACAGATGTGTACATGTTACATATTATACCTTAAACACAGCTTACATATATAGGTAGTTCTCCACAGAATAATAAACATGTGGAACACACAACCGCTGAAATGTGCGTTAATCACCCTTGCACTACGAGCGCCTGCTCTGAGAGGTAAGATATCACTGCCAGGATTAGAACACGCAACCATGTACACATTCATCACAATAACATACCACTAATCTACCTGACGTGTACCAATGGCAGTCGTGTATACTGACAGGATAAAACACAAAAGGTAGGAATGTGTTGAAATAGGACAAACCGGCATGTACCCAATGAAAGGTGTATGGTATTTATATATATATATATATATATATATATATATATATATATATATATATATACATATGTGTACATCATCATATATATATATATATATATATATATAGAGAGAGAGAGAGAGAGAGAGGGGAAGAGAGAGATATGTTGATATATGGGGATATACACACATATATATATATATATATATATATATATATATATATATATATATATATATATATATGTAAATATATAGATAGGTTAACAACATCTACATAACCATGGAGGTACATATAAATGGGATGCCTACCACATATGGACTACTTTACATACCAACACCCGTAATCCCTAGCCTTAAGGTCCGAAAGAACACAGTACCAAAACACCAGATGAGTGAAGTATAATCTCATGATGTTAATGGACAGTTAGTCAGTGCTTCTGGTGTTGCGGTTCAGGTAGGTTACTGTGTGTAAGTGTGTTTCTTAGGGCTGTAGTGTGTGTAAGTGTGTGTTCTGTGTGTGGTGTGTCTTCGTGGAGGACTGTAATGTGTGGGTGTGGGTTAGCTTTGTGCGTCTGTTTGCATGACCTAGGAGGTAGAATATTAAAGTAGGGGGTGGTGTGGGGGGCGCAGACACCTACATGGGGGATGTAGGGGGGCTTGGCCACCTGCTCATACATAGTGTAGGATGGTTTGTTTGGATGTGTTGGGTAGCAGTGTGCTGTGTGTGTGTGTGTGTGTGTGTGTGTGTGTGTGTGTGTGTGTGTGTGTGTGTGTGTGTGTGTGTGTGTGTGTGTGTGTGTGTCTGTGTGTGTGTGTGTGTGTGTGTGTGTGTGTGTGTGTGTGTGTGTGTGTGTGTGTGTGTGTGTGTGTGTGTGTGTGTGTGTTCCATGTCCTTGTTACTTTCGTGAGTTACTGTCGATGTCGGTAATGTGGGGTATGGGAGTCTGGTCCCGGTACTGTGTGCGTCGGAACACTGTGGTTTCGGGATTCCGTAGGTCTCCTATATACAGCAGTTGAAGTGTTCATATATGTCTATAACATGGACCATAGCAATCACACATTCCGCCACTACCAACCTTTATGAACAAAGGATATGGAGAGTATATGTCTATACACTATTACAAATATGTGCTATGGACATGAACCAATGATAGTGTTACCATCTGTCCCACTTTGCGAGGGACAGTCCCTCTTTGGGCAGTTGTGTCCTGACCAAATATATTAAACGTGGCAAATGTCCTGGGATTGTAGGACATAATTATGTCCCATATGTACTGTAATAGTTGCATACAATAGTTATTTCTGTATCTAAAATACCTACATGTTACAGGAAACAGGATAAGCAACTAAACTGCTACAAGAATAAGCTTATATTTAGGCAAGAAAGGAAAGTTCTATCCCTTTTACTGACCATGGGTTTGTGTCGGCCTGTAAAAATCAAATGTGTGTCCCAAAAAGGTCCCACTATGGCCATATGAAAAGGTGGCAACCCTAGCCAAAGAGGGTCAATCACCAACACAACTACGATGGCTGCAAATACCTATGACAGAAATACACAGCTATCATGTAGCAACATGTTATTACATTCAGATGTATTACCAAAGGGATTCAAGGACTAACATCACCTGCATGCTATACAGGAACCACATAACAGTGCCTTAATGAATCAGCCTGCAATTACCATTGTATTAGTCCACAAAAGGATAGGTGTTCAAATAGGGAAGGAACCCTCACGCACATAGCGATTATGTATAAAAGCAGTTCCTACACACCTGCATCTGCTAAGCACACCCACCAACATCATCCCCCACACCCAAACATATTGCAATACAAACTGTAATTACATCACAAATCATTCACTCACTGTACGACATCTGCAGAAGCCTTAACATACCTTGTCAGAGACACACTAACATGGCCCTATGTGAAATAGCTGCTGTTATACAATGGAACAGCTGCTGATGTAACAGGGTTTGTTTGCACTAATCCCATTTCAGAGGGTTGTGCATACACCAGGATGTGTTAGCAATTAGTGAGTCGACTTCTTTGAAACAGTCACCAAGGCCATTGACGAAGGGAAGGTGGTCTACACAGCCTACCTGGACCTTGCAAAAGCCTTCGATACAATACCCCACTCGGGCATTATAGATAAGCTCACCAGCTTAAATATAAACCCCTATGTCACTAGATGGGTTGCAAACTGGCTCAAGGACAGAACCCACATGGTTAGAATTGCTGGAGCCATGTCAGACTCCAAACCAATTACAAGTAGCGTCCCACAAGGCTCAGTCCTGGGACCTCTCTTGTTCGGTATATATTTCTTGGAGGTACAGGCCAACACAGAAGGACTGTGGCTGACCAAGTTTGCAGATGACTGCAAACTGGGCACCATAATCCACTCTCCAGCTGACACAAGCATCCTCCAAAAGGGCCTCATAGAAACAGACAACTGGTGCCAGAGCCATGGCCTCAAGCTAAACGCCAAAAAGTGTATAGTCATCCCCTTTGGCAAAAACAAAGTGCCCACAAATTACCACATAAGTGGTAATCCATTAAGTACAGAAGAAGTAATTAGGGACCTGGGGACCCAAGTTGATAGCAATCTCTCATTTGACAACCACGTGGCCAAAGTGGTTAGAAAAACATTTTATATAGCCCACCTAATCATGAAGGGATTCACATCTAGATTAGGGGAGGTCATCGTGCCTCTTTACTCATCCCTCATCAGGCCCATAATCGAGTACAATGCCCCTTTTATGATGTACCTTACTAAACACCTGCAGCAACTGGAAAGACCCCAAAAGTACCTCACCAAGAGGATCAAAGTGCTCAAACAGATGCCATATGCTGTCCGGTTAAAGAAGCTCCAGCTCTACTCAGTGGCATGCCGCCTGCTCAGAGGCGACCTGTGCCTCACGTATAAAGCCATGTCCAACCCGGAATTAAGGGACATGCTGCACCTCAAAAAATCCAAATCCCATCGAGCTACACGCTCGAGAGACTTGAACCTCAGCACTGAAATAAATAGGACATGCTGGAGGGACAGATTCATAACCCAGAGGCTCCCTTCACTCTGGAATAAAATCCCAGTCCAGGTTAGGCAGAGTCCCTCATTGACACTCTTCAAGAAGAATCTTGATGAGTGGATGGGAGATCGTAGGTTTACCCCGGGTATCACTTCTGTGTCACTGTTAGACAGAGGCACAGTATACTAACCTCGAAAAAGGGCATAGCAAAATTAATTTAAAATGGGTGGCGAAAGCCAAACATACTCTGGCTAGGCTTATAAATGTCCTAGGGCAGATAGCCTAGTATGAACCTATGAACCTATGAACAGCACAGTATGCTACACTTGTACACCAAATCAAGGATGTCTGGTGAGCACACTGTACACCACATAACAGTTCATGCATAGCCATACGGCCTTGAGCTGGCCAAACATCCTTGCCAGCCTTAAACATCTGCAGAAGTATCAGGCACAAACAAACCCTGCATAAGTAGCACTGTTCTGAAATATAACAGCTGTACTCACATGTAGAACTAAATCATCTAGCCATTACACACAGTCCATGAGAGTCATGAAGCTAATATATCTCTGTGTGTCTCCATATAGCTGTTGAAATATATCGCAAAATCACATCTAGGCCATCTCCCTCGAAAGTAAGGCAAATGGACAATGCCCAAAAGGAGTACTCAGTTATATACCACTGTTGCCATGGTATCGGCTAATGGAGTAGCTGCACAGCTGTTGTGCATCTAATTAACTACTTTGGAACAACAATTGGTGGACAGGATACCACATGTTACCCTGTAACTAGAAAAGGATGTGTTATCACACATTCAAAACATCCATATATACCAGCGGAACGTTACAAAGAACATTGAAACACAAACTGAAAAGGATTGAATCAACAGTTAATGACACCTCAGGTTACTAATAAGGTATGTAGAACAGTCATTATGTCTGTGTATGTAGTACCTTTCTGTAGTATTTAAAGTGCATGCAATCCATATAGTGGAAACAGTAATCTTGTAGTGATGTATTGTTGAGCATAGTAATACTTATAGTACTTGTGTGTACTGCTGTAGGTCACAAGGCAAACACCGCATACACCACAAGGGATGCTATATAAGGGCTTTGAACAGAAATACTCCTCACCAGCCGATGTCAGTGGCAGGGCTGGTCCAACAAGTATGTGCTATAACAGGGGATAGTATATGTTGATATATTGTAACTGTAGCCATATGTATGGGTGTATTACAGAGAATAACATGTGGAAGGTTGGGCCACTGTGCAGTTATTATTTGCATTGTGGGATATTGTGCCAATAACTGTGTAATGTACAGTATTGTAGGCAGATATGTATTACAAGCTACATAGCATTACTGTAATGTTAGGCAAACATTAGTTATGTCAATTGGCATTTACAATACGCAATAACAGGATACATATGTCTTTTAGTGAGCCGACAGTTTATCAGCATGATAGAAAAGTAAAATGGAAGAGCTATTTAACTATCCATGCACATAAGACATGTAATATGTGCAAAGGTAGGTACTAGGCTGTCTTACCAAGGGTATCTGTAAGCCTAGCTAGCATGTGTTGGCTTCCGCCACCCCCATAGGTTGGTTCCCTGTGCCTCTGAACGACAGAGCCAATAGTTCCCTGTGCCTCTGTCCAGCAGAGCCACTGCAGTGATCCCTGGGGGTACATGTCTGTCTCCCATCCATATGTCAAAGTTTCCATTAAAGAGTGCTAGTGAGGGGGGCTGCCTGATGTACACTGGAATCATGTTCCAAAGCATGGGGAGTGTCCTGGTCAGGAATCTATCCATCCAGCACATCCTACCCATTGTTGTGGTTAGGTGTATATCCCTAGAGCATGTGGCTCTCAGGGGCTTCTGTTTAGGTGGAGCATATCCAGCAATACAGGGCTGGACATGGGCCTTGTATGTCAAGCAGAGATCACCTGTGAGTATGCGGTATGCAACTGAGTACAGCTGGAGTTTCTTAGGTTGGGCTGCATAGGTCATCTGTTTGAGGTCAGTAATCCTCTTGGTGTGGTACTGGTGTGGTCTTCCAAGCTGTTGCAGTTGTCTTGTAAGGTATATCCCAAATGGGGTGTTGTATCCTTTAATGGGTCTAATATGTCATGTGTAGAGTCACAATAGCCCCTCTGATCTGGATGCAAACCCATTAGAGATTACGGGGGCCATGTAGAAGGATATTCTAACCACCTTGTCATTATGAGTATTGAAGGAGAGATTGCTATCTACTGGGGTTCCCAGATCCCTTATTACCTTTTCTGTATGTAGGGGACTAGCACCTATGTGGTAGTCCATGGGTAATTAGTTATATCCAAAGGGGATGACTATGCACTTTTAAGCATTCAGCTTGACGCCATGATATTAACACCAGGTATCTGTCTCCATGCAACCTTTCCAGAGGGTCGAAACACAAAAAAGCCAAAGGATAGCGTTCCACCAAGCACGTAATCAAACCTTATTATACTCTCTGCCAAGTACGATGTCAACTGCAAATGAAGCAACAATAGTTCGAAACTGTTCGAAACCTTTCCAGAGGGTGTCTGTAACAGCTGGGGAAACAATTATGTCCCCTAGTTTGCAGTCGTCTGCAAACCTTTTCAGCCAAAACCCCCCTGTGCTTGTCTGTATGTCAGATAAGTATATATACCAAACATGAGGGGTCCTAGGACTGAGCCCTGGGGGATGCCACTTGTAACTGGTATACAGTCAGACCAAGGGTATGCAACTCCCACTGTGTGGGTTCTGTCCGTGAGCCACTTTGCAAACCATCACATTATGTAGGGGTTAATGTTCAGGCGGATGGGTATGTTTATAATACCAGAAGGAGGAATGGTGTTGAAAGCCTATGAGAGATCTAGGTAGGCTGTGTGGACCTCCTCTCCCTCATCTAATGCTTTGGTAACTGTCTCTAAGAAGTCCACCAGGTTTAGGAGGCATGGTTCACCCTTAACAATGTCAAACAGGGAGGGGTCAACGGTTTGGAGGTACCCAATGTCTCTGTGACAGTAATCCATGATGTGCACCATAGCCTTGCAGACCAGGCTAGTCAGGCCTATAGGGAAATAGGTCCCGTGGTCTGTTGTGGTGCCACCTTTGTAGAGTGGGATAACTGTTTCTGTGCACCATTCAGGGGGCACTATGCCCAATGTGAGGCTATTATTGAACATGGTGTGTAGGTGGGGAGACAGTACGATCTGAAGTTCGTGTAAAACGCAGCCTGGGATGTTGTCCGGTCCCATGGATGCTGTGATATTGCCTTTAGAGTGTGCAGCTTTGAAAGGGATCTGCCAGGATGTTGCCAATATCAATTGTTTCTGTAATGTTCGTGCCTTTTGCTGTAACTCAGAGCAGATCTGGTTGTTGACATCGAGATATGTGACATAGCTATAGAATGCTTTGTGGCTGTTGTTGGTATTAGTTACGTTTTAGTTTTCATAGCTAGCGTTGGAGGATCTTATAAGGGATCTCACCTTCTTACTGAGGCTGGCCAGGGAGCTCCTCCATGCATGGTATTGTACTCTCGTTTGCAACAGTGTCTTCCTCCTGTAGTGCAATATGTTTATGACAGGGGACCACCAGATTGGTTTAGTTAATTAGGAGTATAGCATCCTGGTTCTGTTTGGGATAGCACAAGCCATGCACTCGTGTAAGTGCTTATAGAGTGCATTTGTGTAGGATTCAGCAGTTGTAACAGTACTGTCCATCTGCATGGGTGTCATGACGTCCACCACGTCTGTCTTAAGAAGCATGTAGTTGGCCTTGTAGACATATTGTACTGTGGTTCCCTTAATGGGGGGTGGGTGCAAGATGTGGATATCAATGGTGTTCAGCACATGGTCTGATCGGACCAACGAGGAGTTGGCTTCATGTGTGGAGCACCAGTCACTCATGTTGGTAATGCCTAGGTCTAGGATATTGTTGCCCCTGGTGGGTGTGTGGATATGTTGAGGCAGGGAATTGGTGTTTATGAATTCCAGAAACCGTTGAGCTAATGTGTTGATACATGAGTCATTTTCCCAGTTAATGGTGGGGTAGATTCAGTGAGACTTATGTGATGAGTGTGGTGTTGTGCGAATGTGTACCTTCTCCACGTGACAGTCAGACTTGGTTGGAGAGACCTTTACCTCCAGTTTGGCTAGATGAGTGCATCTCTCACAGGTTGTAGTGTTGGGTGGTAGGCGAGAGGCTTGTCTGTGTACATGAGGCAATGTGTACATTGCCTCAAGATGTCCAGATTCATCAGATAGACAGGTGAGAACACTGGCAGTTGACTCTTGGACATGCCTGAATATAGAACTACATTCACCTAGATAAGTGAGGAAAGTGAGTACAAGAGCTAAATTACTCTAAGCAAGTGAGAAAAGTATGTACAAAACCTGTTCACCCTTACCTGTAGGTAATGAGAAAGATTGAGTGCTATAGTAATTATTAGCTTACGTAGTGCTTACAAGTCCTGAACAAGTGCTTAGCATGAATAGGAAATCCAGATAGGGTCTTGGATAACATAAACACATGGTCTCCTCCCACCAACAGGCACACAAGCATATATCCATGTACACCACAGGGCCCCTGTACCCACAACTATGCAGGTACAAGCTGCACTCAGTCTGCATGGGACCTGTCCACATCACAGGTTGTATCATACACATATGGCAAAACAAGATGCTCTCCACATACACATTATATAAAACATAGCTCCATGTCAGGTTGTGTACACACTGAATGGTGCACAACAGGTATCACAACCCAAAAAAGGGGAGACACCACTGATAATGGGATGTACTTTACTACTACCCTGCTGAGTCTGGTCTGGAAGGCCATGAACCTTGATCAATTAAGTGATGTCAGCAGTACAGCTGTAGATGACAGTATGGTTGATGTCACACTGCATATCATAACCTTGCCAGGTCATAGGACATCATCACCCATACTGTGTACCACCTACATTTAGTATACTAGATGTACATTCCTATGTCACAGGAGTGTTTTGCAACAGGACTGCTGGCAGAACCAACACTACAGAAGGTATCTGAATAATACATGATCATCACACCAGTGGCAGCTACAGTATGTCAGGGTTAATGATTTTTATTCCCCCTCATTGTAGTCCATATCTCACAGGCAAACAGAAGGCATCTACCTATTGAAGTATATGAATGACTATGACCTAGGAGCAATAGCTGACTCAGGAGTGTTGTGAACAACATACAGAGGGGGGCTTTGTGGGTGAGGTGTGTGTGACATATGGCCACAATCTGACAGCTACATATTGCATTGTCACCTCTATATTAATAACCCTGTACCCATGAACTACCACCTAGGCAACAGTCAACATAATGGACACTTGTTTGTGAGGGATGCAGCTGGGCAGTTGTCTTTCCTGTGATAGCTATGTCACCACACCTGTCAGTGATAGGGTGCCATTCATGAATACAGAGATCATTGTCCAGCCATACACAACACTCAAGTGACCCATATCAGATCACATATTTCCTTTAAGGGGAATTGGCCATGTGCAGATGGCCTACACCAGCCTTCCCATTCCCCATCTCCACTATGTAGCATGATGCATACCCTGAATAAATCCATGTCCAACCCAGTGATGTTGGCCATGCTACAGGTACTCATCCTGATCTCGAACACATACGTCATGGACATCCACTTAACAGAAGCTGGACAGATCCTTGTCCTATACACTTGACATAGTCCTGCCATTCTATACATTCCTGTCTGTCAAAGCTGCACATCGCTCCCCTCTCAGACATGGTGTGATGACTGCATGGTAATGCATGGTATATGTATCATTAACTGTGTGGATCAGTAATGTGGCACTGCCCCCACAGACCCGCCTGTCAGCTACTGCCAGGTAACCTTTCATCCCAGATTCATACATGGCCCATGGCATATAGCCCACTAGTTAATTTTGACTGTACATGCTATAGTTGATATCCATCCCTGCAAATACCATCTGGCTAGCCAGTGTCCCATGTGTATCACATGTCGACACAGGTGATACATGGCAGGATGTTGAATCGCTGTACAGTGCCATGTAGATGTATATGGCAGAACACATACATGTAAAACCTTATGTGGGCATGTCTGCAGGGTCACAGGTCATGTCTGTTAAGGCAGTGTAAGTCCTTATATGTGACATATACACAGCATCAAGGTAAACTGCATTAATGTGTACACATCCAGCCATGTGCTGATAGGTAGGATCACCAGTACAGGCAAACAGACATGCCTACATCAAGACAGCAACCACATGGAGTATGAGCAATGTAATCAGGTGACACACACACACACACACACACACACACACACACACACACACACACACACATATATGGTGATAATATCCACTCAACATTGAGTGTCACATGTGTGTGACACAAACACGTCAGTGTCATGTAGGTTTGCAAATACAACTATTTAAACTTAATTAATGCGATACACATGTATGTTTAGCCATAGCTCTGTATGTCTCTGTGAGTTACTGTGACCTGTCTCCATCATTATGTCTTCTAGGTATGCCATGTGCAAGGCTACCCCCTTTTACCCGCTTGGAGGATGAGGCCCTCACCCTATACCTACTCGACAATCACCATATCCTGTTCAGCCATGTGCCACAGGATGCACAGCAGCAAGATGCCCTGTGGATGGAACTTCGCAGGAGGGTTAATGACGTGGGTGGCCACAACCACACATACCAGCAGGTGCGCAGACACTGTACAGACCTCATTAGATGGGCAAAACAGTGTGCAAATGCAATAACCAGAGAACAAGGTTCAACAGGTGGTGGACCACCAACCCATCCCCCACTCACATGTGCCGAGGAGCTACTGGCCAACCTGGGAACACCTGCAGAACCACATCCACAAGCATTAGCCGATATTATGGAGGTGGGTGTCTCTCAACCACTGAGCTTGGAGTTGCCTGGTAAGTCAGTACTGCACCTATAACAACTATATTCCATATAGTTGCATGTGTCACTGTACAATGACACATGCAACTATATTCCATATAGTTGCATGTGTCACTGTACAATATGTAATGTAACATCATATGCAAGGCATGTATACACACATGCCGCATACTATAGTATGCTACTCTGTGTATGCACACATGTGCATGCACCATAGTATAGTCTAATGTACTGGTGTATCTGTTATGCAAATTGCACCCTGTAGCCTTTATACAGGGGTGGATTATGCTCATACTGCTGTGTTACTCCTATTTATGTACCTCTGGCATTCCGCTGTGACAGCAGCCCATTGCAGGTGAGAGTGTTATTATTTATCAGGAAATGTAATTCACAAATCTATCTGCCATGTGGCCATTTACAACATGTACACATAATGTATGGTCCTGTTACAATATACAGGTCGGACCTGCAATGCATCACAATGACTACCCATGTGCAACACTTGCAAACTATGTGAATCATCTCACCGACATGAAACCTCACACTCTGTCATTGCCAGATGTGTTGACAGCTGTGCATACAATGGTGGAGGTGCTGTTCACTTCAGGGACATACTACAGATCTGATCTACACATGTGGTGAATACATACAGTACTACACAGTGGGCTGGAGTATGGCCAGCACACAGATTTCACCGGTGTGGATCATAGCCCTGCTAAGAATGTCACACAATGTGATGTGCTATCTTGACATGTCCATGACATCTATTGGCCTGGCTGCTACACTGGCTACCTAACCTGAAAACATATCCCATGTACCACCCTTTATCTGCATAACCTTGTTGTCAGTGGAGCATATATGTCATATGGGACAACACAGACATGTAAAATAGATGCCCATCACAATAATTTGGACAACATATGTACGCACATGGCCATGGAGGATAGCCAGAGACATGGAGCAACACACACAGTAGACTTGTTGTGCTTGTGTGTACACCCTGTCATACAATGGCTACACATGGTTCAATCATGGCCTTTGTATAATGGTCATATTGTAGATGTGGAACACTAGACATCCTACAGGCCTGTGCACATCTTGTGTAGGTGTAAAAACAATCCACCACATAAGATGTGTTGAACATCTTGAGGGTATTGTGACATGACAGCAGTCACCTGTACAGTATCCACATCAGGCCACAGATACAGTACATTCCTGTTGCTGGTTTTGGATATAAATGTCATACTAGTTCCTCGTGTGTGTGTGTGTGTGTGTGTGTGTGTGTGTGTGTGTGTGTGTGTGTGTGTGTGTGTGTGGTATTCAGATGTCATGTGGGACATGGAGTACCGACGTGTTTGCCATGTCTGGCCATAGTTGCCAGGCTGCAGCAATATGGTTGCAGATGTGCAGGGGTGTCATCTGTATACCCATCAGTGACCTGTGTCACAACTTCCACATCATGGTTTAGTGTGTATACACTTCAGTGATGTGGGTCACATTCCACAGTATATATGTATTGTATCTAAATACAGTCATGGCTATGAACCCTGTCTGTAACTCACACTGTATAGCACTAGAGATGCCTCATGATTCCCTGCAATGGCCACGCACATCAGATAAATTTGCAGTATATCTGTAGGGCGGACAGACAACACTGAATTGGTACACCATTGCCCCACTGCATATTTGACAGGACACCATTGTGTTAAACATGTATGCATGTCATTGCACATGTCAGCAGATCACGTCATACTACATGTGATTATCAAGGTCGTATGCCACACATCAAGCAGGTGTACTGTTAACCTGTGGCTGGTCCACATGGTGTAATACAGGGATGTATGCTAACTACTACTATGATTGTGTAATTTGCATGCCGTCTGCTATGACACATGCATGCTGTTATGTGCAACCCAGGGATGTATGATAACTACCACTATTATTGCCTGCACTGCATGCCGTCTGCCGTATCACATGCATGCTGCATGCCTTCTGTCATGTCACATGCGTGTTTGTGTGTGTGTGTGTGTGTGTGTGTGTGTGTGTGTGTGTGTGTGTGTGTGTGTGTGTGTGTCTATTGTATAGATTGTAATGTAAAGTTCTTGTCTGCCCTCACAGGTGATGTAGGTGCATTGCCCTCTTGCGGTACATCTGATGTTAGTGTCCCCACAGACTCTAGCAGTGATGATGAATGTATGATTGAGACACAGGCAGAGTTATCAGGGGCTGAAACTGTGCCATTGGTTGCCATTCCATCTATATCCACCTCATCCCTGCACGCAGATCCCATACCTGCACATACCCCATCACCAGTGGCCATAGAGGAAGGACAGTTGGCACGTGGTAGCTTGGAATAGGAAAGTGTGGGGGCTATGGAAGGTGTGCCTGCACACCATGTTGTCAGCCAAACGACTGGTGGTGTCCCACACAGGCACGTGGCCAGTGCTGCTTGTAGGAGGACCTCTGGCCAACATGCTCCTGCACAACAAAGCGCAGCAGCTGGTGTCACCAGATGCATGTTTCAGGCTGTAATGGAGGCACAGGCACGTGCTGAATGGTGCAGCAGAGAAGATCAGAGGCTACAGAGGGCTGCTGTCCGTTCTTTAAACAACAACATCCAGGCAATGGTAAATGCTCAACAGCAGATTGCTGATGCTTTGGATAGACGGTTGGGTGACATGGTTGGAGTCCTTGACCGTGGCATGACAATCCGCGAGTGTGAGCTGTCTGTGTTGAAACATCTAGTAGGAGTGAGGCGTCGGGCATGTGGACGTAGGCCTGCTACATGACCTGTGTCAGGTCTACATGTATGAGCTATCTCACATGCCCACTCCCATAGTTGCGGTAGCAGCAGCAGTGCATCTGGTGCACAAGTGACATCAGACAGTACCCAATCTGCACCTCTGTTTGGTAATGCCCATGCAACACCTGGCAGGCCAGGTCACATGTCCATGGCCGAACACCGAGAACTGTAAAACCTCACCCGTACAGTCTGCAGCTCTCAATAATACCCCTGTGTAGGCCAGACACATGGGAGAAATGTGTGCATGCATACACGCACACACTGGAAACATATGTAGGGCACCGCAACACACACATGCATAACATCCACACACGCCCAATTAGATCAAAGGCCCAAACCCACACACATGATGTCATCCAATTGTGCAGCCTAGGCCTCTGGCAAACATTAACACCCTGTGCATATGATGATGCCTGTGCCTCATCCCTGACATCCACACCATTGGTGCAGGGACATGCTCATATGGTCTGATGCACAGGGTGAACAGACTAGGATGATACATGTAGTTTACAAATGTTGAGGACTGTTGACAGGCAGCAGATATACCATGTAGTACAGGTGTATAATACTGTTAACAGTATGTGTCTTGTGTAACAACAATGCAGCCTAGGCCTCTGGCAAACACTAACACCCTGTGCATATGATGATGCCTGTGCCACATCCCTGACATCCACACCATCAGTGCAGGGACATGCTCATATGGTCTGATGCACAGGGTGAACAGACTAGGATGATACGTGTAGCTTACAAATGTTGAGGACTGTTGATAGGCAGCAGATATACCATGTAGTACAGGTGTACAATACTGTTAACAGTATGTGTCTTGTGTAACAACAGTAACTTCATGTTGGTCATGATGTTCTGCTGTCCTTCTTCAGGTCTAATTGCACGTGCCAGTGGATGTCAGTGTTTGCAGCTAGTGTCCCATATATCAATGTGGACTACTCACAGGTATGTATGAATATACCAGCATACACCATGTAGCTGCCACATACCAGTGAGAATGTCCCATGTTACAAACACGTCTACCATTCCAAGAGCATGATAGCTGTGTATTAAGCTACTGTGGCCACAGACGTGACATCCATAAAGGGCGACATCATAGGTTCAGTTACATGGAGTGGTGAGGTAAGAGAGTGGTGTAGCTGATTACAAGGGTAGAGGCCAGTGGGATGTGTGATGCCTCATTGGGAATCAGTAATACACATTCCCATGACAGGATGCCGACACACAACTGCACACACACACTCAGGTATTGACACACATGTATTCAGTGACACAGTAACACACCCACACACTCACGGATTCACCGACACAGTAACACACACTCGCACACAGTTGCTACTGGTGGGATGAGGACCCCTGCCTATGTGCAAATCATCATACAGTACTGTGCACCTACATGACGCACCACAGAGAATACACATGTACAGGTAGTCAGTACGGCCTAAGATCGGGGACATCAACACGGATAGTAGAATGCATTGCCTGGATGGTGGGAGGGGTCTTATCACTTCAGTATGGTAACATACATCCTCACCCCAGGGACCAGTCAGCCCTACATACACACACTGTGGCATTCAGTAATTAATACACCTATGTCATGCAAATACAGATACCTCACATGTGTGAGATACATGCCCCTGCCTATGTCCTGCTTTCCACATTGCAGTCTTTACAGATGTGTACAATAGTGTACACGAGAGTGAGTAACAATTGAGATGTATTCCCCACAATACATGACATATATGGACACACATGCAA
The DNA here is from genome assembly GCF_019279795.1 of Protopterus annectens. Taxonomy (NCBI): domain Eukaryota; kingdom Metazoa; phylum Chordata; order Ceratodontiformes; family Protopteridae; genus Protopterus; species Protopterus annectens. The sequence continues at coordinate 1,020,584,321 of NC_056730.1, forward strand.
CCACACATGCCAGTACTGTGAATCTCAGGCCTGCCTAGCTCACGTTATGTATGTCAGATGTACAGCAGTATTGCACGCGTTACAAACTGTACTGATGCTTCCTGTGGCAACAGTGCTGATATATGCACTAGGGATGCCATATCTATTAACAGGTGTCAAGTGACTTACCTTCGCTGTCACCCTGACCACTGTCTAAGTTGTGTGTTATGTCCTTAAATTAATGAAACCATTGCTTACTGGTTACACAGGGTATTGTAGGACCACTTGTGACACACCTGTGAGCTGTCCACAGCAAACATCCATCTGCAAAGATGCCACACCACTTAGTTATTTCCACACATCTGTCCATACCTGTGGTACATCTTTCTGTACATTCAGCATATCACCATATACAGTTGGCAATGTTGAGGTTGCATTGCAACTGCATGATGTACTAGGATACACGCCACTTGCATACATCAGCAACTGCACACGCATGTTATCTGAACACACAACTCTACATGTGCAGGTGTGTAGGTCCTACAATCCTGACATTTGGTCATGTTTGTAGGCATTGCAATTGGTGGATATGTGTAATGACATACATGACACATGGACTGTTGTATGATATGATGGGTGACCAGTACAGAGGGGATGTTACCTCTGTCAACACTGATATCACACCTTATGTACTGTTGGCATTCAACAGCCATGGACCTACATTCCATGTGCATGTGTGTAATGGCTGTAGCCACCTGTTTGCACAGAGTACAACAACAGCTATGCTATTTACAGGTATGTTGTGTGTGTGGCATGTACATACCCAGGCCAGGTACATGTATGTCATATCCATACATGAGGGTGTGTACTGGTGTACAGCAACATTCATCTGCTAATGGTGGAAAGTACTGAGGGCCCCTGGTAGGTGTACAGCTGACCTGGTCACAGAAAGCGGTATCATTGCATTGCATAATACATGATGCATCTGTGTCAGTACATGTGTACTCTCTACAGTTGATGTAGAGCTTAGTACAGTACACAGGTCAAGGGTCACATGGTAGTGCACTCTTCTATGTCATACAACATGTATGGTTGCGTGTTGGTGGTCCAAGGGCATGGTAGTGTCTGAAGTTTACATCCTAGAATGCAACATGTGGCACTGTGTCTTGCACATGGCTCATCTGTGATGCCTTTCATGGGGGGACTAGTCAGTACATGTGAGTGGCCTTTATGTATGTGGGTACACCACCTGGAGCAGTCTGTACCTGTGTTATGGCCCACATGTCTGGTTCTGAGGTATATGGTGGTAGTGCTAGGTTCTCAGGTATATGGTGGTAGTGCTATTGTGCACCACAGAGCCATCAGCCAGGTGTTCCTCACTGCACAGATGTCAGTACTCCCCATTGTTGGATCTACAGTGATCAGCTGTGAATATGGACGCTACACATCTAGCACTGGTTAGCATAAGAAAACAATGCAGTTGTCCTGTAGGTATATGAGAGTTAACCTGTGTTTAGGACATTTGCCTTGGAATGGCACTGTGTGGGTGGATGTGACTTGGGTAATATCCACACTCCCTTGTATCATGGATGCATGTGATATGTGACAAAGGCCTGCCTACTGTCAGCCATGTCATCCCAGAATAACAGCTGATGTTGTGTAAATAACCGGTGTCAAATATATGTAGAGCAGCGTTCCTGCTAACAATGACAACTACTATCACCAGAGCCTATTACAATATGTTCTTTACATCTACCTGTAATAGCATGGCCACTGTGGCCCTCCGTGTTTAGCATCAGAGTGCATCCCAGTCAGCCCTGTGCTACTAGGAGTGTGAGCATGCCCAGTATATCCTTGTGTAGATGGACACATAGTGCATTCTGAACAGCCCTGTGCTGCTAAGTGTGTGAGCATGCCCAGTGACACCTTGTGTCGGTTATGTGCCTCTGTGTATGGGCATGGCCATTGTAACCCTGTATAGTAGTAGTAGTCGTCCAATCCACAGATGGGCATACTCCAGGTCAGGATGGATTCCTACTTTAAACACACAGGTATGTACATCTTAACTGCTAGCATCCCTGTTGATGTCCGCATTCCCAGACGGTCATAATGACAGCCTTGACTTGTGTAGTTTGTGTGGTGTGATTCATAAGTATGTAGTATTGTAATAGTAATCTGTAAATAAGCAGGTGTTCTGTACCCCCCACTGGCGTGTGTGTGTGTGTGTGTGTGTGTGTGTGTGTGTGTGTGTGTGTGTGTGTGTGTGTGTGTGTGTGTGTATGTCTGTCCCCGTTTGCCAGTGGACTCTAAATTGCTTTCAGACTGCCCACACTCCATACATTTCTTATACCCACCGTTAGCAAGGTCGATGATGTCACCCATCTACAAATACACCTCTGGGAGTGCTGTGTCCCAGTAATCTCGGTAGCACGTTCTGTAACTGCATAATGCTGTAGTGTAATAAAGTAGTTAGGTCTGTGTTCTAGTCCCACACTTGCTGTGTGTGTGTGTGTGTGTGTGTGTGTGTGTGTGTGTGTGTGTGTGTGTGTGTGTGTGTGTGTGTGTGTGTGTGTGTGTCCCCGTTTGCCTGAGGACTAAGTAATGCTTTTATACTGCTCATACTCCATACATTTCTTATACCCACTGTTAGCAAGGCCGATGATGTCACCCATCTACAAATACACCTCTGGGAGTGCTGTGTCCCAGTAATCTCGGTGGCGCATTTTGTAACTGCGTAATACTGCAGTGTAATAAAGTAGTTAGGTCGGTGTTCTAATCCCACACTTGCCATGTGTGTGTATGGGTGTGTCCTCGTTTGCCTGAGGACTGAGTAATGCTTTTATACTGCTCATATTCTATACATTTGTTATACCCACCGTTAGCAAGGCCGATGATGTCACCCATCTACAAATACACCTCTGGAAGTGCTGTGTCCCAGTAATCTTGGTAGTGCGTTCTGTAACTGTGTAATGCTGTAGTGTAGTAAAGTAGTTAGGTCAGTGTTCTAATCCCAGACATGCCAACTGTGTGTGTGTGTGTGTGTGTGTGTGTGTGTGTGTGTGTGTGTGTGTGTGTGTGTGTGTGTGTGTGTATGCATGTGTCTGCTTGCGTGAGACAAGTACAGTGCTTTGTAGTATTCACCATAGTGCATGCCCTAAATGCATGTTGCTGCAGTGGGATACAGTAGGGGTTTGTATACAGGACATGGCAAGTGTGTGTGTGTTTGTCTGTCAGAGCCTGTGTAGAGGTGTCCATGATTGTCTTATCATTGGACATGTTTGGGAGCGGGTTTTGTAGTTTTCCTATATAGTATCCATCTTATGACACACTGGCCACCTCACGAGGAGTACAGCTGTCAGGCAGCCACGGCACTGTGTTGGCAAGCCATACCCATACATCTGGCAAAAGGGCTAATGAACTAAGTATGCAGCCCTACTAGTACCCGGTATATGTCCGGCACCCATGTGCCATGCACATACAACCTTGCCTAGGATATCCCACTATGTTGCTAGTAACATGCACATTGAGGACATACAGTAGGCATGGTGTGACTGCAGTGGCCTGCAGAGGACATGGCACCCTGTATAGTGGTACAATAGGCACATATATGTGGACATTGTGCCTTTACTATGTTCCACACTGAATGGCTGCAACATATGTGGCGCCATCATATGTGATCCACTAAGGCCAAACAATGCTGTACACATGTGCCCTGTATGGACCCATGCCACTGACACCATGGAATACCTGTACCATTCTATCCATGCAGGTGCAGGGCCGACCTGCTCACTATAAGCAGGTTTCACCACACCAGGCTAGTATTGGCATATCGGGGTTTAACAGGCTGTGTACACTACATGTGTCTGCCAAACCAGGTACACCTGTACATGTCTCTGTACAGTATTGTGGCACATGCACATCCCAGGCAATGTCCATGTGAAGGACTATCAAACACAGACATGGCATGCATTACAAAGCTATGGCCTTACACATTGGTAACCTTGATGTCAGGCCAGATAATGCAGTACCCATCTGTGTGGGACATTGCAGACACTACACCCCTGCACTGCACACCATTGTCGGGTGATGCGATGGCAAGGATTACCTCTCACCTTGCCTTGTACAGCCATCTTGCATAGCCAAACACTACACACCCATGGAGCAATGCATACCTGCATGACAGTACTGGCATCCTGTGTCTGCATGTGGGTTGTGATGCTCCCAACCACAGTCACTCCCAGTATAAACCTCGTTGGCATACCAACAGTTGTCAAGCACTTTCACATGCCCTAGCTCATAGAACCTCCAGATATCCCCTGTGGTGCATGTGGTCCTGTGCATTATTGCGGTGTGGCAAACTAAATAGTTACACTGTGTATTTGCCACCCTGGCAAAGGTGTCAATGCATGTCCATCAGAGTGTGGTTGTGGTGACAATGGCATCCGTTCACATGGACTGACATGTGTGCCACACCTAATGTATGTCTACTATATCTGTTGCAGATGGCACTCACTCACTACACACATGTTCTTACAACACAGCAACATGTTGCCTTTGTGGGACATGTAGTAACGTCATGCACATGTAATAGTAATGAGTAGTCGGGGGGTTGCCCCTGTACTATTCAGCGTGTGGCATATGATGCTTATGGTTAAGTCTCCAAGTCCTTCCCTGGTGTGCATTGCCTGTCCCGCACACACACTCTCTGATGGATGTGAAGGTGTACACCTGCACAGCAGCAGCATGTGTATTGTAAGAGATAGAAATGGTCAGGTGATGGCCTCTGTACCTGTTGCAGTCCTCCTCTAGCTGATTGCATGTGGTACAGCTGTGATGGTGTTCCCATAGTCATCTGCATGATAAACACAGTACACTATCTAGGGAAACATGTTATTATCTGGCCATGACAGTTGCTGTGAGTGGTACCTGGATGTGGTGTTCTGACACGGCATCGCAGATGATATCTGGATGTACCGCAATCATTTTCTACAGTGGGAAATAGCCTAATGACAGGAGGGTGATGTGCCACACAACTACAGCATGTAAGTGTAGCTATGCTGCATTGAGACTACTGCCTTTTTAACATGTGTGTGGTAATGGCTATTCTGCATGTTATAATACAGACATGACAGTACTCTGTTCATGAGGGAACCCCATCTGTAGGGCCATCTGTGAACTGGTCAGTGTTTGCAACCATTTGTTTCCTGTGTTACACACTGAACACACTTCTTTGCACAGCAGAATCATGGTATGAGGACTGCAGACAGTACATGATGATAGGGATGTGTTACTGCCATTGCATCCCTGACTGGACATGTGTCACATGAGTCAGTGGTATGACTGACACTGTGTGGGATTCCCAGTGACAAGCCAATGATGGGCAACTGTTCATAGCTGCAGTCACATGTCTACTACACATTGTACAGTTGGCATGCAGTATATATGCATGTGTTGTGCTCCCTCTGCAAATGTATACCATCTGTTGTGTTAGGTTGCTGGTGATATCTATGCATACTGTCATAGGTAATCCTGTATGCTGTTGTCTATCACTAAGTCATATGTGGGTTTAAAACACAACACCATAGGCTGAATGGGTTGGTAGGTCCCGGCAGATCCTCCTGTCCCACTACAGCTGACCATGGCACCAGGCACTAGCAAATCTGGGGCCCAGCCATTAACATCAACCTCTCTTGGCTCTGCACCACCTTCTGGTGGTACCACCACTGAGGATGGAGCATGTCCCCCTTGGGAGCGGGACCCGACAGGTACATATCTGCTGTCGTGCAGTCCCAGACATGTTGTGTTGGTGGCTCCCTAAGGGGTTACGAAGCCAGATACACCAATTCAAGGTCAGACTGTCACATTTACAGGGTGATGCTGCCCCTCCTGGACAGCCCCCAGCACTGCCTCCTTTGCAGCTGTGTATGTGCAGTGACAGTTGCCCATGGCTGGGGACCTCCATCCCACTGTTCCCATGAGCTTTTGAATGCCGAAGACCCATCCCCATCCAGGGTGTACCCCCCCCACGTGTCATATACCAACCCTGTATGCTGTCATTTATGTGCTCCTACCTATCCTCCACGGCCATACCTACACTCCTTCCCCAACATCTGACCCTCACCTACGGACAGATAAGGCCATTCAGCTCCTAGGACACCATCTGCCCTATACATAGCTGTCCATTACACACACGTGCCCACTGGACACATGAAACCCTTGTAATATGCATCATAACATACTACTGTTATCCTCACCACTGTCCCTCAGGCGCATAATCCTGGTAAGCACATCACTCCTACATGGTCCAGCTACACGTCAGGAGGACGACCCCATTGTACTCAAAACACTACCGGTCCCTCCATGGTTACCCCATTTACCTTTATCATGATGATGATGTTGCACACAGCACATTGCAGGAGTACTGTTCACACATAATGATTGGACAGGTACTGTTGTGTTAATGTACATTACATGCACAGAGTGATGTATACGGCCAATGTACAACTATTTGCGTGTATGACTGACACATGTCTGTCTGAGGGAGTCTTGTGATCACATAGAGCAACACCACTACATAATACAGGCGTCGCTGGTGTTTCCCATTTTATTCATTTGTAATGCTTTGTTGCTACATGGTATGTCCCTGATACATCTCTATATATGTATGTACCTATATGCTGGACATAAACACTCACATGTACATCTACATGATGGGATACATTCCTATACTGTTGAATGACTGCGCTGTATGATATACTCTGGTTACAGCCTCTTACGCTCAATTAGCTTCTACATTGCTTAACCAATGCAATACTCGCATACTGGTAGCCAAACACGCTTACACCCGTTCGATCCCGCACTTGCTAATGCACCGGCATTGGCACTTCCATCTGTCACTCACACCCCTGGGTATGAACAAGGACCACAATATTACCTTGTGATGCCTTTTACATCAGACTACATGACTACAGTATCGGGATTGGCTGCCCATTAGGCGACGGCATTGCGTTCGACTGTACGGAATCAGTGGCCTGTCCAGTGACACAATCATATTTGTGTGTACCTCTTACAATCTGCTCCCACCTTGTGATGCCTATCACATCGGATTACATGACTACAGTATTGGGAATGGCTGCCCATTAGGCGACGGCATGATGTTCGACTGTACGGAATCAGTGGCCTGTCCAGTGAATTAATCATATTTGTGTGTTCTGCATACACCCTGCTCCTATCTGGCTGATACATGGGAACTGAGATCCTGCATTACAAACAAGTAGTTGGGTTCTGGTAGCCACATCCATCAGACGAGTCATGCTACCGCATACCTAGTATAGGTTTGCCACCTTCTCAACTGGCCAAGGTAGGACTTTAGGGTTACCACCTGTCCCACTTTGCGAGGGACACTGCGAAAATAATCAAGACATAGCACATGTCCAGATTACAGGACATTATTATATTCTACGTTTCATTGATAATTGCATACAACAGTTCTTTTATATATGTCACTTCTATATGTTATGTGAAGTAGCATAAGCAATTCAAATGCAACTAAATTAAGCTTTTATTTGTGCAAATAAGTGTAATCCTGTACTATGCATGGCCGTAAGTATCTTTAGTCCTGGAATGTCTGACATTTCTACAGAACATGTCCCACTCTGGCCATTTGGATAGGTGGCAATGCTATAGGACATGTATGTAGAGACATCAGACTTTGCAGGGCAACACACCCACAGCCAGTAGAAAGGACAGTAAGTCACCGTTTTGCCTAAATAAAAGGTTACTCTTGTAGCATTATAGTTGCTTATACTGTTACCTATAACATTTAGGTGTTTCAGAGGAACATAATT